>NW_027397107.1:1902283-1963126 GCF_003265705.2 Callorhinus ursinus
TCTGGGGAAGATCCTGCATAGGACAGTCCGCTCGCTGCGTCCAAGCCCGTGGTAGGAGGGCCGCGCCTACCTGCGCCATCTTGTTTCTCCGTGTTACTGGTAAATTCCAGTGCCTTTGGGTTTTGGAGATTTTACAATTAAAAAACCCCACGTTTTACTCTTTGCTATCGTTCTATATGACTACTTATTGTTTCTACTCCCATAATAAAAATCTCAGAGATTTTCTCCAAAGGGAATAATTGGGGGCACCTGGGTGGCTCATTCAGTTAGGCGTCTTACTCTTGATCTCAGCTCAGGTCTCAACCTCCGTGAGTTCAAGTCCCGGGTTGGGCTCCAGCTGAGTGTGGAGCTTGCTTAACATAAATAAATAAACAAACAGGGAGTAATTAGTACAAGTCAGATTTAAGAAGAGTGTTTACTTTTTTCCTTCCTTTTTATTGTGATAAAATATGCCTGCATTAAATTTACCATTTTAACCATGTTTAAGTGTGCCCTTCTAGGACACCATGTGAGGTTGAGCACATCCACAGTGTTGAGCAGCCACCCTCACCATCCACCTCCAGAACTCTCCATGACCCTCCACGGACACTGTTCCCATTAAACAGAATCTTCACTTTTTTTCTTTTTTAAGATTTTATTTATTTGAGAGAGAGAGGGAGCATGAATGGCAGGAGGGGCAGAGAGAGGGAGAGGCAGGCTTCCCACCAAGCAGGGAGCCCGACGCGGGGCTCGATCCCAGGACCCTGAGATCATGACCTGAGCCGAAGGCAGACGCTCAACCAGCTGAGCCACCCAGGCGCCCCGAATCGTCACTTTGAAAGCACCATTTACTACCCCTGAAATGCTCAGGCCAGGGCGGTGGACCAGCTTGCTTTATGTCTGCGTTAAAAGGGGCGGTAACTAACAATACAGAGCAGCTGCACACCGGCCTCGTTGGGCAGGAGCCCATGTTACACACGAGAGAAGGAAAACCTTCTT
Source organism: Callorhinus ursinus (assembly GCF_003265705.2). Classification (NCBI taxonomy): domain Eukaryota; kingdom Metazoa; phylum Chordata; class Mammalia; order Carnivora; family Otariidae; genus Callorhinus; species Callorhinus ursinus. The sequence continues at coordinate 1,903,262 of NW_027397107.1, forward strand.
TTCCTGCCAGAGCAGGTTGGCAAACACGCAGCCGACTCACCAGTCACAAGGCGAGGTTCAGACAGGCCTGCCCCCTTCCGGGGCTGGCTTGGTTGTAATTCATAGAAATCTTCTTTCTTCCCCTGGTTGAGCCCACATTCTGGGGCCCTAAGGTAGCAGCTGTCTTAGTAATTACAATTCTGAGTTAAGTGAGTAACCTCTTAAAGCTCGAGCTCCCTTATCTGTGAATGATCCATCTGTGTGATCTCTGAGGGCCTTTCCATTCCTGTCCTGTGGTTTGCCATATTTCCATAATTGATGCTGTGGACTTTCCATGCTCTTAAGAAGGATGCGGCGGCCGGGGGGTGGGGGGCGGGGGGAGATGGAAGGTTCTGGAAACAGAAGGAAGAGTAGGGACGTGAGGAGGAAGGACACAAGATGGGCCCAGAGAGGGGTTTCGAGCCCAGAGAGAGGAAGCAAAGATGCCACTGAGGAGGGACAAAGGGCTTCTTTGCGAGGTCCGCCCGAGGAGAGTGTTTACCTAACAGACTTGGATTTTGGGTGTATGCAAAGCACCCCGGAGGGCATCCCCAGGAAGAGTCGGCTGGTGCCCAGCCCGAGCTGGGGCCGCGTTAGATCCTGCTCGCGCCTTGTCTGGCCGTGGAAACTGGAAAACAGCCTGCAGGGCGGGGAGGACCGTCCTCCGTGGGGTTTCTCTCATTACTGCCTTTAATTCTTGCCTCAGGCCTGGAAGGGGGCCTCACCTGCAAGGGGGGCTGCAGAGCGGTCAGGTCACCGGTGCAGGGCAGGGCCAGCGGTCAGACCTCGCTCTTCCTTCTAGCCCGCTGTGCAGACGGCCAGCCCCACACCTTCCCGTGGCCATGACCATGCACTGAGGAGCTCACAAAGGACTGGTTTTAGCCCAGCTTCCACGGGGGTAATCATAGCCCCACCCAGGCCACCCCTGAGGACATGGACTTGAACGGCTCACCGGCCCCCTCCCTCAGCTTCGCTTTCCTCCTTGTAGGGAGGGCCTTTCTGGGCAGGGACGCAGGTGACCTCCCCCAGGCTCAGCAACAAGAGGGCACAGGCGTCCTGGAGGATGTGGGTTGACTGTCCAGGTTCCAGCTTCGCCTGTCCCCGCTGTGGTCACCCTGAGCATGTGTTCACACCACCAGCTCCAGGGCACGGAGATGGAGGGGCGCTCTGAAAAGACACAGCGGCTCAGAAATGCTCCGTCCCCGGGATGTGACCGTCCAAGAATTCTCTGGTGGACATCGGCAGTTTTAGTGAGGGTGTAAAGCCTTTGTGGTGCGGCGTTCCCAGATCCACAGTATTTGCAAGTCACCGTCAAGCCAGGCAGACTCATCGACCTGGGTCTCGCATCTTGTGGACTATGGCTGTTGTGAGAACTCGCCTTATGGTGGGATAAAATAATTAGGAATTGGATTCTTGAGACTCCAGTTTTAAGAAATAACCTTCAGCCTTGGTGACCAGGTAGATCATGAAATTCGATTTTTTTTTTTTAAGATTTTATTTATTCATTTGAGAGAGAGCACGAGAGGGAGGAGGGTCAGAGGGAGAAGCAGACTCCCTTCTGAGCAGGGAGCGCAACGTGGGACTCGATCCAGGACTCCGAGATCATGACCTGAGCTGAAGGCAGACGCTTCACAGACGGGGCCACACAGGCACCTCTGAAATTAGATTTTTTAAGTTTCTCCCCATCACAGAGATTTCATGAGATATCTACTTTCCTTTCGGCTGTGTTTCTTGGATATGGAATAGGCAGATCCCGTAAGGCTTTATTTGGCCAAGTGTCTGTATTTGTATTTGGTGGAACAGAAGTGCTATTTATTAAATGGATTTTTTGGTCATATGCCTCTGCTAGATGTTTTACCTAAGCCCGCTCATGTAATGCCCTCAAAAAAGTAGAGTAGGTGGTATTCTAACCATTTCCAGGTATTTATGCAGCGGGGGGGGGGGGTGGGGCAGTATTTTCGGGTCTTTCCAACATGGTAGATAATCAGAAAATGCCAGAAGCATCTCAGTTATCATTAGCACAATTCTCAAACAAGTTCAAGCAAATTATTCCATTTTTATTGTAACAGATCTAAAGAGTTGATTTTATATTCTTTAGGACTCTGTCTTTTCCTCTGAAAAGTAATTTTTTTTTCTTAATTAAAATTAAGTCACGCTGGGTCTTGTTTATTTTTGCCGTGACACCGAGACAGTGCTGCAGGAGCAGAGAACAGTCTCGAATGTCAGAAAGAACGAAGTTGTCTTGAGGGTGGGTTTGGGCCGGACACAGAGTCTTTCCCTGCGGCCCCACTTGGAAGGCAATTTCAAACATCCCACGTAGGAGAAAGGTCATACCGGAAGGGGGATGCCAGGGAACACACGTCTTGCTATGTTTGGAGGTCTGTGAGTGAGTGCTTGTAAGGTGTGTTTTCCTGGAATGCCCTTGGTGTCCCCCACCCTGTGTCATCGTCATGGTCCATTCAAGAAAAGGACATGTTATCTTTGTGTCTACAGGTTTCACCTTGGGTCTCTCCATCTCCACGGGTCCAGGGCTGTTTGGTCCCACCCAGAACCTCGGCTTTGAGCTGTGCCCCCGTTGCCCCTGGCCCGGATGGCTCTTCCGGGCCCCCGCCTCTCCCCTGCTCTGCTTCCTCTGAGCCCTGGCAGGAGGGAGGGTGAGGAGTGCCCAGGGCCTGGTCTGTCTAGCATAGACATCAAAGCAATTTCAGGAAGATTTTTCTTTTTTTTTTTCTTTTTCTTTTTTTTTTTTTAAGATTTTGTTTTTAAGTGATCTCTACGCCCAGCGTGGGGCTCAAACTCACGACCCCGAGATCAAGAGTGGCACTGTTCCACTGACTGAGCCAGCCGGGCGCCCCAGGAAGATTTTTCTTACAATGACCAGGAGAGTCAATGCCTTCCTGAGATGCTCCACAATTACTTGAGCCTGTATCTTCCCTGCATTTTCTAATGAAACAAACAAAATTCCACACGCCCATGGTCTCCTTCCCAGTTTCCCTATTTGTGCCCATCTTCCCAAGCCTTAGCTGTAGGACTGTCTTCCGGTCTGCCCCCCCCCCGGCCCCCCACGACTTGCCGCGGACGCATCTGATCAGAGCGACTCCCAACACTTCGGTCCCACCGGGGCTGCTTCCGTCCCGTTGTCCCTGAGTGCCCTCCTAGGATCTCCTGCATGTTCCCTGACCCTGCTGTCCTGGACGGCACCTCCTTTGGCGTCCCTCTGCTTCTGGAAGTGACCCCTCGCCCCGCCGGCCAGGCTCTGTCCCCTCCTTCCTTCCGCTCCCCTTCGGTGAGTCCTGACCCCCCCCACCACGCCCGTCCCCGTTTTGATCGTTCCTTCCCTGTGCTCTGATAAACCTACTGACCATGTTACTCATGTGACCTGAACTTCGACTTGGTTTTTGTGTGCTTTCTTGGTTTGAATCACATTTTGTTCTTTATTTCCCCAAAGACTCATAACCCGGGAGCACATTGTTTCTGTTTCTGTTTCCGAACCCCAATTCACTGTTACTTCAAGTGAATGAGGCCACTTTTAATGTTGCATTTGGCACATTTTATTTTATAACCAGTGTTGAGAAAATACCTTGAACATGCTCAGGGTAGTAAAACTTCCAGAGGTTATAATTATCTTGTTTATAAATATCTCTTTTAACCAAATTCTCTTGATCAGAAGAAAAGAAACAAATACACCATTGACATCACCAACCTTTAAGATTCTTAATTTTCTCAAACAGCACTAATGCAATGGATACTTTAAAATGTGTTTCCTTTGCTCTCCACCATTGGAATTAATGACCGATAGAAATCTGTTTGTGAAACATCACGTATAACATTAAAAAAAAAAAAAGTCTAAACCTACACAGGTGTATTTTTAAAAAGGGAAAATAAGCATGTTTTGGGTGATTGATGCTTTTTTCATCTTCCTCATAGTTAAAATATAAGACGCACATGTGTTAAGCTTTGGCCACAGAAAGTAAGTTTGGTTTCCCATTTTCTGTGCCTGTGGTTTTTGGCGGGTCCTGCTTACGCACCTCCTTCCCCTGCACGGGCGAGCCTTTCACTCTGAGGCTTTGCCCTAAAGTTTATTGGGGTTTCTCAGCATCCCTCATCTCATCCTTCCATTAACATTCACGTTACTGTGTATTTATCTTTGTCCTACGTCTCAAGACATTTCCACCAGGAATTCTAGCTCTGAAATATTTAAAATATCAACTTCAAAGTCCGTGGAACTGTGCCAAGCACGCTTCTTGTGAAGATAAATGGAAATGCTCTCGACACAGGGCAAAGTCAGGGTCCATTAACTTAAACAGGATGCAGTGTCTTGGGGAGGCTCTGCTGCTTCGCGTTTGTAGACAGAAAAGAAAGCCTTACGTTAAAAGGAAAACAAACTGGTTTCACGTTATCAGCGAAGGGATGGTTCCCACAGGACACGCTCTCCCAGCGCGGGCTCTTGCCTCCTGTGCTGCTGGCTCGCCCCGGGCTGTGGGGGCTCCGGGGACACGTCCTGGGTGCCGACGGGAGCAGAGACCTTCTCTGGGGGTGGCCAGCCTGAACCTGACGTCGCTTGTGATGCAGCAAGGTAGTAGACACTTGGAGAGGTGGGGGGCAGTGGATTGTAGGTTTCCGGGGTGTGGTTATTCGGGGCCGTGGCTCTCCCCTGGCAAAATGTGGGAGGCTTGCGTTTCCTGCATTGTGTCTTAAGTAAACCTAACCTCACGCCTAAGAAACGGTGCTCACTAAGTCTTGTGATCCTTGATGGACCGACTCATCTCTGCTAGTTTGCAGACAGGAGATTCCAGAAGCTCCTACCCAGATCCTCAAGAAGATGCTGAGCTTCGAGGGCATTATCTAGCCGTTGGAATGATACTTATATATGGAATTCAGTTGGGATTGGTCGGAAAACAGCCTTTGGCTGAGTCACGTTTCCATTCAAAGGGAGAAATACCTCTGAGGGACCCGCGGGGGTGCCCTGAGCGTGGGTACTGTTTGCCTCCCCCCGTGTGGGGCTTACAGTGTCATCGTGGTTGATTGCACACACCGTCACACACCATCACGCCGCTGCGTCCTCGGGTGAGTGGTCAGGAGGGAAAGGACCCCAGCAGACCGGTGTTCAGGAGGCGTGTGTGAAGCAGGTGGGACCCCAGAGTCTTCTAGGCAGGGGCTGTTGATGATACAGTAAGGAGTCTAACTGCAGGAGAAGGTTCATTTGGAGAGAAAATAAAAGGTTGTAATAGTGAGGTGGGGCCAGGTTGTGGAGGTAGATGTGAGTATGTGGACTTTTACCCCAAGGATAGTGGTTTGCCGAAGGGGTGTGATTAGCAAAGCAACATGACACAGGTTTCTTCTTTTCTCTCTGTCTCTCTTTTATTTTTTTTAAGATTTTATTTTTAAGTAATGTCTACGCCCAGCATGGGGCTCAAACTCACAACCCTGAGATTAAGAGTCGCCTGCTCCACGGACTGAGCCAGCTGGGCGCGCCCCATCTGTCTCTCTTTGTTTAGGTGAGAAGGGGGTTGCCTCCCATGGGGATGGAATGTCGTCGTGTGGCAGCTCCGATGATGGAATCGGGCCAAAGGTGGGCCCGAGAGAGAAGAGGGGTCAGCAGTGGGGGTGGCCAGGCCTGGGGGTTCCCAGGCTCAGCGATGAGCAAGTGCGTGCAGGATGGGAGCCAGGTCAGCCGTCGGGAACTAGGACACCTGCCTCCTCCCCAGCCGTAGCACGAGACGCACAAACCCCGAGGATGGGGCAGGACAGTGGGTGGTTTCAGCGGTCAGGGGCCCTCTGGGCCCTGTGAGCCTCACGGGGGTAGGTAGAGGCAGTGGCAGCGAGCCTTCCAGAAAGACCTGTGAGCCACATACCGTGGGTGCCTGTGGTGATGTTCATGCTCGTTCATGTGCCGGACTGACGGGCAGTTATCCTGTTGGATCTAGCACAGGAAGCCACCACAGAGCCGTGGGGTCAGGAACGCCGTCGTCCGGCAAACGTCTCAGAGGCAGAAAGGGCAGGACTTAGTGACAAGAGTTTGTGAGGAGCAGGGGGGAGAGAGGCCTGAGAAATCCGCCCTCATCCCGAAGCCTGAGCCCGAGCAGTGAAGGCTCTGGCAATGGGGGGAGAGGGAAAGCGTTGGGGAGGGAGGACCACGCGTCCGGTGTGGGCAGCGGTGAGTGTGAAGCGATGGGGGCCCGTCGGGGAGAAATGCCCGTAGAAAGGGCCGGGCTGAGCTGAGGGTCAGTGCAAGAACTCAGGTTAGAAGCCCCCGCCGGCCGCGTCCTCGGCGCGCGGAGGGTCATGGCACCCTTTCCTGTATGGCAGGTGCTCTGCTGGGCTCTGGCGCTGGGCAAGGCCCCCAGGGGAGCACACGGGAGGAGAGAGGAGAGGTGCCTGCCGGACGGGACGGGGCCCCGCGAGGTGGGCCAGGAGGAGCAGAAGGAAGGAGGGGAGAGGAAGTCGCAGGCGTGCTAGGAAGGGCGTGAAGGCCCACCCCGCACCTTCCCCGGACGCCCGCTCGCTTGGGTCTTCACACCGTGGGAGGGAGTGACGCCGTCCCGACCCCTAGCGGCCTCCGTCACCAGGTGCGAGGGCCGAGTTTCCCTTGGGTTTTTATCAGAGCCCACCCAGCCTTTGCCCCCGTGGCTCGGTGCCATCAGGTGTCCTGTGAGCTGGCGCCCCTGTTCTCCCTGACTCGGACTCGCTCGGCCTCGCGTCTGTCCCTGCACGGGCCATTTCCAGCCCTCTCTGCACCTGCTACGCAGATCCCCCCCCGGCCCCGTGAGTCCGGACCTCTGCACGGAGCTCCCTCCAGCTCTGGTGGTGGAGGCCCTGCCGCCCGTCTGTGCCCGGGCTTGCTTGTGTGTATTTGGCTTCCCTGTCCTACCCGCAGCCCACACACACACAGCCTTGCTGAGGCCGCCGCCCGCCCAGCCCCCGGGACTGGGTCCGCCCTTGCCTTCCCACCTGCGAGGACCCGCAGCTTGCCTGGTTCTGAGCCTCTGTTGCTTCTGCCCGCCCCAAAACCGTCGGTTCCGGGTGGGAGGGCTGCATGAATGCTTCATTTTAGGATGGAGGTGTAGGACTTGGGGATTGGTGATGTTTTTGAACGAATGCTTTTCACTTGATCCTGCCGTTTACGATCTTAGAATGCCCTGTGTTTCACACGGGCTCCGTAAGTAGATTCTGTTTACTGGCGCTGTGTTCCGTCTTTTTATTTAACTTGGGACCTAAAGGGGCTTTAGGGTCTGATCCTACCCTTTTTACTCCATATCCATCAGTGTGTAGTCTAGGAATCCACAAACCCACTGGAATTTCTATGTATGGAAAATTTCTCAGTAAGGGAATTTACATTTTTTTTTTTTAATTCCCAAGAAATTCAGATACTTCTCAGTTTGGAACCATTGGTATAGAAGTTACCAATCTTGTACCTTTATTCTACCAAAAAGAGAACCCATGGTGGTACGGTGAAAAGGACACAATTTAGCGTCCTCCTCCGCAAAGGGCAACAGGGACGCCTTACATGTGCCACCGAAAATCTTTGATACCTTCAAAGAAGTACTTGTCTCCTCACCCGGCCCCTTCCCCGGCTCCTCATTTGTTGTCACATGGTCAGTAAAGACAGGAAAAACCAGTAGGAAAGTCCCGAACATAATACTCACCGACATGAACATTGGACCAGCGCTCTACAGTTTGCAAAGCCCCTTCCAGCACAGGAGCCCTGGCACTGAGCGGAATGCTTACCAACCCTTTGCAGAAAGACCTGACAGTATTGCTTCCATCATTGATTGTTTTAAACAAGTCAGTACCTAATAATTAAAGGAAATTAGAGATTAGAAATGAGGGCTACCTGCTGTCTCAGATGGTGGAACCTGTGACTCTTGATCTTGGGGTTGTGAGTTCAAGCCCCACGTTGGGCGTAGAGATGACTTTAAAAAAGTAAAGAAGGAAATGAAAAGTCTCACTACCTGAATGAAGGTAAGCATCACTCCCATTTTAGTATATTGATTTCAGGTCCCTTTTCCATTTATAGCTTTTGTTCCAAGGAAGGTAATTGTGACCTGATTTTGTAGAGTGCTTTTTACTGAACGTGGTAGCATGAGTTCTTCTCACACTGTCTTTATGAGACATAATTTTAATGGCCTCATGTTTGCTTATGAGCTTTATTTTTAGCACAAAATCTACCATGAGTTGTAACAGTCTTTGTGAGGGCTGGCTCCATATCTGAAACTACCTGGTGAACTTTTTTTTAAGATTTTATTTATTTATTTGAGAGAAAGAGAGAAAGTCAGAGAACAAGCATGAGTTGGGGACAGGGTGATGGAGAAGCAGACTCCCTGCAGAGCAGGGAGCCTGACGCGGGGACTCGAACCCAGGACCCTGAGATCATAACCTGAGCCGAAGGCAGGCGCCTCACCGATGGAGCCACCCAGGCGCCCCTATCTGGTGAACTTTTAAACAGTATTTTTTTGTTGTTGCAAAATAGATCAGCCAGATAGGAGCGTCCCTAAAATGTAAACGTCCAGCTTTGTGGACAGTAAAAGGAACAGTATGACCACACGTAGCCCGTAAACCGAATTCCACAAGCCCTCATCCCTCACTGCTGTCCGTCCTTGTAAGGCTTCCCTTCCCTGCTCTGCCTTCTGGGCTGATGACCCGATTAAATATCCCCCAACAATACAGCTTCGTCTGGGTGGGTTTGCGTTTCTGCAGGGGGAGCCACAGGGCGTGTGTTCCGCCACGTCTGCCCCCTTGGCCCGCCAGCACGGCTTCCGTATCCACCTGGCCGCCGCCGTTCATCGGGGCTGCCTCGGCCGTGTGGACACATGCCCGCACACAGTCCTGCGTGTGTTTCTTGGTGGACGTGAGTGCGTCTTGCTGTGGTGTGCGTGCCTGGGAGTAGAATCACCAGGTCACCAGGTGCCCGTTCCTGCATCTTCTCTTCCACGGACGGTTGCCAAACGTTTCCGAAGTGGTTGTGTCCACTTACCGCCCTGTCAGGAGGGAAGGAGAGGGTCTGTGCTTCACCTCTTTGTCAACCCTCCGTGCTGTCCACCTTTAAATTTTTGTCGGCATCACATGATGGTTTTAATTTGCATTTCCCTTTTCCCTAATGAAGCCGGCTGTCCCCTGCACCGCCCTCCCTGCCATTTTAGATTTCTTCTTTTATAAAATGCCCGTTTTGTAAAAACGCCATTTTTGGGGGGCTTGGCTGTCTTTTTCTCACTTTGTAGTAATTCTCTATAGATTCTAGAAGTGAGCTCTTGGTTGTATGGTGTGGCAGGTGTCTTTCCCATCGGTCACTTTCTCACTGGGTCTTCTGATGAGCAGAAGTTCTTGACTTCAACGTGACATAATTGTGTTTTCCCTTTATGGCTAGTGTTTTTGTGTTTTACCTGGTGAAGTTTTCGAGTGAAAGCTTGGGGTTCAGAGTGCTGGTTGTGACCAGGGATGTGAGTCTGCACCTGAAAGCTGGGATTTGTACAGGTTGGTACTGGGTGTCGGGTGCGGGCCAACAGGAAGCTAGGAGCCAAGTCTTCTTGCGAAGCAGCTCCAGCCTCTCTGTAAGATCACAGTGTCCGAGGACGGATTCGGGACCTCGGCAGAGAAGGCTGCCCCACCGGGCAGGCCACGCCCTTGGCGTGTGGGCTCATTGCTCCCTTCTTTGTTCCGTGGGGCCCTGAAGTCCAGGGAGGCTTGTGTAGAAGGCAGGATCCTGACAGCATAGGGATGCTGGATGGAGCAGAGTTAACACTTGCTCATGGCTACACTAGGTTATCCCGTGTGATTCTCCCCAGCCTGCGGATCAGGGCACGGGGGGGGAGGCCAGTGTGATGCCACACTGACCGGGAGGGCCTGCACGGGGTGTTCTACCTTCAGTATTAATTGTCTCTTCATCAGTCGGTAGAGCATGAGACTCTTAATTGTCTCTTCATCCTCGGCCCTTAGTTTGCAGTTTTCTCCTTCTCTTATCTTTTTCTTTGATTGATGCCTCATCTGTTCGTAACCGATAGCAAAGGGGGACCCACGCTCCAGATGTGGGGTTTTTTCACTCTCTGGGTGTTCTCTCCCTCCCCCCACCTCCCCATTCTGTGAAGTAGCCGATGGCCCTTGTGCTTTGGGGGGTCAAAGACAACTTTAGGGATCTAATGAAAGTTGTAGAGGGAGGAGGAGACCCCAGTCTTACCTCTGCTCCCCTCAAGGGTCCCTGAGCCCTGGGTTGAAAACTGCTGCTGGGATGGGCCTCCCCGTCCATGATGGAAGGGGAGGGAGCTGGGATGGCTTCCCTCAGCGGAGGGCATTTTCCTGTGCGGCGGTCTGCTGACTCCAGGTGCCCCTCTCTGGGTCCCTCGTCGTTCCGGCCTCACTGGGGGCTCTCAGACCTCGGGATTTGGGGTCCAGGTTGCGGTGGCCACCTATTCCTTGCTCAGATCTCTCCCTCAAAATCCTTTCTGCTGACCATTTTATAATAACCTGCCCTTCCAACTGCTCCTGCCCCAGGCAAGGACCCCCGAGACCTTCATCCCGGGACACTCTTCCAAAGGCACAGTTGCATTGGGTGGTGCTAAGTTCCAGGGGCTGGGGCCGCACAGACACGTCCCTCTAGAAAGAGAGAGCAGATCCGGGTTCTGAGCACCTGTGTCTGCAGGAGGATGGAGCATCTCTTTCTTCTGTTTGTTTTTTAAAATTTATCGTATCTTCTGTTTCATCTTGCCTGTATGATTCTTTTTTAAGGATTTTATTTGTTTATTTGAGAGAGAGGGAGAGGGTCAGAGGGAGAAGCAGGCTCCCCACTGAGCAGGGAGCCCGACACGGGGCTCGATCCCAGGACCCTGGATCATGACCTGAGCCGAAGGCAGATGCTTAACCCACTGAGGCAACCAGGCGCCCCGTGTATGATTCTTAATAATCCCTTGTCTATCTCCCTGCCCCTTGGCACGCTTCTGTTGTCCTTCCTGCATGTCGCGGAAAGGTGATTCTTCTCAGAGCATTAACTTTGTTCCTGTCACCTTGCCCTTGGCTCCCGTGTCCCTCCTCATCTCCAGGACAAGCCCTGACCCTTAGCACATTCACGCTGCTCCCAGATGCACCCCCCTGAGCCGCGCCCTGGACTCTGCACCTGCTCCTCACTCTCCAGCGCTTTCCCGAGCCGTGCCGTGTGCACCTGACCCTGCTCGGGGAGAGAGTTCTCCTGATCCCCCGTGTCTTCGAGTCCTGGCTGCCCCCCGTGGCGCAGCTCCGATGCTGGCTCTCCGTGAACGCAGTGTGTCCCCTCCAGAAAGAGCCCGTCCCTCCCTGAACTCCTTCTTAAGAACCCCCGTTTTCCTGTGGCATTTCGGGAAGCTGGGGGGAGAAAGCCGGGTTGAAATCCTGCCATTCCCTCCGTTCTTGGCTGCTGGTTCCTGTCACTGAAGGCCGTTATCAGAGCGAACTTCACGTGGCCCTGGGAGCAACGGTAGGTTCTTATGCCAAAAAGCAAAATTGTCAATCATGGGCTGCAGCTTTACCGGGATGATATGGGATGATTTTCCCAGGTGCTCGTACCGGTTTGTACGCCCACAGCGGTGTGATGGAGCTCCCTTCCCGTGTCCTGGCTCACCCTGGACCTTGTCTGATGTCTTCACCTTCGCTGCATTCCTCCGCGTGGGCCAGGACCCCCCCCACCCCATGACGTCTGTCGGCTTCCCGCCCAGAGGAGGGGGAGAGCAGGGGGAGAGCACACCCTTCTCTCTGAAGCTGCACATGCGTCATTCTGCTCGCAGTCCGCTGACCAGAGCTGCGGCCTGTGTACACGGCAGGCACCGACTAAACGCCCAGAGGCAGTGGCTCGGGAGACCACTCAGGAAGGCTCCGACGGGTTTAGTCCCAAGGAGAGGCTGAAGACACTAGATTTGTCTTCAAATTAATCGTCTCTCAGGACCTTTGTCTGATAAATGTTCGTACCTTTAATGTTTTATTAAAACCTCACTTGAAGGGCTCTTCATAAAACTAGTACAATTGGCTAGACGTGCTTTTGCTTTTACTTCAGAAATATGGAAATTGGTGATTATCAGAGAAACTCTGAAGAGGGGAGGGTAGGAAACGAGAGGGCTCTGGAACTGGGAAAGGGGACTTAGGACGCATCTGTTTCTTAACTCCCACCCCCAAACGTGCCACGTTCGTTATTTTCACAAAATGTGGAAGACAGAATCCCAGTCACTTCATCCTGAGACGGGCCCCTGGCGTGTCTGTGTGAAGTTCACGCTGATTCTAAGCTCAGGTGTACAAGTGTGATGATGTCTCTTTAAACCAGGAGCTGTGGGGGTTTGGGGAGTTTAAGCTATTACGGTTTTGTCTCCCTTCTGTCTTCCGGCCGTTAGCTAACGGTGAGCACCCCCTGATTTCTGTCCAGGTACGGCGTGAGTCCCGAGAACATCATCCTGTATGGCCAAAGCATCGGGACCGTCCCCACGGTAGACCTGGCCTCGAGGTATGAGTGTGCCGCCGTCATTCTCCACTCGCCTCTGATGTCGGGGCTGCGCGTGGCTTTCCCGGACACCAGGAAAACGTACTGCTTCGACGCTTTCCCCAGGTAAGCTCACACGTGTGCAGCAGGTGCCAGGGCGCCCAGTGACCCGGGCTCAGATGCCACTGTGAATGGCGGGCCACTGATCAGTCTTTCCTGAATGCAGCCACGCGTCAGACCCTGTGCTGGGCACCTCGGGGAGGTGATGGTGACACCAGCCAGAGACTTGGTCCTCCGGGCCTGACTCATCTGTAGAGCTCTCCTGGATGACGTGTGAGGACCTTGCTCGTGCTGACATCCAGGGTTAATGGACTCGGTTGTATGTGCAAGATGAAAACAAAAGTGCCCACACGTATCCTGAAAAAAAGTACCGTTCCAGATTCGCACGTTCACGCAGATGGGCGTGTATGGTGGAGTTGCGGAGAGCTACATGCAAAATGCATGATGAGGCACTTAGCGGTCTGCACACGCACACAAAGCTGCAGACGTGCTCAGTTTTAGAACCTCCTCCTCCTTCGATGAGACCGTGCAGGTGAGGGCGGAAGGGGAGGTGAGCTGCAGGCCAGACCTTCTGTGCTTTGGTGACAGGCCACCATCCTAGGATCAGGGAACACAGCCCTGGGAGCCCTTCGTTCCAGCCTGCTCCCCAGCTCCTCCCACGGGCCTCCTTGCCTGTGGAAGCACGTGGATGGGAGCCCACGGCTGGATCCTCCCGGCCCGGCCCTGCTCTTTGCTCATCCCGCTGACGGAAGGAAGGGAACTGGGTCATCACCATGCTCTAAATGCCAGAGCAGTGAGCTAGTGGTTTCTTGAATACCTCCGTTTGAAAATTTTACTTGTTTTTTTTTTTCTTCTTCTTTTCTTAAAATCCGAGTTGAGGACAGTGTTTTCCATAAAAACGATTTGCCCCCTAAACTTTTCCCATCGTGCGTGGCTAAAGCAAGTCTGAGGCCGTTAGGGCAGGACTGGCCGGCTCGTGTTGCCATTTTGTAGGAAACGCCCCCACAGGAGTAAAGCCCTGTCTCAGGATTTTGATTGACCCCCTCCTGGCTGTCATTCTGCTGTCGCTCGAGGGGAGCAAGCATCGCTTGGTTACGTCAACATCTGCCGCACAGCCTGTCTTGCAACAGCAAGAGGCCTTCTGTTGGCACGTTGGGTGAACTTCAGTTCCGTGCAGTTGTTCCCGGCACTCAGGGCAGACTCCAGCTTCAGGAGAGGGTTGACCTAGTGGCGAATTCCTGCTGGCATGGCGGGGCAAACATGCAGCTCAGATGTGGCCATGTTTGTGCCGAACGGGTAATGAGAGGCCAGTTTGTGGAAAGGGAGATGTTTAGCATGTTTGTGGGAGGGATGCTAGGCGTTACCATGGCAACAAAACGCCTAGGTTGTTTCCTGACTCTTAAATTAGCATACACCTTAAAATACAGCCATGGCAACTAACCGCAGCTTATTAATTAAGAGTCAACCAGCAACCGGTCTTCCCTGGGTCTGTCTGATCCACCAGGCGTTGCAACAGCTCCCCCTGCTCCTCACCTCACCCCTACCATAGGCTTCCCAGCGGCCGGGAGAAGTGGGTCAAGTCATAGAGTCCTCATTTTAGAGATTAGGGTGCTGAGGCTGACCGAGGTAAGCAGTGTGCTGGAATTAAGGTAGGGGTGTGGACACTGCCCCGAAGGCCATCCCTCCCACCGGTGCCCTGGAGCGTTAATACGGTAGCTCCTCGAACCACAGTCACCCGGACCCTCATCGTTAATTGAATTCAGTAGACGTTCTGTTATGGGGCCCGTTGCTGCCGAGGGTCAGAATTGTCTCCGTTTGTGTTCCTCTCTTTGGAGGAAGGCATTTCCCACTTCCTTTCAATATTACCAACAACGCAAGAGGAGCCCTGATCACTGTGGTTTGTAGCTTCTTTTCCTTTACCTGCTTTCCATTTAGACTCAAACGCTGACATTTAGCTTGAGATGCACCCTCAGGCTGTAGAGATTCTCCTACTAAATTGTGCAGCACGGAGCACAGCCCCAGGCCCGTTCTGCTGGTACGCATCTTTTTAATGGAATATAATTGGACTCCCACATTCTCAGAAGAAGAAGTCTCGTTAACATGAAACCGGAGAAAAACGGGTTTCTAAACACGACTGCTAATCTGGGACATTGCATATGCCGCCACCCAAGGCTCTGATCTTGGCAAATCCCACAGCCCGGTGGGGTTTTGCCATCTCCCTTGGGTGTCCCGAAGTGGTGGGTGGTGTCGCGAGCTGCTGATCAAGGTTCTGTGACAGTTGTCTGTAGGTCTCTGGGCGGTGCCCTTGATGCGAGGGCGCTGTTACCTGCCCAAGCTCAGGCCGGCGGTATTCGTCCTCACTGGCTTTGGTGCCCTCCTCGCTTGCCCGGAGCCGGGGCTGTCCTGCTCCTGGTGTCCTGCTGGAGACTCAGTGAGGTTTTTTTGTATGGAAAGCACAGAGCACCTGGCTGTCGAAATTATTTCATCAGTGTTAGTCGTTCCTGTGAGCAGCAGGGTCCCTGCAGCTAGTTGCAGTCGGTATCCTTTTGTAGCTTTGGCCGGGATCAGACACAGAAAGAAAAGTCACCGGTGGGGGGCTTCGGGTGCCAGGACAGGTGGCCAGATCCGCCCGTCTTGCTGTGTCCGTAGGTTAAACGGCGGTCCCCTCCGTGGGGGAAGTCGCCTGCACGCCCTGCCAACAAGGCTTACGTCTGGAATTCCTCTTTGGGAAATGTTTTCAGAGCCTGCAGCACATTCTTTTGAAGATCCTCAAATATTCATCCTTTGAGGGTAGATTCCGTTCTCATAAACAATCCGAGATCACTCAGACTCCAAGCTAGGCATTGTATTATGTTTTCAAGCGAAGTACTACAGTTTTTACCAAAAAAAAAAAAAAAACGAGGCATAAGCATTTATGAGATGGGGTTTTGAGGATCTTTTGAGTCGATTCTGAAGTCGTCTTGCCAAGAAGACTGCAAACGCGGGCAGCCGAGGATTAGCTGTTCAAGCTTTCAGAAGAGACGCTCTGTCGGACATGTCGAGTTCTGGCCTGTTTGTTTATTTTTTTTTTTTAAATCCTCTCTCAAAAATATGAATATATGAGAAATATTAGCTACTGGATTGTTAGCCTGGTGGCCTTTAGGAGTTCTGTTTTTAATAACATATTTTAACGAGCGCGCAATGGCCAGATGCAGCGTGGTGTTCTTGACCGGATCCTGGAACAGAGAAAAGGCATCCGGGGGAAAACTAACAAAATCCAGGCAAAGTGTGGGGTTTTGTTCATGGTGGCGCCTTGACATTGGTTTCTTGGCTTTGACAGACATGTCCTGGCACGTGCGGTGTTAGCCTTACGGGAGACGGGCTCGGGGCCAACGGGATTTCTGTTATCTTTGCACCTTTCTTGTAAAGCCAAAATTATCCCCCCAAATGAAAAGTTTATTTAGAAAAAAAAAAAGAATCACTAGAAAAATGAGGGAAACCCCCCCCCCCGGTGTTAGCATCAGGTACATCAGATGCGACGTGCACTGTCCATGGGCATCACTAATGGAGCCCTCTCTCCCCCTGCCCCTGTTCTGTTCTGCAGCATCGACAAGATCTCTAAAGTCACCTCGCCTGTGCTGGTCATTCACGGTACAGAAGATGAGGTCATCGATTTCTCCCATGGCCTGGCCATGTACGAGCGCTGTCCCCGTGCCGTGGAGCCCCTGTGGGTTGAAGGGGCTGGGCACAATGACATAGAGCTTTACGCACAATACCTAGAAAGACTAAAACAGTTCATATCCCACGAACTGCCGAATTCCTGAAGGAGACACCGTGATTTTACCTCACTTAACTGTGAACACACAAGTCCTCTGTTTTGCACATGCTCGAACTGGAAAGCGGTCATGGCAGGATCACCCGGAGGAGGTACCCGCCTCTCAGTGTTCTGATCAGAGACCTGAGCAAGTCCCCGTCTTCTGTCCCTCGAGGTCGTTCTGCTCCTCACAGCACGCGGCACCGAAAGGTGGTGACGCCCAGCATCATTGCCTGGCGGGAATGGGGACGAGAGCTGGGCGCGGGCACGGTCGGTTTGCCCCGTGCTGTGTAGACGATGCTCACATTGGTTGCTTGGCCGTACCCACGGCTGACGATTCATTCCTGCAGGACTCAGCCCTCTCTCCACCAATGTTCTCAGTACTTGATATGCAGCTCTTTTTCAGCTTCTGGATTCATGGGTTCGATCCATTTGTGAAGCCGTGATCGTGTAACCGGGACACTAGGGTGATGAAAATTCCTTTGTTAAGTTTCGTGACCATGCCGATCTCCCCCCCCGCCACCCCAACAAACAAATCAGTGGAAGGGTAATTTACTGGAACTATCATGAACAGCTTTATCAACTGGAACCATATAAATATAACTGGAATATTCTTAAAAGGAAACTGGGGTTTTTTTAAGTGTAAATTTATTACTAGTCAACAGAGTTTTAATATTTTGATTGTCTGGTTGGTCTAACAAAGAGCCTAGGCAACTTTCCTTCTGTGAAGTCCTCCTTGTAGGCTTTTTTAAAGTACTGTACATATTTGCAATCACATTGTGCATAGATTCTTAATGGGTACTTTTCTTTTGTCAGGCTACCACAATGAACTGCAGATCCCTTGTTTGTAATGTAAATGATTGAATACATTTTGTTAATATGTTTTTATTCCTATGTTTTGCTATCGAAAAAAATTTTATAACATTTCCAAGACAAAAAAAAATTACAAGTTTATGCTTTGAAGAATTTATGTAATGAAAATTTCATTAAACTAATCTTTTTAGTTTAAGACTTCTTTGGGTTTTGACACTGGAGTTGCACCAAGTAAGCATCAGGCACGTCCGATGCTTCACCATTGCTACACGACTCATCTTGGGCGGGGGTCTGGGGTCGGGGGATTTCTTTGGTTTTATTTTAATTTTTCTTTTCAAATTTAAAAGCCTTAAATGTACTGTAAGCCTCAGATTGTTGTACAGCGGGATTGCGGTTGATTCCAGTTTGTGTGCTGTGCTTGGATACGGCACAGCAGTCGGTCATGGAATAAAGGATGCATGGATCAGAACGCGCAGCCTCCTGTGGTCTTTTCCTCTATCTCTCTCTCAGAGAAAGTAGCAAATGAGAAAACAGTGCACGTTGGTTGAAGCAGAAACCCTTGGGGCTTACAGACTTTTCGACCTCTCTCAAGGTGTATGCTTTTGTTCTGGAAGAGACCCGAGGTTCCATTTGGAAGAAGCCAGGGAAGCAGGGAGGGAGGAAAGGAGGGAAGGAGAAAAAGAAGAAAAGAAAAAGGTATAAGAGGGGCGCCTGGGTGGCTCGGTTGGTTAAGCATCTGCCTTTGGCTCCGGTCATGATCTCGGGGTCCTAGGATTGAGTTTCACGTTGGGCTCCCTGCTCAGCGGGGAGTTTGCTTCTCTCTCTCCCTCTGTGCTCTCCCTCTCTCTCTCTTTCTGTCTCAAATAAATAAATGAAATCTTTTAAAAAAAGGAAAAGGTGTGAGACATGGGAAAAAAGAGGTGAGCATGTTCTAAAGCCAGACTGTTATGGTGGTTCCACGACTCACTAAACTTTCAGAAAACCATTCAAACATGCACTTAAAAGGAGTAGATTTTATGATATGTAGATGATACCTCAATAAAAAAATCTAAAAAGAAATAGCAAATAAAACTGTTCTCAGATTATGATTGTGTAGAATACCTGGAAGTATCTACAAATTATTTGATGTAATAAGAATTTAGCTAGGTTGCTGGACATAAAATAAATACACAAAAATCAGTCTTATTTCTATAAATCAGTAAAAAATGTTTAAAATTCCACACAAAAAAGGGGGAAGATACCATTTACTATAGCATTAAAAAATATTAAGTACCTGGGAATAATCTAACAGACCATGTACAGGACACATCCTAGAGAGAATTATAAAACTTTTAAAAGACATTAAAGAAGACCTGATTTAATGAGAGCTATACCATGTTTATGGATAAGGAAGTTCATTTTTAATCCCTCCAAAAATAGAGCTGTCGGGTTAATAGGATCCCAGTAAAAATCCCAACGGGATTCTCTGTGGAACCTGATACAGGGAGCCTTAAGTTTATGTGGGAGAACAAAGGGCCAAGAATAGCCAGGGCATTTGAAAATGAAAATGATGGAGGAATATATTTTACCAGGTAGAGACAATTGCAGTTAAATCTCAAGACTGAGAACCCTCAGTCCGTCGGGATTCTGGAGTCTAGAAAGCCTTCCCTGGTCCCCTGGTTAGGTTCAATGCCCCCCAGTAAGCACTGCTTCAATATTCTGTATTTGCTGACATAGCTGATACCATTACGGCTTGAAACCACAGAGGAATGAGTTTACAGATTTATTTAAAAATATAAAACTTTCATAGTAAAAAAAAATAGCCTAATGTAGTGACACACTGAGGGGAACATTATCAACCATGTGGCATAATGTAAATACATATGTAATGGTCAAAGGACAAGGCAGTCTATCAAAGAGCACAGGACATGAAGAGACGTCATCAGGGATATTGTCTGTAATAATCGCATGTAGATTCAGAAATCAAATAATCAAATGAATATATCCAATAAGTACACATTAAATGTCTCATTATTTAATGCAATGCCATGTTAAATTACAAAGTTGGTATCAGTATTTATTTGAAGAGATTGCCCGTAATCACTCATAGATTTTATCAGCTAAGGAGATTTGAGTAGTCAGCTGCCATTTGAAGTTGTGAGTCGGTGTAACCACTCGAAGTAGAATACCCATGGGTGGTCAAGGTGCGGGTAAATGGGCACTTTAAAAATACGCTGTTTATTTTACCCACCAAATTAGTACAAACATTCTAAAGTATACTTAGAACCAAAAGTCTAATCTAGCCATTTAGCTCCTAGGAATTTATCCTTAGGAAATAATCCAGAGGATGAGATGGGTTTGGAGGGATAATCTCGGGGACTCTCTGTTAGAGTGGAAACCGGCCAGTGGTCTCAGTCCGCAGCACCGTGATCTGCTTACTGTTATGTTCACGCCGTGCCTTGCTCAGACCCCTCAAGGATGCTGCAGAGTGATAGTAGGCATCAGTTCTATCATATAATAGTGCATCTTGACAACAGATAAACTGGTCCCCAAGGCCTTCAGGTGGCATGGTTCCTCTCTTCGCCCCTGCCCCTCCGTCCGTTGACACCTGGCCAGAGAGCTGGATATGCACCAAAACGTTTGCAGATGTACATCGCTGCTGGGATTTAGGTGTAGCTCAACAGGTCTCTGCAGAGGAAAGCCTGAGCCCATCCTTCAGGATGCATGCGAAGTGCCTATGGGATGGGACCTGCAAGATCTTTCCCTGCTGTCATTGGTCCCGGGACCCCGCTGGGTGGCATTATCTCACTCCTGAGAGAATGTGGCTTTGGCTGGAGGGGACAGGCAACCTGGGTGGATCTCATCCCCTCGTGTGTAAGGCCTACAAAGCCCGAAGCGGAAGTGCCATGAATAGCAAGTCCCATGCCGCCCGCCTCCCGTGCCGCCTCTTCCCTGAGGCCCCGCCCACCAGGGTTTCCTCAGGGAAGACAGCTGCTCCTCCGGGAGCTGGCCCAACTGGGTGCGTTCCATGGCAGAGGGCCCGGGCGCAGCCCTGCAACAAGGCGGCCTGGCCTAGCCCTGTCCCTAATCCTTACCAGCCAGGAGAGGATATATGTAACATGCAATTCACCCTTTTAAACCAATTTTAAGCACATAGCCCAGTGGCATGAAGTATGTTCACATTGTGCAACCGTCACCCCCATCTGTTTCCAGAACTTTGTCATCATCCCATACTGAAACCCTGTCCCCCTAGACACTAACTCCCCATCCCCCCTCCCCCAGACCTTGGCAGCCCCCATTCCTCTTCCTGTCTCCATGAATTTGACTACCGTAAATAACTCACACAGATGCAATCAAATCATACACAAGTACCTACGTTTGTGTCCTTTTGTGCCCAGCTTAACTCACTTAAGGTAAGGTTGTCAAGGTTGATCCACGGTAACATTTCAGCCCTTTTCAAGGCTGAATAGTGTTCTGCTGCGTGCAGATACGCTACATTGTGTTTGTTCATTCACTGGTCCGCTGATGGACGCCTGGGTGGTTTGTTGCCTTTGGCTATAGTGGACAGTGCTTCTGTGAACATGGGTGTGCAAATATCCGTTTGAATCCCTGCTTCCGGTTCTTTTAGGCAAATACCCGGAAGGGGGATTGCTGGATCCCATGGTAATTCTGTGTTTAATATTTGGAGGAAACACCGTACTTGATCTGCAGTTCCGTTAGCCGGAATCTTGGGGTCTTCAACCCTTTTGAAATTGCATGGCCTACTTTGGAAATCTTTACTTATGGGCATTTTTCTGGGGAGAAGGTCCACAGTGTCAGCAGTCTCTCCAAGGAATCAGTGATTGTGGACGATTAAAAACACTGAATTACATGGTAGCCACAGGTTCTTTTAAAACCAGTATTTTCAACTTCTGAGAACTGAGTGAGGCTTTGGGAGAGCGGAAGGAGCTCGGATTTACCCACCGGCGGGCCTGGCAGGGGCGTGGGTTGGGCGGAGGTTGCTCTCTGCGGAGGGCGGGGGTTCCTGCAGGTGCGGGCTGGAGCACGGAGCACGGATGCCTTCACAGGCCCAGAACATCAGGGGAGGCCGTGGGAAGAGCCCTCACCACAGAGACATAGCAGGCCTGGCGCTGAGTTTGGGTGCCATGGTAACCGCGTGACCTGGGACAACTCCTCACCTGCCCTGAACCCGCTCTTCGTCTCCAACCTGCAGTAACACTGCCTGCCCAGTCACGGGAGGATCGGGTGAAATTCTGGGGGTAGAAACGTTTTGCAGGAGGTAATGGGCACTTGGACCCACTCATTAAAGGCATGGCTGGGGTCTGGGTTTAGAACACAGCAGAGAGCACTTGGTAAGCTCCAGGTTAAGACAGCCTATCTATGCTGCCCGTGCCCTCACCACAGTGGGACTTAATCAGTAGTCGGCTGCTAAATGATTTACCGTCTGGCTGGTCCCAGCTTGCTCACTCCCCACGCTGTCTGGCTCTGTCTGGGTACGAGTGGAAACCGGCCCAGGGGCTCACAAACTGTCTCCTCTCCCAATTCCCCACATGCTTCCCTTCTCTGGGCTTCCAGATACCCCTCAGCGGCTGTCAAGCCCATCCAGAACTTTCTGAGGTGGGGCCTGGAGTGAAAGAGACCCCGGGGGGGGAGGGCAGAGAGGTGGGTCTTCTCCACGTGCTGCTCACTCCGCACGAACGGAGAGGATCAGCTTGGAGGACAGCAGCCCAGGATGTCTGGGGTGGGTCGGTGGCGTTTAAGATTAGGGATCTCGGACGAACTTACGTGAAAGACGCACTCCTAAAACATTTTAAAAAATTTTACCCCAAATGGTGGATAAAACATAATTTCATAGTTTGGGGGTGGGGGGAATGAACACCCGTATTACTATTGAACTTAAGAGATAGAATATTACTGGGGTCTTAGGAACCCACTCTCCCCTCCAATCACATGGCCTCTCCTCCTGCACCTGCACAGTAACCACTATCCTGAGCTTCCTATTAGTCATTCTTGTCTCTCCTTTGTAGTGGGAATGTGTGCATGTGTGTGTGCGTGTGCGCATGCCCATGCATGATCTGCGACTGGAGATATTTAGGTTGTCTTCCAGATTTTGCTATTAAACATATTTTGGGGGATGCCTGGGTGGCTCAGTCGGTTAAGCATCTGCCTCCGGCTCAGGTCATGATCCCGGGGTCCTGGGATGGAGCCCCGCATTGTGCTCACTGCTCCACGGGGAGTCTGCTTCTCCTTCTCCCTCTGCCGCTCCCCCTGCTTGTGCTGTTTCCCTCTCTCTCACACAAATAAATCTAAAAGACAAAACAAAACTAAAAACCCCACATATTTTTGTACTTCTTGTGATATGAGAGATTTCTGGTTGCTGCTTCTTAACCGTGGTTACATGTTGGCATTACCTGAGACACTCATTAATGGGATCTCTATGCCCAAGTTGGGGCTTGAATTCATGATCCCGAGATCAAGCCAGGAGCCCCAGTGAGAGGCTGATTTTTACCATGCTGATGCCCGGATGTCATCCCCAGAGATTCCAATCTAACTGGTCTGGGGGGTAGCCTGGGCACCCAGATTTTTTAAGGCTCCCCAGGAGCTTCCAGTGGGCAACTCAATGCAGATTTTGACTCAGTAGGTCCATGGTGGGGCCCGGGTTGTGTGTTTCTAAGACTCTCTAGGTGATGCTGACTCGTGGCCCCAGTTGGAGTCCTGCTGAGTCAGAGGAGATTAACTTTCCACGTAATGCAACATCACTTCCAAAGTCAGCGCCCCAATCTCTGAACCCCCCCTCCCCCAGCCAAACCTGGATAGAAGTCCCAGAGCTCCACACTTGACATCCTGGGACTTTGTGAATTTTTGCCTAAAGAGTGGATGCGAGATGTTAATCCCGGATCACTCAGGAGCAGAAGCAACGTTTCAGAAACATATGGACCCTTTGTAAGTTCTCTGTTGTGAAATGTCTGTCTGTGACTCTTGCCCGTTTTTCTGACAGATTGTTATCTTCTCCTTCTTCACGGGATTATGTATATATCCTGGACACTGATCCTTTATTTATCTCATATGGTGCAAATACAGCCTCTTGGTATGTTCCTGGCTTTCTTATTCTCTTCATGACGTCATTTGTGGGACTGATGGTCTTAATATACTTGGGTAAGCCTTAATGGGCATTTTTTTTCCTTTATTACTACCTTAATAAGTAGATTTAAAGTATATAAAAATATTTTTTTCTCAAAACCACAAGAAGAAATCGATAAATGCATAAATCCAATAGCACCAACATCTGGTTGTATCATGCTCTTTACCCATAAATCACATTGACTATGCCCCTAACCTGGTAAGGCATGTGCTCCAGCAGAAGTGGGACAGCAGGTAATAATAAATAAATGTATAATATGCCAAGCGGTACCAGGTGCTGAGAAGAAAAATCCAGCCGGGTAGTCAGTCTGCCGTCCAGCCTCAAACAAAGCCCCACCTCCAGCTATTCTAAGCCTTGTCGGACATGCAAGCAGACTTTGTATTCCTGGGAATGATAGAAAAGGTTTGTTTTGGTGTTTAGCTGAACAATTATCTTGCATTTTTTGTGGATGCACAGAACAAGGCCTGTAAGCTGTTGGATCAAGGAACAAGATACCACGAGTGGCTACCTTCCCCTCCCCAGAGGCAGAGAGAACCGAGCTCTGTTAACTGTTGCCTGGGACCTTGTTCCTATGGGGGAAAACCTGCAAAGAATTTATGATAAATGATTTTAGTTCAGAAGTCAGAAAATGTTTTCTTTATAGGGTCAGATCGGCTCTATGGGCCACGTGGTCTCCATACTCGGTCTCTCCAGCAGCCGGGTTGCCCTGAAGACACCAAAGACACGTATGTGAGGGGATGTGCCATGCTCCCATCAAGCCTGATTTATAAAAACAGGCAGTGGGCCAGATTTGGCACATGGGCTATCGTTTGCCCAACCCTGTGTCACAAATTCTCCTCCTCTTAATACGGTTTATCGGTTGTGTTTCATTCCAAAACCAATGCGTGGGGAAGAGTCTAGCCAACCAGGAGAATACAAAGTAAAAAGATGAGAGTCCCTTGCCTCTTCTCTCCTCAGAGGGGACCCGAGACACACCAGCCTCCATCTGGGAAGGAACCTCGGACTCCCTCATACAGCCATGCCCCTGCCATCAACTTCCCAGAGGAATTTAAGGAAAGACAAACATAAAGAACAGACTGTCCGAGCTGGGCACTTGTCTTCTGCACAGTCTGCCGGCCCCTTAAAGATGACCTTTGTCCCTCCCAGTGCGAGACTCAGGGGGACAACTCTGAAAAACAAGAACACTCAGGGCATAATTAGTGGCCACTAGAAAAAAATAAAATATCACAGATAGTCTTTCAATCAGATCTCATCCTTCAAGCTGGATGATGTACAGAATTCACTCATGCATCCATTTGTTCTTCCTTCCACAACGTTTATGACCCCAAACGCCCTGCTCAGCTTGGCTCTGGGGATGCAGCAGCAAAGACTCCAAGCGCCTATCCTCCAAGAGCTTATATTCTAGGCGGGGAAACAGACCAAAAACAGGTGAACAAATAAAAATAATCTGGCCATGGTATGTGTCATGAAGGAAACAAGAAACATGCCGCGGATGTGAGTAAGGGAATCAAGCATTTCGGTTTCCGAGCGGATGAGGGGGGAGTGGTTCGGCATCCTCCTGCTGAGCCTGTCTGCCAGCCGCTTGACTGTTTCTGCCACCGGTTCCTAGCTGTAAGTCACGGGGACAGCACTGCACTTGTCTGTGCCTCCGTGTCCTCACCCGCAAAATATGGATGGTTTAGTACTTCCCTCGTAATGTTAATGTGAGGATTATAGAAGCCTGGAACATACTGAGCTCCCCCAAAACACTAGCTAGTATCATCGGGAGAAATGGAATATTAGTAAAAAGCCTCTTGGGAGCCTCCGGGGGAAATGGCACCATTTACTGTGCTATGTACTAAAATTCTTACTTTCTGACCTTTCTTTATCGGTCGATGGAGTAACTCTTCTGTTTTTCTTATGTATTTACCATTATTTTCCACATGTGGCTGCGATTAATAACTGTTTTACAAATCCATTTACCCAATTCTTAGACTCATTGTATTTTACTGTTAAGTATTTTTTAAACCGGCAAATAAGCACAAAGCCTGTCGTGCTAGACCAGTGGTTCTCAAAGTGTGGTCTCTGGACCAGTAGCGGCCAGCCTCACCTGGGAACTCATTAGAAGTGCAAATTCTTGGTACCCACCCAAGACCTGCTGAATCGGAAACACTGGCGGGGGGGGGGGCGGTGCAGGGGAGGTGCGGGGGACTCAGTAGTCCGTTTTAACAAGTCCTATGGGTGATCTGATTTGATTCATGTTCACATTTGAAAACATCTGAGCTAGGTTATTTGGCATTTAAGTTAAAAAGGGGTCCTACTGAGAATAGTTCCTATACTCCCCGTTTGAGAAAACACTGTTTTTGGCCACAACAACCAGTAAGGAGGCGCACAGGTTTTAAAGCTGTCCCAATCCATCAGCGACAACTTTCTTCAGTTAGTACACAGTTTCTGAAGGCCATTCGGCAACAGCCTTGCTCCAAGGGACCAAGCTTCCTTTGCAAAAGGTCACTTAATCCCTGAAAACTCCCACTGATAAGAATCCACAAATCCCTGAGCCCCACACTTCCCACTCTATACAAGATGAGCATTTGCTGTGTGCATTGCTTAGCAAGTGATGGATCCAGCTTTTTGCTTCAGATATCCAGTGACGACGTCTTCCTTCAACACCCCATGCAAACAGTTGGACTTAGTCACGGTGCCAACACCCCTTGACACCTACAGACATTGTGAGTGCATGGGGGGGAGGGGGCATGAAGCAAGACAGGTAGCAGTGTCCTGGGGAGGCAGTCACATTTTTATGACACATCCACACACCTCGTGGGCCACAGGAAGCACATCTGTAACCCTGGGGCTCAGGCATTCAGTCCACAACAGCCAGATGAGTCTAGCCCCTTCCTTTCTGTCCAAGAGGCGATCCAAGGGAAGGCAATTGCTCAAGAATGGAGACTCACTAGTGACGGGTCAAACACAGCCCATCACTACACGGGTGCACTTTCTATAATTTGGGAAAGAAGACAAAGGTTTTGTGGCATCATAAAAAGTGATCGGTGTGCTCAGTATGTTGCCATAGAAACCACGAAGGATGCCGTTGTAGCTAAGGGTATTAGCAAATGCACTTCTAGGTTGTCTAGGAATTACACGGAGTATTGAAACAGTGTGGTTTATATTTATTCTTCATGCGGGGACTTTCTCTTTGGGCGTATTGTATAAATCTCAGGGGAGAAATGTTATTTATTGACTTCGGCATCTACTGAGCATTCCCTCAGTCTGTCCTTGCGCTCGCCCCGGGGACAGAGACATGGGAGAGATGCGTCTGTGCCACGAAGCCGGAGGTGGGGGGGGCAGAGAAGAGAGGGGCATGTGCACTGCTGTGCTCCTAGGACAGAATGCTCGACCGGCTTCCATGAGGACTCAGGGTGGGAGAGATCAGGAAAGATATCCCCACGGCAGCAACGTTCGTGTTGAGTCTTGAAGGGTGGCTTCCTGTTCTCCGTGCAGAAAACAGATGAGGAGTTTTTGGAGCAGTGCCCTAATTTTCCTGAAAGGCAGTCACGGTACTGCCGACTCCAGTGGCAATTATGGAGTCGAAACGACTTAGCTGATCTTTGGGGAAAGATCCCAAATGTCTAAGGATTGAAGACAAATAACGTTTACTATATCCACCCACTGTCAATGTGTTATTGTAAAACTGATGCTATAATGAAGTAATCAAAGTTTATTCAGTCAACAGATAGTTATGGCGTGCCTACTCTTCTATGGAGACACCTGTTCTAGGCATAGGGGGGCGGCAGCTTATAAAATGAGTGTATTTCTGACCCATCGGCATTCACACTCCAGTGGTATGAGGACAACTGAGAAAGGAAAAAAGAGAAGGAAAATAAATCAGGGTGAACGGATGGGCTGGGAGTGATGGTGATGGAGACTAAGTATGGAGGAGGATGGAAAGGAACTTTCTCACCGCGATTTTTGAGCCAACACCCGAATGAAGTCAGGGACGGGGTCTCGCAGAATTCTGGCGAGGGGCAGGGTGTGGGAAGGACGTTTCAGGCAGAAGGAACACAGCCAGGACAAAGGGCCTCAGGCTGGAGCGTATTTGGTGTGCTGAGCACACAGGGAGAAGCAGGGAGAGCTGAGGGAGCGGTGTAGTGACTGACTCGGGCCCCAGCAGCATCCACGCTCCAGATTTTGCTCCAAGTGAGAAGTAAATCGGAGGGGTTTGAGTAGGGAAAGATCGTCCGTTTTGGAAGGAAAACTCTAGCCCTCATTTCTTTGTGATGCTTCTTTTCTTTTTGAAATTGTGGTAAAATACAGATAGCACAAAATTTACCGTCTTAACCATTTTAAAGGGTACAGCTGATAGTGTTGAGTATCTTCACCTAGGTGTGCAAACAATATCCAGAACTTTGTAATCTTGCAGAACAGGAACTCTCTCTCAGGTAAACACCAGCTCCCCCTTTCCCCTGTCCCCCCAGCGCCTGGCAGCCACATTCTGCTTTCGACCCTTGAATTTGATTCTTAGGTACCTCATAGAAGAGGAGGCATAGAGTATTTGTCTTTTTGTGACTGAGCATAATGTCCTCGAGGTTCTTCCACCTTGTGGCAGGTGTCAGGATTTCCTTCCTTTTAAGGCTGAATATATTTCATTGTATGCATATACCACATTTTGTGTATCCATTCATCCGCTGATGGGCACTCGGGTAGTTCCCACCTTTTGGCTACTGGGAATAATGCTGCAATGCCCATGAGCACATAAATATCTCTTCCTACCCTGCTTTCAGCTCATTTGGATATATACCCAGAAGTGGGATTGCTGGATTATATGGTAGTTCTGTTTTTATTATTTTTTTTTTAAGATTTTATTTATTTATTTGAAAGAGAAAATGAGACAGAGGCACACATGGGCAGAGGGGGAGGGGCAGGGGGAGAGGGAGAAGCAGACCCCCCGCTGAGCAGGAAGCCTGATGTGGGGCTCCATCCCAGGACCCCAGGATCATGACCTGAGCTGAAGGCAGACACTTCACTGACTGAGCCACCCAGGCGCCCCTGTTTTTAATTTTTTTGAGAATGCCATGTTACTTTCCATGGAGCCTGCATCATTTTATATTCTCACCAGTGGTGCACAGTCTCTCCACATCCTGATTTTTTTCAGGAGAAAAAAATCCATGATTTTTTTTTTTAATAGTAGCTATCCGAATGAGTGTGAGGTGCTATCTCATTGTGGTTTTGATTCGCATTTCCTCACGATGAGTGACATGGAGCATCTTTTCATGGGCTTGTTGGCCATCTGGATGTCTTCTTTGGATAAACCTGCAGTGGCTCATTGGCACGCCAGGACACTATCCAACATCACGGAGACTTAGAGCACCCCCCGCATTAATTCTCTGGTAACATCTACTGAGCTCACAAATCCTTGGCGTGATCAGCCCGCGATACGTTCTCTTCCATGAGCAGGCAGTTTCCAAGGGAAGGACTATGAATGCTCACATTAGTGTTCAACTGGGCTGGAAGTAGAAGAAATGAAACTAAAACTCCAATGAAATAGGGTACATTTTTTTTTTTTTAACCATATCAGCAATGGGTTAAAAACAACAATCCTAGGCATTAGGACACGGGAACAGGTCCTCTCCTGTGGGGATCGGTGGCGTGGAGTTTGGTCTAACTTTTCTAGAGGGTAACTTGGCTGTAAGATGGTGCAAATTTAAATTTCTCCCGCAGAAATGATGAGAGAAGTGCAAATATGTTGAAAATAACAGCCTTATTTAGAAGACTAGAACCAAGAATAGAGGGTTGGTTGTATAAATTATGTCCATATTAAGAAATGGTATACCACTTAAAACTAATGTTCAAAAAGACTTAAGACTTGGGGAAATGGGGGTGCCTGCCTGGCTCAGTCTGTAGAGTGTGCTACTCTTGATCTCAGGATCAAGAGTTCGAGCCTCACGCTGGGTGTAGAATTTACTTAAAAAGAAAAGTCTTGGGGAAGTGTTTATGGTATATTGTCATGTGAAAAAAGGGCTTATTACTATATATAATGTGATATTTTTGCCATTTAAAAATTAATTGCTTTTTTCCTAGGTAATAAATTTATACTTGGTTCAAAAATGAAAAGGTACAAAGGAATAGACTTTTCCTCATACAAGGAAAAGTCTATTTCCTATTCCTGTCTTTCGTCTTCCTACGCCCACCAAAACCGCGCCAGAACAGACAGGAAACCATGTTGTTAGTTTGTTTTGTATCATTCTAGACGATTTCTCAAGCATCTATAAGTGAATGCAAACATATGTCCTTTTTCCCTTCTTTTGTGCAAATGGTAGCTTGCTGTATGCATTGCTTCACACTTGAATTTTTAATTATTATATATATATATTTTTTTAAGATTTTATTTATTTGAGATTGAGAGAGAGCATGAGCAGGGGGCAGGGCGGAGGCAGAGGGAGAAGCAGACTCCCAGCCGATGAGATCATGACCTGAGCCGAAGGCAGACGCTTCACCGACTGAGCCACCCAGGCTCCCCTATTTTATTTTATTTTTTTTAAAGTTTATTTATTTATTTAAGCAATCTCTACACCCAACATGGGGCTCGAGCTCATGACCCCAATATCAAGAATCACATGCTCTTCCAGCCAGGTGCCCCTAATTTTTTTTATTTTAGTATATAAAATGTATCCTTATTCCTTTTTAAAAAATAGTTGCATAGTATTCCACTGCATGGACGTAACATAATTTAATTAGCTTTATTACTAGGTGTTTCGGCTGTTCCCAGTTTTGTAGTATTACAAGTAGAGTTGCTGTGTAGAACTCTGTACACTTCATTTCACACATTGTGCAAATACGTCTATAGGATTAATTCCTGGGAGTGGAATTGCTGAGTCAAATATAATATATATTTTCATAAATCTTGGCAAACTGCCCTCAGAGATTATACCAGTTTAAGCTTTCCTCAGCAAAGTTCTCCACTCTCACCAGATTCCCCGACAAAGGCAATAACATCAAACTTCTGGAGTTTTGCCAATCGGATAGGTATTTCAGTGTAGCATTAATTTGCATTTCTTTGTTTATATGCAAAGTTGAGCCTCTTTTCAAATGTTTATGAACCATTTGGGTTTCTTTTCCCATGAAGTCCATTATATTATTTTAACTAAAAATGCTTCTCTGTGTATCCATTCATTCACAATGTAAATGCCTCCTACGTAGGGACAGACTCTCTGCAGGACACCATAGGGGCTGTTGTAGGTAAAGGAGTGAACTTGGGGGACTCGGCTCTTGCTCTCCAGGATGTGCAAGCTGATGGAGGAAAAGGATTTTGGGCTAAACAGTGAACTACTTACAGAAAACTTACACATACGCATTCATGCATCTGTAACACACGGGGAAGAATATTTGGCTGTCTACTGCAAGTTGACAGATGGATTTGAGTAGCAGTGATTTTTTTCCTTTGTGCTTTTCTGTATTTTTCAAACTTTTGGTAATATACACACATTAGGTTGGCAATGAGGTGATCTCTCCTTTGTCCATTTTCTGAATTTTCCAAGTTTTTTTTTTTTTTTTTTCCTGCAAGGGACACACATAATCTTTGCACTCAGGAAAAAGAAATACGTGATGTGAAAACATCACATCTGACACACAAGTATGTCAGATATTAAAAAACACGGGAAAGAATGTTCCTTCTCTATGGCAATGATGATGAGTTTGGAGAGGGAGATGTAGAAATCCATGTTCAGAGCTTGCAAGTGGTTGGCCCCTATTCTAAGACTTCCCGTCCCAAATTCCAACACAGACCTCCACTCACCAGAAAAATTAAGGACTTCTCTCTTCTTGGCCGGGCAACCTCATCTGTATCCAACAAAACAGGAACTGAGCGGCTATTAGTCCTGGAAATCAGGCCCCAGGGCCCAGGCTGGGAGTTTCCCTTTTTCCCAAGCCAGCTTCGGGCTTGGTGTCCAAGGGCGACCCCTGTTGGTGGAATTTAAGTACGCCCGTGGCTCGCGAGCCTCTTCTCCCAGGACTTGGATGCCGGCTGGCTGTTTTGATTTTTTTGTGGGGTCCCCCTCCCCCCATGCTCCCCCTTCTTCGGGTCTGCCTGCCGTTTTCCTGGGAAAACCTCATCTGGATGCTTGGGGGACGGAGCCACAGGTGTAGCCAGCCTTTCTCACAGGGAGGCTGCTGTGAGGCCAGGGACGGGCTTTGCTGGTCAGCAGGTGGACGGCAGTGACTTCCACTCTGAGGGACAGGCTTGCACCCCACCAGCCGACTGAGAATGCCGGACTCGGGCAGCTTGTGGGAGCCGCGAGCACACAGGCCGTTCAGTCCGCAGGATGTGGCTGAGGGACTGCATCTCACCTCCCCCTGAGGCAAAAGGGCAGGCTTTCTGGGTGCAGTAGCACCATTTCTTCTGTCTGGAGACTCTCCCTGGGGATTCTGATAAGAACCAGAAAACCAACACAGCCCTTCTTGAGCATTGAGGCAAGTCTGGTAGTCACTCCACCAGACCAACGCTGCTGACACTGGGCCACAAAGGGTTGCCTGGCGCACGGCGTCCACCACATGCCGCCTGGAAGGGCTGATGGAGCTGGGTCGAGCCCGAGTTCAGACATGTGGAGCCTGTTTGCAATCCATCAGCCTCACTTTCTCCCCTGGGCATGGGTCTGTGATAAAGAGAGCCGGATACCAGAGGAATGTGCTGGGTATTTCTGTGCTTCGAGAAAACATGACTGACTAAGTCATTCTCCGAGCCCATCACCAGACAAGAGTCTTTCTTCACTGTTTTGTGTCTCCGTGTCTGTAGAGCAGGCCCCTCAGCAGAGAGCACATGCCCTGCAGGCCTCAGATCTACTTTCTGCTGATGGGAGTGGGGAAAAATCTCCCCTGTAGCTCTTCGTGCTCCAAGCAAGGCTGATTCAAAGCTGACCTTTCTCTGTGTGGCCAGATGCTCAGCCAGGCCTTCTCCAGGTGTTTGTGGGTCCTGGTGTCTGGGGTTCCTCCTTAAGAAAGGAAGGGAACCAGAAATTATGGTATGGTGAGGAGGGTACATAGGCGGGTCCCATCTAGGTTTGCTGGAAAGGAGAGGTGGGGGAGGAATGCTTGCCATAAGACCCAGCTGGCTGCCTTTCAAGAAGTCAAGGAAGGCTGAGGATTCTAATTGACCCCAGTGAGGGTCAAGACCAGCTTTCTGGTAAGGGCCTGGACAGGAATGCAGGGCTTCCCTCGTTTAGCCAAATAATCAGGGCTCTGTCCCAGCTCTGAAGACAGAAACAGGCTCCAGCAGCTTCTGCCTGACTATCCCTTGGCAGTGGATTCATGGGGCTGATGTGTGCTGCCTAGAATGAGGACCTTGCCCGCAGAGTTGGTTCTCACGGGGTGCTGGCTGGAAGGAAGGAAGAAATGGACATTCTAGGAGGCTCCAGCTAGCCAGGTGAAAGGGCTTTTGTAAACTCTAAAAAGTGGACCAAGTGGAGAACTGGTATCCAAGCCCTCATTTTACAAACAACAAGCAAACAGAGACCCTGAGAGGGGGAAGTAGATGACGCTGGGTCATCCAGCAAGTTAGTGGCAGAATGGAGAGAAGACTCCAGGTGCCCCAGGGACCCGTCACAGGCTCTTTCTACTTGCACTTTCCTTAAGCAGGGAACTATCTACAACAGGCATACCTGTGTGCTCTGACCCCAGGACCTTGGTCTGTGCAGTTACGGAGAACAACGCCGGAAAGATTCTAACTTGTTGAGCACCTACTACGTGCTAGGTATCTGTACTATTACCACCTCATTTCAGGCATCCTACCAGTCCCGGGAGGAAGCATCGGAGAACCCATTTCCCTGATGAGGACACTGACACCCAGAGGGGTTAAGACCTTTCTCTGCAGCCACATAACCTGGGATGTCTGACTCTGGTTGCGAACGAAGTTCTCTTTGAACGTGTTGCTCTTGGAGAAACACTGGGTCCCCTATACCAGGACCCCTCTCCAAGGCCACTCTTTTTTGATAAGTTAAAAAAAAAAAAAAAGAATCCTGAGACCTAACAGCCCTGAACCCCATGTCGCGGTCAGCCTGGCAGATGCAGGACTTTCCCCTCCACCGCCTGTCCCCCGGAGCGGGGTCATAAGCCCGCGCCGGCCACCCGAGCCCCTGGCAGCCGAGAACTCGCGCCGGCGGCTCGCCGCGCCCTGGGCTCCAGCGCCCTCACCCGGCCGCGGCGGTCGGCTCTCCGCGCGCCCCGGCTCCGCGGGCTCGGGTCTGCGCCTCCCAGAGCGGCCGCCAGAGCCCGCCCGGGGCCGGACGGGGCGCGGGCCCCCGCCCCACCTCGGCGAGGGGCGGTCGGCCGGGGGCGGGCGTCTGGGGCCCCGGGGAGGAGCCAGCCCGGCCGGCGCTGCGCGGAGAGCCGCCGCGCGCTATAAAAGCCGCCGCTCGGGCCGGCGCCTGGGAGCGCGAGCCGAGCGCCAGCAGAGCGCGGCGGGGCTGGTGGGGCTGGCCTGGCGGGCGCAAGAGGCGCAGGGGCATCCCGGGCAGAGCGCGGCCGCGCGCGGAGCCCCACTTTTTCGGACGAGCCACCCCTCTGCCGGCCCACGTCCCCGGAGCTCGCGGAGCCCGTCGCTGTGCCTCCGGGCCCGCCCCGGCTGCCGCGCTCCTGGCCCGCGGGACGTGCCGCCGCCTCGGCTCCCGACCGCGAGGTAAGAGGGCCGGGCCGGCGCGCCGGGCTGCGCTGACTGCCCGAGCCTCGGAGGGGAGGGAAGAACGCGGGGCCGGCGCCTCCACGGGTCACGGGAAAAGGTTACCCGTCTTCGGCTTCTGTCAGTCCGTCCACTCTGTGCTCTGCGGTCCGCCTCTGTCGGTCTGTCTGTCCGTCCGTCTGGGCGTCTGTTGACGGGCACACGCCCCTGTCACTGTCCTCTGGGAGATTTCTCCGAGATCGTGTGATCTTTTGCAAGCCGCAGGTGCCGGGGTGTCCCCGGAGCGCGTCCAGCGCTGTGTGTGGGGGGGCTGCTTTCCGTAGATTCCCCCCCCCTTCTTAGTGGCTGAGGGAGGGGGAGTCTTGCGCCCGGGACAGTGGCTTGCCCATGAGGGACCGCTCTGAGGGTCAGGTCGCGGAGTCCAGCCGCCGGGGAGTCGGCTCACACTGCGCGCTAGTGGGCGTGCGCCTGGCAACAGGTCTGCGCCCTGCTGCTCCGGCCCCGGCACCGTCTTCCTTCTGGTTTCCCCTCGGCCTCCCGCTGCCTCCGGCTCCCGCACTCCGGCGGAGCGCGGGGCTCCCCAGCGGCGTGCTGGGGCGCGCGGCGTGTGTGTGTGTGTGTTGGCGGGGGGAGTGCAATTCAATGTTAATAGACATGACGGCCCCTGTTGATGTTTAGACTGAGACTCCAAACCCGGCATTGCTGGGAGAGGGTTCGGTGGTGCCTGGCAAGGGACGTCGGCTCCAAGAAGGGTTAAATTAGGTTAAAGACCTGGCGGAATGCGAGCCAGGGTTGTGGCCAGGTCTCCAGCTCGCCGCTCTGGGAACGAGGGCCAGAGATCTCCTGGAACGGACCCGGCGGCACGCATGTGCTCTTGAGAAAGGAGCTCAGTGCGCCCGAGGTCCTCAGCCGCAGACTCTCAGCTCTCAGCGACCGCCGCCGTTCCAAGGGTCGAACACCGCCACGGCCGTCCCAGGCGCGCCTCCAGCAGCCGGGTTTGAGGTCCTGAGTCTTGCTCCGCGCAGCCAACGTTGCCCACAGGTGAGAACTCTCTTTTGAAAGTAACCTTTTGATGTACGAGCCAGTGCCTGGCTGCAGCCCCAACCCCGGAGATGGTGAGCCTGGGAGCGAGGCTCTCCATTCCGGCGGTCTGGAGAGTGATCCCGGGTGCGCCCGGGGGCTGGAAGCCGGCGGCTTTGCGTGCCCAGGCGCGGCGCCACCATGGACAGCTCCCAGCCACTTCCTCCTCTCCGGGTCTGCGGCCCTGGGTCTCGGGAAGTCCCGTGCATTCCCAGACTCCAGGTGTTGGGGCGCAGAGCGGGAGGAGAGGGACAGCTAGTTTTTGAGAGCCCATTGTAACCTGTCCCAAGGCCACATGAACCACTCAGGAGAATAAAGGGAGCCTGTGGTTGGTGACGGGGTCCTAGGTCAACTTGCAGCGGAGCTCCCTACAGGACCTCTGGCATGGTGTGTGGCGGGAGGGGGCTCCCTGGCTGCTCTGTAGCACCGTGGGGCCCTTCAGAGGTGTTCTAAATGTGTGACGCCTGAGCATCCTGCTGAGGCAGTGAGACCATGCCAGACCTAATGAGGGACTGCTCAGACTGCTTTCTGTACACAGCATGGGGCCAGGCTACCTTTTATTACATTATTTAGTAAATTTGGTAGTGGGAAGAGATATTAGTTTCAGAGTCACAGAGACGGGTTGGAGAAGAGTGCAATAGAACAAATTGTAGAGGGTGTGTTCGGATGCATTTGCAAAAGCAACTGTAGTGTCTTCTGATCCTAATTGTTTTCTCCACCATGCAGAACACTCTTAAAGAAGCTCTCAAAGGTTCCTCTTGAGCCCAGTTGATGCTTTTTCAAGTTGGTTGCTTGGAAACAGGGAGGGGAGAACCTGTAGGGGTTCCTCTGTGCAAATTGCACCTCTCCTTTCTCTGATGAATGGCATGGGCTGGGGCTCTTCTTTTTGCCCTCTGCACCCATACAGAAGGGTGTATCTTCCTTTATTTTAAAATTGCAAGGAATGTCCAAGGTCTGATTCTGTGTGTGACTGATAGAGGTCCCTGGAGAGTAAAAACAAGCATCCTTTTTTTTTTTGAGGCAGCATGTGTGATTTTGTGAAAGTCACTGGAGCAGGGTGCCTGTTCCCTACACCATGGGAGCACTTGCTCTCCCTGGCAGAGTTGCTAATGAGAACGAAAGCGGCCCAATATAAAGCACTTAGCCCCTCGCAGGGCACAGAGAATGCTCTTAAAATGGTAGCGATTACAGGTATTTGTCAAAGATAGTTGTGCATTTCTTTTGAAGCCCCAGCCGTCGGCTCTCTCCACTAACCAACAACTGTTTGACAGGGACTCCGTCTCCAGCTCCGTGTCCGTGTTGGAGAGCTTGTGGATGAAAGTCACGAAAGCATCGAGGTTGATCACAGGGCCAACGGAAATGGTGTTCAGAGATAAACGGGAGAATTTTTGTGAGACACATCAGGCCCTGTGTTTCTCACCTGCGCCACTTGGAAGAAAAATAAAGTAAGTCATTTTCAAAATATTATCATTGCCCTCCAGATTTGAGGATTAATTCTTCCTGAGCCTTCCCTCAAAAGAATGCAGGATATTCCAAAAGCCCTCCTTGTCTTGCTGGGGGAGGGAGGGGATTGTTCTTGGGTCTGCATGGGGAGTGGCCTCCATGGTCCCCATTTCTGGATTGCTGCAGGTTGGAGTGAGGGTTTGTTGCTCCGGGCAGCACCTTGTCTCGGAATCCCATGGGTGGTCCTTACCACGCAGGAAGCAGCCCATCTGTTCGTGGTGGAGCCCCGCTTGGCTGTGACGTCCTGAGTAGGACACAGCTCTGCCTGGAGCATTGGCCACTTACTGGGTCCCAGCTGGATTTGAAGAGTCCCTCCAGCTCCGCATTTGGGGTTCTGTCTGGTAGAAATCACTAATACCATGATATTTGGATAATGGAATTATAGTGGGCCCAATCTCACACTTAGAATTTTTGTCCCCCAAAAAAGTGTGTATGTGCATGCACGTGTGTGTTTCCACCAGTTTCACATTCTAGGGCTCTTAGATTTTTTTCATCTATTTCTTTTCCTTAGTAGATCAGAAGTCATCTTAGCTCCCTCCATCTGAAAGGCGTGGAGCTCAAGGATGCAGTGCACAGATGCTGGGAGTCTTCCTGTGAGTTCCATCCGCCGGTGGTGTGAATGGAGTGGGAGGCTGGACCCCGGCTGACCTTGAAGCCCTGGCTCTCTCCCCTGGAGTCCACGCAGGTTCCAGTTTCCAGCACACGCCACTTTCTGGTAGGAAGACAGCTGAGCTCCTGCACACCCTTGGAGTCAGGACCAGTGAGGGGAGGGCCTGGTAC
This sequence comes from Callorhinus ursinus, assembly GCF_003265705.2. Lineage (NCBI taxonomy): Eukaryota > Metazoa > Chordata > Mammalia > Carnivora > Otariidae > Callorhinus > Callorhinus ursinus. The sequence goes on from NW_027397107.1 coordinate 1,940,505, forward strand.
AGGAGGTGGCAGGGGACTCCACGGGCCCTGGGGCACTCTCTGCGTCCTGCAGCAGCGTCTGAGTCTCCGGGACGGGCTGGTCAGATGACAAGAGCGGTGATCAGGGCAGGGCCAGAAGGATGAGAGGGGTGCGTTCAGTTATGCTCAGCCTTCTCTGAACCCCGCTGCTTGAGTAACCCCCTCTATGGTCCCAGCAGAGTGGCAAGCACGTAGCATAATTGCATTTGTGGTTATAACTCCAGAGAGAAATGCAAGTGTGTGGGTTGGGTTCTTAAGAGGGACAGAGTTATGTGTATGGGCTGCATCCCCAAGACCCCATATCCGTGAACTGTCATCTGGCGACATCTCTCTTTCCACACGATGGCAGATACCCAGATATGTGATCTTGTCAGAGTAACGCATTGGTTGTCTCCTTGTGCTAGATTTTTCCTGTTGTGTGGAAGCAACTTGGTTTCCTTTGACCAGTTAATAGGAAAGGATCACATATCCTGCTCTCTTTTATATCCGGTAAGGTTAGTAGGAGTTCGGAGTGGTAACAGGTACAGAGGGACATTTCTCAGTGCTGAGTCCCTTTTCAACCAGTTTCCCTTGGGCCCCAAGCCTCCTTTCCCAAGAGCCTGGCCCATGGAAACTTTGTTGAACTTGGGTGGCTATGGCAGGGACTCAGGTCAATGTCTGCACTTCTGCCCCAGCCCACTCCCTCCAGGCGCCAGCCTAACCTCTCTGGTCGGTTCCCCCCTCCTTTCCTTGGCCCCGGTCTGCTCTTGTACCAGGCTCTGTTCAAACTTGGCTCTTCAGAAGGGAGGCTGCATGCAGAGAAATGTCATCAAATATACATTTGCTTTCTGCTTAGTACCCTCCGTGCCAGGAAACACACTTTCCCACCCAGAGAGAGAGGAGCTGCCCCTCTCCCCTTGCCCTGATGTTTTCGAGGGCCCCTCTCCAGGCTCGGCGTGGCTCCGGGTGCACAGGTCCACCCTCCCCTTCCCAGCCCCTGCAGGTGGTTGAGCCCTGGGGAGCCCAGCCGGCCACCCCCGCCCCCTGGTGCTCCCTGGGAGGAGGTTTCCCTCTCCAGCTCGACAGCCTGGCTCCTGCCCTGGGAAATTGCTGAGGTGTTATCTTTGAATCTCCTGCAAGGGCAGCCACGGGACAGATTTAGATATAGCTTGGGTTTAAAGTGCTTTGGCCAGACAACTGCTTTTTGAAAACCCTGTGTGTTTCTCTCAGCTCTGCCTGTACAGGAGCTTAGCCATTAGGCATTTTGTGTTACGGGGAAGGCGCGTCGAGAAGCTGGTCCGTCTGCCTTGTAGAGGATCCGGGCCAGACTTCTGCCTCTCCTGATCCTGGACATCGCAGGGGGGCAGGGGGGCAGGAGGGCAGGAGGGCAGGAGGGCTGCGGGCTTCCCCGGGGAGCCTCCTGCACTCTTCCGTCCTGTCTGGGGTCAGGAGTTCCTGCTGTTGGCCCTAAGCCCTGGGCCCAGGACCGAGGGATGCACAGTGGCCAGTGCCCCGTTAATTTGAATATGCAAGCGCGTCCCAGGGGAGCTTGTTAAGACGCAGGCTCTGATTGGCCGGTCCCGGGTGGGGCGGGGTGGGGCCTGAGGATTGGCAATTCCAACCGGCTCCCAGGTGATGCTGCGGGTCCCCTGAGCGCCTCGGGAGGCGCCGGGGGTATAACCTAGATCATCTCTTCTTGGTGTATTTTAAGTCAGTTTCTGGTGTCTGAGTGCATGCGGTCCAGCTGGCCTGTGTCCTCCTAATGACCTTATAATGACCCTTCAAATTCTTGGAGGTAATTATTGTTGTTCCTAAACGGTCTTATCAGTAGACTAAATACCGTGAACCCCTTTGAGTTCCCCTTTTCCCCTGTCGTAATAAATTTTCCAGCTCTCTGAACCGAGTTACTTTTAAGTGCAAGCCCGTCGTGCAAATGGCAATCTATCTTTGCCTGGCAAAGGCATCTGAATGTAATTTCGCTGGTATTAAGAGATCACTTGGGGAGTCTCATCTCACTCTGGTTCCAGACACAGAGAATGCATGTTTACATTTAGACAACTTTACTTGACTCTAAGGATCACAGCTTTTTTTTTAACCTAAAAATGAAATTCAAACCTCAGCGTCCCACCCCACCCCCCGCCCCCATGGCATCCCTGTGGGGATGAGCATCACAGATGCATGCTGTCAGCCCAAGACGGAGGTGTGCAATTGCATTGTCATCCGCCGCCACATCTGGAGGCAGAAAAAACAATTGAGTAGAATGTTTTGATCATCTTGCACCCGCTGGTGCTGTGTTGGCCATGGCGGAGGAGAGCAGGATTAAAGAAATGGTCCCCACCCTCCAGAGCTAACGGTCTAGCTGGGGGACCAGCCACCTCTGTCGGAAGCTGCCACGTGGTGTGATGGGGGCTGTGACACGTGGGTCAGGAGGAGTGGTGGGCAGGGGCCCGGTTGGGGACAGGTGGAGCCAGAAGATGTCCCGGGAAGCTTCCCCGAGAAGGGGGGCATACAGGGCTTCTGGAAGGATTAGCAGGAGTTTATAGGGATTTTCCCAAGAGGCAAAGGTGGGATTCAGGGAGTGGAGATCAGAAGGTGTTGCAGACAGAGAAAGGGCCACAGGGAAAGATCCAGAAGCACAGGCAGGCTTAAACCTCTTACCTGCATGAAGCTCCTTATCTGCCCAGGTGCATACGCTCCCTGCCCCGTGCAGACCTCGGGTGGTACCTGGCCGAAGAGAGTCCTTCTGGGCAGCTGGTGCCTTTAGTCTCATAGACTCGAGATTTTAAATTACTTTAATCATAATTTTTTTTTCCCAACAAAATCTTACTGAATCTCATTTACAAACCAGATAAAAAGTGCCTGTGGCTGAGAGCAGGTTTTTATCTTGAGCCCCCCCCCGCAGGGGTTCTGCAGAGCTCTGTGGGTTCCAAGGAGCACAGTTTGAAAACCTCTGTCCTCGGATCATTTTCATTTTGCTTTTGGCAGTCATACCCATAGTGTCAAGCTTTGCATTATTGTGGCTCGTCTTGCTATGTCTTCTTCGTCTTTTGGATGTCTTGCTGGGTTTTGTGTCAACAATTTTCAGTGAAGTGAAACCAGAGTTATCCCGTGTGTGACTGTCTAACAAGTAGGGGACCTGTGGGTTACCAGGGGCAAGAATCTGTGACAGGTGCTGGCTCAGAAGACTCAAGATGTAGCTGGCCAGCCCAGCAGGCGAAGAGAGGCATGAACTTCTTGCAAAAAAAAAGGGGGGGGGCTGTTTATTTCCAATCTTGTCTATCAACCTATTCTTCCAAGATTCTTCAGATCCTATAAAAGTTGGCAAGAAGGAGACATAGCTTATTTCCAGGGTAGAAGACCCGACAAATTGTATCCTTTGTACAATTGTGTCCTGGCATATCTTTTCTCACTGATGTAAAGTAGACACGTTTGAGTGTGGGAGGTTTTGGAAGGTGGGGTTTGAGCAGGGGCGGTAAGTCAGAAGTATAAAGATGGAAAAAGCCCACTGGTCCCAGGGGAGGTGGAAGATTCTAGTTCAGGCTGGGAGGCTCCTGCTCGCTTCTCACAGAGCTCCTCTGACAGAGGAAACCGGAAACCGATATTGTGAATGGGAGGACACCCAAAGAGAGTGCCGTCCTCACCCAGGGGCGGTTCTAGTCCTGAGAAAGGAACCCCAAGAACCCCTTCTGAAAAACTAATGATGTAATGTATGGTCATTAACATGACAGTAACAAAATTTAAAGAAAAAAAAAAAAAAAGAACCCCTTCTGGGCACAGACCCAGCTCTAAAAACAAAATCATATGGCTGATTTAAGGTGATCACAGTGACCAGTGGTCAGTCTGGAGAACTTAGAGGACCCCTCCACCTCTGTGAGGAGCCCCAGTGGAGGAACGCGGCCGGTGGCGTTTCCCTCCGGGTGGGCGTCCGCAGTTGCCCTTGGCCTGTCTTGCCTGCCAGGCCGACACCCTGCTGATGCAGGCAGTGTCGGGGAGGGCCGCCATGCCAGGGGGTGACCCGCAGCCTCGCGATCTGGGGGTAGCTGGCTGCACGTCCAGAGAGGTCTTTGCTTCAGACCATATCACCCCAGACGCTGGAACAGCCTGAACTTTGGACTTGACTCTCAAACCAGGGGGATTCGGCCTGTCCTGGCTTGCTAGGGCTGGATATAGGCTGGATCCTATGGTGCCCTGAATTCTTGGCACAGGTGACCCTAGTTCCCTAGATCCCACAGAACTGTCTGGGGGTGACCAGTGGTGTTTGCTGGGGGACCACAAGGGCCCAGGGGCCCGAGGGTACAGAGCTGGTGCAGGATGGCAGCTTGGCATCTGTCCAGCTCCTAGCCCAATGCACCACTCACCTGCCTTCTTTCCAGGGCTCTGGTCCTTGCTGTGGGGTGGGGACAGTTATTCCCAGCTCGGTCCCCTAGAGTCTCCCAATCCCAGGGCTCTGGAGCCTCCCAGGCTGACAGCCGGTATGCAAAGCTCTCTCCTTCCTGTAAAGAATAACAGGACTAAACCTCAACAGGAGGGAGTAAGGGGAACAGATTTGGGCAAGCAATAAAAAAAAAAATGTTTTGAAGCAAACTGGTGGTTTTAGGAGCAGCCTATTTCAAAGCTGACTGTGTGGCAGGCACTGAGTAATTCACTCGTATGCTAATTTTCCAAGGGTTTGGGTTCAGGAAAACCTCAAACATAGTGGTTAAGTACTTTTCCTTTCCTTTAAAAATTGTGTTTATTTTCGGACGAACTTAATCCATATGTTTCAGATCCATTTCCGCGTTACTCAGCAAAAGGTTGTTTTTCACCGACATTGCTGAGCCATGAGTGTGCTCCGCTCCTTTCTTTTCTCTCCTGCAGCCACCCCACACTTTCCCCGGCTGGGGTTCCTGGCTGGTGCAACTCTACAGCCCTTTAGGAGACACAAGTGAATATTGGCCCTGGGAGCGAAAGGAAAAAGTCACACTGATCCTGCCTGTCTTGATTTAAAATGGTGATATTTGGTTTGCCGTGGATTTTCTGCAGGAATTTTGATTTTTGAAATGGGGCATTGCAATAGTCTTGATATTAATGCCTGAGTGTTTCGGTGCTGTGTTAAATTTTGCACCCCGGGCCCAGCCTCGCCCCGGTGAACACCGCGCAGGCTCGCTCTGGTCAGGGTGAGTGGGTTCCCAGGCTTCCGGGGGACCTGAAGCCTGTCTCTTCTTTTCCCTTGCTTCCTTTTGCTTTTAAGGAGGGACGTTGTGGTGCTCCATGCTGGAATGTTTTGCAGATTCTGCCGGGCTGATGTGTCACTGTGTCTGTGACTTCTTCAGAAGCAACTGAGTTCATCAGATTTCTCAATTCAATTCCTGGTAGCAAAAGAGAAAGCAGCTGTAGGATTTTGGCTTTGGAGCATCTCTGTGCAGGAATTTCTTCTCATTTACATGATTTAAAAAAAAAAATAAGACGGCACAGCCATCTCAGTGGTGTCTGGTTCCTAGCTTTGAAGAGGCTCAGAGTCCTCCGACCCCATCATTATGGGTTGTGTGTATACAGGACCCAGGTGGCTAGGCGAGAGCTTGGATCTGTTTTAAATTTTAAGATCGTTGGGCAATGTTGTTACAAATGCTAACATATAAACATTCCCTGGAATTTTCTGAGAATGACCATGGAGTGAATTTCATTTTTACTTTGAACATCCCCACATACAGTTACTTTAAATAAGAAGCTATTTTTAACATATTTAAAAAAAAGATGATGCTTCGATTGAGCCTCGCTTAATAAGCACACACGTGAGTCTGTGCTCCGCGAGTCGTTCGGGGACACCAGCTCTCACAGGTCAGGGGAGCAGAGCGGGGCAGGGTCTGAGCGGTGAGTGTCAGGTTTGCACACGGCCAGGGCCGTTCTGGGCGCCCCAGTAAAGGAGGGTGGAATCTCCCGCCCACGACGCACAAAGGGCCTCAAGCTCAGTACAAGAAAGAGGCATCTCTTCTTCAGGACAGGACCCCCCCCTGGGCTCAGACGCAGAGACTTTCTTGTTCTGAGTATTCTCCAAGCCCAGCACTTAGCAGGCACAAAACATTTATTAAATATAGGAACGCATGAGTCCTGCATCTGAGCCCCAGCCCCCAAGCACATACATTTCTTGAAGGAAGAGGTTTGATGTGGATCCTTGTGTATTCTGCCCTGGGCACTGAATGAAACCAGAGTCCTACCGGTCACCTTCTCAAGGTCTGCACTCTGCCGGCGCTCTGGTTCTTCTTGTCATTATTATGGATACCCAGCGCTTATTGAGCACTTCCTAAGTTCAGGCCCCATGCAATCATTTAATCCTCCTGACAGCTCTGAGCAAGGCGTCGGATGGAGAAGTCTCCGTGAGGTCTACCCGTGGTCACTCAGGAACGTTGAACCATGGTGCCGTCCTCAGGGACATGAGCAGGTAATGGAGTTGGAACTGGGACCCGGGTCTGTGTGCGCCCAAATGCCCGTGCTCTGAATAATGACCAGTGTTGCTTGAGTTTTCAAGTTGGAGAAGGCATGTTTATGGGAATATTATAATTCATAGTAAAGCAGTTGGAGGGTAATCTCAACCCCAAAGTGCTCACTGTTGATTTGCCAGTTCTTGATTGGACAGTTGGGATTCAGAGATGGCTCCACGGCCGAGCTGGGGAGACAGACAGACAGACAGACACTCTGCGACCTGTAGTCAGTGCTGGAAGCAAGGTGTGAACAGGGGAAGGAGACCAGCAAGCAAGACCATGGACGGAGGAGGTGGTGTTTGGTTCTGGAACGAGAGCACAGTTTGCTGGCCAGAGAAAGAAGGGTTAGGAAGGAAGGAATAGTCTGAACTAAGTTCAGAGAATCCAGGAAGCAGGATCCTGGGGGGAGTTCTGGGAGTTTCTGGAAATGAGATGATAATGGTGGCGGGGGGGGGGCGGGGGGGATGGTTCTTAGCAGCTGAGTCGGGGATCCCGGCCTTTAACCGAGGGGACTGTGATGAGGGGAGGAGTGGGAGACAGTAGGAGGACACTGGACTCTTGTTCCTGGTGGCAGGTGGTCTGGGTTGGGTTTGTTGTGTTCCTCGGTCCTGGGGGTGGTGTTCTTGGCAGCAGGGGCATTCCAGGGTGCCCGCTCTCCCTGGCGGAGGGTGGCTGGCAGGACCCAACAAGAAGGAAAAGTAGACGGCCCAGCGTGGATTATTGGTGCCCGGCCGACAGCGCATGGAGGGCATGAGGGAGGGTGTTAAACTGGAAATATTTCAGGGATTTGCAGCCCCAGTCACTGCCAGCACAGGGCCCGGTTCCTCTGCGGGTAGCGCTCCTAGGTTTGGAGAGCATTTTTTGGAGACTCATAACCCCGTGCCTTGTCCACCTTCGAGACTGTTTGGTCTCAGTGTGGGGTCAGCAGGCTACGTGCCTTCATCCTGAGGCCTTCATGCTGCTTTCTGGAAGCACCTTCCTAATTCTTCACAGCTTCTTGGGCAAATGCCTACCTGCCTCATCGGCCTGACCTGCAGCAGAGGGGGTGCAAGGGAGGAAGGGCTCGGGGACAGAATTTTCATGAGAGGCTCACCCTTGGGCAGGAGAGAGAGTCCATGTGGAGGACGCTGGTCCAGGTCAAGCTTGGAGAAGCTTCACTGGTTGAAGCAGATTGTCTGGATGCTACTGTCTGGTGTGTGACCTTCCCTCGTCCCCTCCCTTCCACACTGTGTTTGTAATGAGACATTCCGGGGATTTCAGGGAATGAAATCCACCCACGAACGTCCCCGGAGGGTCACCCGTATGCCCGGAGCTGGACTTGGTCCTAGAGCAAACTTAGGGGTGCCCCTCGAGTGGCCAGAGGAGAGAGGGGCCACCGAGGCCTGGGGCTCTGCCATTCAACAGCAGCGTGGGTCTCTTTTCGGATCACCACCATCGCCAAGGTGGTTCTACCCAGACGAAGAGAGAGGAATGCACAGAAGGTATTTCGGGAAAAATTCCCGTAGATTTTGCTGACTCCAAAATAAACGGTCTCCCATAGTCCTTCCTCATCATTCTTAAAGGCTTTTTAGTTTATATTTCTTGAGTTTATAGACTAGGAGAGCTGCCGGAATGAACCAGAAAGGGGCATGGGCTTTGGAACCGCACAGAACCGGCTGCAAGTCTGCCTCCCCCACTGATTTGCTGTGTGACTTTGGACAAGTTACTCAGACTCTCTCTGTGGCTCAGTTGTTTATCCATCCCCTAAAATGAGGCAACTGTACATTTTTCTGAGAGGAACATATGGCCACTAATCGGGAAATAACCCACGGCGAACTTCTCAGAGCCGTGGCCCGGTCTGTACGAGGCACACAAATGGCGTGTCCCCTGCATTTGCCTACACACTCGGTTGAATCAGGAGACATTTCACGTGGAGAAGGCAACACTGTGACTTCCGGGCGAGTCTGCCAACTTTAAAACTTTGTCAGACTTTCGCTGTCACCACCCCCTGAATGACCCAGAGGCTTGAGGAGGGGGAGGCCGAGCCGTGGAGGATGCCCACCTCTGCGTGCCGGGGAGGCAGGAACGGGGTCCACCTGCCCACGCTGCGCCTCCAGAGCTGAGCTCGGGCCTAATGCAGGTTTATGAGCGAATGCTGTTTGAAAGAAGGGGTCCCCGCGGAGGCCCCCCGGCCCTCTGCTACCTACCGCTTGCCCGTAGACATGCTCTCCATACACTGACTCCCTCGCGCCCCGCCTCGGGCCCACAGTGAGCACTGCGTTTGTCCTGTCTCCCTTGCACGGAGGGGGACACGGAGGGAATGCGTGACTTGTCAGGGTCACACAGCCGGCACGGGCCCCGCCGAGCTTCCAGAAGGAGCTGTCTCCCTCACCAGCCCAAGCCACCGTGCCGTGCTGCGGGGCTGTGGTAGGAAGCAGAATAGGGAAGCGGATTAGAAACCCGTTCTCACTTCCAATGAAAATGCAAAATGTAGAGGTGTCAAACGCAGATTTCCCAGTGTCTCCGTGCCCTGGCTCGGGGCGTCCCACTGAGCTGTCGTTTCGGAGGGCCGCTGGGTTGGGACAGGGCCCTGTGACCGGGATGTCTGCAGGGCGTGAGCAGGTGGCCCATCCTGGTTGTGTAGCCCGGCAGACCAGCGTGCCTTCCTGGAGGACGGCGTCACACACCCGTTCTCCAAACTTTGGGGCCATCGGGAGGCATGGCATTGGTTTGGGTGTGTAAGATCCGATATCCTAAAAGCTCCTTATCCACCTGTCACCAGGATGGCTCCCGCCATTGCCAGCACCCCTCGACGAGGCTTCAGCCATGGGGGCTTTCTCTGACCTCCCACGAAAGGGCAGCTATGCCGCGCTCCCACAGGCAGGACTGCCCGTGAGATTAGAACAATTTATCACTGGTTATGGTTTTGAAAACTAAGCTTAGAGGAGGCTTTCCTTAAACGGTTTCTCAGGAGCACCACTTCCTTGGGCCGTTTGCTGGCATTCTGAGGTCAACTACGTTTGGGACAAGCTGGGTTCAACAAAGCCAACGGGTTTTTATCCCTGCGGCCCTTCTCAGTGCTCTTATAAGCCGGCGCGCAAGAGGGAAGCCAAGTCAAGAGCACTGCCCAAGCGCCTTTGTGGGCTGCGCCCCGTGCTTTCACGGTGCAGCGGAGGCCGGTGCTGTGGGCGCCGTCGGGGGCCTCGGGCCAAGTCGGGAGCCGTGGGCTGGGGCAAAAAGGACACTTAGTGCAGCCGGGCACCTCCTTCCAGAGCCTTACGTGGTACCTGTCACAGTTCTGCTAACATCAGCGTCTCTGAGTTGGGGCCGAACGCTCGCATCAAATCTTTATTACCCTTGTCCCCCTGGGTTCGGGCCACCACGTTACCACGTGGGTCCTGGGTCGGGGGATTTGAGCGGTGCTGTCACCTGGAGACAGAGACCCTTAGGCATTGCACTGTTGCTCTCCTGTGCCGTGACTTGTCTCCGGTCTCCCCACAGAGCGCCTGGGGAGAGCGCTGTGCCCGGAGTTGATCCCTCTTCCCACCTTGCACCAAATACGGACGAGTTTACAAACCTGTAGTTTCTACGCCCCTTGCTTTTTAAAAAGCAATTACTTTTAAGTGCTATGGAGTATTAAGTGATTATCTCTCCCTGAGGATAAGGTACAAAATTGCTTCTGTCCCGTTTTGCAATTTGCTATTGCAATTTCACGCAGTTTGTACCAGAAAGTATTTCCATAAAGAGATCAGCAATTATTTTCAGTGGAGATTTGGGTTCGCCCCTCTTTGCCAACGGCACTCGGAACTGTAGAGTGCTCTGTCAGCGGATAGGACGGCAGCCGAATTTGGGGCTGCTAATGCACACCCTTGCTGGGTCCCCTTTCCACCCTGGATGGCTCTGACGGAGAACCTGAAACCCCAGGTATACTCGAAAGGAGCCTGCCAGGAAAGGAATGAGCCGACTATAGGTATTCGGGTGAAATGTTCTTATCGCGAGACTTTGGTGCATGCTCTGTGTCCCACTTACACGTGTGATAAGCCACCGATGCGTTCATCAGTCTGAGCCATTTACTGAAAAAGATACGGGGGCTTGAAGCTTTGAGTCAGTGCCAGGTGAATCAATAAAGCCAGGAGCTATTGCATTTGCTGAGCCAATTCGTTCAGCAAACACTTCCCGAGGAACCAGCCCACACCAGACACAAAGCATACATGACCCGATCATTCATTCTCCTACCTAACAATTTGGGGGCAGCCATGTGAACAAATGGGAATACTAGGGGATTCTGTGTCTGTACAAGGTGTGATGGGGCAGAAAATTGAGAACTCCAATATTCCCCAGGACACTTCATGCTTGATTTGAACCCTACGAGTTGTACTGAGAATTTGTCTGTTAACAGCGAAGGGCCCTTTGGACAGAGGAATTTTGGACAATCTGGTCCATTAGAGGAGCTCCCAGCAGCTCAGGACGGCCAGAGTGGACAGACGAAGCCCCGTGTGGCGAGAGAGAGCTTTAGAATGAGAGGTGCCCGGACAAGTCTAGCAAAGACAAGGCCTGACAAGAGCCCAGTGGCTCTTCGAGGCCCCAGGGTAGTGAGACTGGCCGGGGCTGCCTAAGGGATAAAGGATAGCAGCCTGTGGTTGTAAGGAGCTGAGAAGTGCAGGTGATTGCAGGCCCAGATGATGACGCATGGGGTACGAGGTCTATCTGAATGTGGCCTGAGATCACTACACATTCCCTGCGTGATGCAGGTACCTCACTATTCAGCGCTGCTCAGCGCCACAGGGACACCCACAATGTCCTGGGCATGTGGTGTGCATGCTCTGTAAGTAGTAGAACCATATAACTATATTCCTATTCCTTAATCCTTGGGAAGTAGAGAAAAGAAAAAAAAATACCACAGTTCCACCCCTTGAAGGCAGTCACTGTAAGAATTTTGGTGAATATTTTTCTAGTTTTTTATTTTGTTATCACTGTGTGTGTGTTCACGTACCAACGATAGAATTTCATCTCGCACAGAAGCAAGTCAGAAGTTTTCACCTCTGTTCTCACTGCCATCATTTTAATTCGTGTAAGAGGACACCCAATTCATTTCTAAATTTTTACTCTTTTTTTTTTTAAAGATTGTATTTATTTATTTGACAGAGAGAGACACAGCGAGAGAGGGAACACAAGCAGGGGGAGTGGGAGAGGGAGAAGCAGGCCCCCCACGGAGCAGGGAGCCCGATGCGGGGCTCGATCCCAGGACCCTGGGACCATGACCTGAGCCGGAGGCAGACGATTAACGACCGAGCCACCCAGGCGCCCCTATAAATTTTTACTCTTAAAAAGAAGAAATGATCACTTTCGTGTAGATGTTTTTCCCAACATCTGAGTGATTTCCAGAAGAAACATTCCCGAAGCTGGACTTCAGTGTGTCGAGGTATATGGACACTTCTGTGGTCCTTTGTCCGTGTGACCTCTAGAGATTGATCCCAATTTACACAACCACCTACACTATCACCAGCAGTAGATCAATATGAAAACTTTAAAGATCGTTTTAATAGGTGAAATGTTTGTGTTGCTCTGCTTGCTGGTGAAATCCAAAGCCATCCCATACGTCTGTCTCACGAGTCATTTGTCTCTTTTGGGAACTGTCTGTTCATATCACGCCTATGTGGTGGGGTCTTCCTCCTTCTTATCAATGCCCCGACCTCTACAAATCTGTGCAGGTTTTGCTCCCTGTCTTCTTTTTTGGCTATTTTGTCAAATGCATGGAATATCGCCATATAGCCCGATGCATGTAGCCCTGCCGCCCCTTGGTTCCTTCTTTCAAAATGCAGTTGGAGGGTTCTCTGCTGCTCCTATGGTTGGACTGGAAGCCCGTCCACCTGCCTGGCCTTTATTTTGGTGCGTGGTGTGCCGAGAGGCTCTCAGTTGTCCCCACCACCTACCACCCTGATGTCCAGACACCCTGTATCGAACAGGCTTTCCTTTATCTGTTGGTTTGTGCTGCTGGTAAGGCTCGGTGGATCCAGTTACCAGTGCAGAAGATGACGGGAATGCGATAAGTCTAGCATGGCAGGAATTCAGCCAGACACTTATCTGGCCATCTGGGTGGACTTCAGAGACACCTTCTCCGTGGGCCAGGCCTGGCCCTGCGGAGCCTAAGACCTCGGCCACACAGGATCGGCCTGGCGGCATGCTGCGGATGCAGCCCGCGCAGCACTGGGTGGGGAGGGGGCTTGCTTGTTTGTCCCCCCCCCCCCCCCGAGATGCACGCAAGTCCAGGCCTGAGGGAGACCGCCCTCAGGGGCTCCCACTTGTGGTGCAGACTAGGGAGACCCAGTCCGGGGGGAGGTGTCACAATTGCGAGTGTCAGGTGCAGCGGGCTCTCCCACCAAATGGGCGTTTATGCAAAGTTTTGTTCACAAAGAGTGTAAGGAACTCGTTCCGAGCCCATGGCGAAGGGGCCGCTGAAATCATGCCGCATCCTCTGCCTTCCCAGAGGCCTCTGTCACTGCAGACCCTGTGATTGTGCAGGACGGGGAGGCTGTATGGCCCTTCTCCCCGCTGCCTGGGCTGCTGGCTGGGAGAGCAGGGCTCCCGTTTTATTTGTTTATAGATCCTGAGGACCTATTGTTGCAGCATCTGGCCGGGTCCCTGTCTGCTGCCTCTGTGGAGTGAATGAGTGAATGAATCGTAGTTGCAGGCCGCTGGCTCGTCCACGTCTTCCCACAGGAAAGATCTTCACGTTGCTTGTAGCAACTCCTTTATTTATTTTTTAATTTTTAAAAATTATAAATAGCTTTTTTCTTTTCTTTTCTTTTGTTTCTTTTAGGTAGGCTCCACGCCCAACATGGGGCTCAAACTCACGAGCCCGAGATCAGGAGTCACACATTCTGCCCCCTCAGCCCGCCGGGTGCCCTTTGGTGGCAGCTCATTTTAAACCTCTTGCGTTTCTCTTTACTAAAGTCCCGGGAAAACCTTGACTTTAGTATCAGCTTACTTTAGGACTTTTTCCTAATTCCAAGCTTTTGTGTTCATCAAAGACATGTTGGAGTCACACTCTTGAGAAGTCTTTACAAACCACATTTTCAAAGCCCTTCCTGTACATCAGAGCTACAGAGGAAATTCACATTCTGAAGATTTGCGAGGAAATCGACATTTCTACTGTTTCTGGTCATAGGTGAAATATTTCAGCCTTTGGTATAGAATCAAAAGCATTGAGTTTACCCCTTCTTTTAACTTTCCAAACACCTGTTACAAGATAAAACTGTTGGCTGAGAGGTTTGGGGACCGCTGGGGAAGCCGCTCAGCCTGGCGCACGGGGCCAGCCGGGGCTGGGCCGCACCTGTCTCTCTGGCTTCTTGTCCACCTGCTTCTCCCCTTCATTTTCGACCTTGTTGGCATCCTGCTTACACGATGTTGCTGTTCACCGTCTTCCTGTGGCAGATCCTCTCTTCTCTGCCCCAATATCCAGCAAATGCCCAAAATTCACCCTTCCTGACCTGCATAGGCCTCACCCCTCTCCCCCATTCTCCGTGAAGAGCTCCCTAACCCTCTTCCCCCAGTGTGTCGGTAAGCTAGTGCTGTGTAGCAGAACACCCCCAAGCCAGGGTTTCCAATAGGAACCGTGTACTATTGTTGGATGGGTGGGCTGGCTGGCTCTGTGGGTCTGCAGACGCTTGGCTGATGTTGGCGTGCTCCCGAGTCTGCATTCAGTAGCAGAATGGCTGGAGGCTGGCTGGGGTAGGGTGTTCCCACCCACCTTTTTGGCCCTGGCAGACTTTCTACGAAGGGGATGAGAGTGACTGGACCACGTGACCCCCGGCATCCAGCCGATCGACCCGGGTGTGTTCTCCAGGTGACTGATACAGTTTGCTGAGAGAGAGGGAAAGTACGCACAGATCTCAAAACTTCTGCCTCATTCTGCTGGCCAAAGCAAGGCCAGTTCATAGACCAGGGGAGGAGGTTTCTGTTTGACCTTTTGAGAGAAGAAGCTGCAAAGCCACATGGCAAAGAACAGGGGCGTGGGAAGAGGAGAGGAAGGGTGAGGGGAATGGGGCCGTATTAGTGACCCAGGGCACCCCACCCACCTTTGACAGAATAGCTTAGTCAGTACTCTTCAACTTGAATGTACTTACACGGTGACACATTGCAGCGTTTATTCATCAGAATCCTAATTCTGCAGACACATCCTGATACTTGCATTCACCTTGCCGGCATCCCAGTTGTTGGTTACTTTCCTTGGGCCGATGGGCCATCCATCCCCTGAGTGCGGAAACAGGCAGGCTGGCACCCAGGAGGGAGGGGCTCGGGCGGGAAGGGGGCGTGCTGCCCAGAATGTCGCCTGCATGTCCCAAAGGCCAGCTTAAGCCTGCAGCTGCTGTAGGGCAGGTTCCAGAGCCCAAAGGAAGCCCTGTTGCCCTGCTCTGGCTTCCTGATGTTCTTGCCCTCAGCCGGGTGTGGGCGGGCAGGTCCCAGCAGCCAAGGCCCCAGCCCTCACCCACAATGCCAGCAATGCAGCCCCCAGAGGGTCTGCCCTGGGCCCTGCCCACACACCCGGATGTTGACAGGGGCATGGCTCCAGCGTCAGCTTTAATGGATCGTCTCATCGCTTTTAAAATAATGACCACTGGGCGTGGGCTGGCCAGAGCGCTGACATCACTTTTCCTGCAATTTGGGGTCAGTTCCTGCTGCCTTTCTCTGCATCTTTGAATGGCTGAAACAAATCTACTGGTTGGGTACATGTCCCAGACGGTTTCTAGCATGTTCGACGCCCAGTCCGTGATGTGGTCAGGAGAGCAATAGCTTTGAAGTCAGAGGTCCTGGGTTCGAGATTGGGCCACTGTCTTGCTGTGTGAACCTGGGCTGCCCACGGGACTTCTCTCGGCCCGGGCTTCCTCATTTGTGTGACGGTGGAGCAAGCCCTGCCTTTGTGAAGGAATGGTAAGGCTGAGCGGGACCTTCTAGGAGAGCCGCTACAGTCTGGGAACGGAACTGCCGGAACAGGGTAAACGAGCAACGTTCCCTTCCACTCAGGACACTGTCTGGGGTGCCCGGCAGGGACTGTGTGGGCTTCCGGGAAGGGGCCCCTTTCTCTTGGCTCAGGGGCACAGTCCCGGCTTGCCAGTCTGTGTGCTCTTGGGGATGCATCGGCCTGTCTTCCTGGGCACTCACGGGCCCACCTGTTCTGTCTCTGGATGTTTTCTGACCGTGGACCTGGCCTCTCTGCCATCAGGTAAAGGAATGATTTTGACTTTGAGTCTGTCACTATTTTAAGAGACCTTTAAATCCTAAATACATTGATGGGAAGACAGGGTCATTCATGGGTCCCAGATCAGGATATGAGAGGCCAGTTCTGTGTTTCTTCTCTTCCTACCATGATTTTAGCTTGAAGAGTGCCTTGTGGTCAGGAGATGTCGCTTCTCAGCTCTGGACGCTTGTTAGGTTTCTCCGTTCTTCCACAGAAGGCCAACATTCTGGCCAGCTCTGAGTCCCTCGTGGTCATGGCCAGAAGGACAAAGCCACGTGGCAACTGTCCACGGTCCACACCTTCTCATGCTGAACGGCTTCTAAACCCTGCGGTTCTCCCTGGTGTCTCCCAGAGCCCTAGGTGACAAGAGGAGGCCGGCACTCAGTCGCGAACGGCCCCCCGCCTGCCCTATGTGCCCCTGCACTCCCTCGTGGCGGGAGCCCATCACAACCACCCGGCGCAGAGGTGGGTGTAAAAGATGGTCGGGGTGTACCAGACCTCACGCCCCCCCGGGGCGGGGGGGCCCTGCAGGGCGCACAGACCTCCCTCGGGGCCACGGAATGGCTGTGTTCTGTCCACCTGGGTGTGAGGAGTTCGGGCAGGATTCCTTCCTGGAGCCAGTATGCATTCTTCCAAAGGCCGTGGGTTACTGCGCACAGCTGTGGAATGACGAGGCTGGGGCTCCACCCTCCTGGTAGATCTGTGGGGTGTTCGGTTCCATTTTGACCCAAACTTTCAGGCATCGGATTCAGAAATGCCAAACGAAGGTTTAGTTTTAGGATGTATGTGAATCAGCACCTTCCCCCCACACGAGAAAGAATCTTACAGAAGGAAAGTATTATCACGGGAGGTTTCCTGACACAGGGGAGGAGTGGTGTTGGTCAGGGGAATAATGATGACAGTGGTCAGCTCCGCGGTCAGGGTCTGAGTTCACCCTGTCCTTATGTCACTGGGCAGCTCTCTGAGGTGCTTGGGGGCCAGCCAGGTTATCCAGATGGGGCAGAAGAGCCCTAGAGAAGTCAAGCAAGTGGCCCAAAGACACACAGCTAACCTGCGGGGGCGGGGCGGTCGTGATGCCGGCCCCTGGGTCTCTGCACCGCCTCTGACTCATTTTCGGTGGTGGGTAAGTGCCTGTCTGTGGCTCTCAAAGATCCCATCTGGAAAATGAGTCAGCTGGACCCCATGGGCTCTTTCTAGCTCTTAGTACTCTGATCCCGATGACAGCAAGCTGCCAAAGAAAATGGTGCCTTGTGGGTGCCCTGTTTCTAAATGACGTTTCTGCACAGCCAGAGGTCACGTGTGAACGTGATCGTCATGTGGTGGAGAGTCTGCCGGGACAGGAGACGGGAGCACTGAGTTTTAACACCAAGTAGCCGCGTGACCTGAGACAGGCTAACACTTCTGAGCCTCAGTCTCCCCACCAATGAAACAGGAAGGCTGGCCTGGATCGTCTCTGGGCCCTTTCCAGGGCTGATGCCCAGGTGAGGCCGCTGACCCATCGCTTCCGACATCTGAGGGCAGGTGCCTACGCAGGGCTAGACTTGCTTGAAGCCTATGTGTCTTTCCTAAGGCTTGACTGGGCTTCCTTCACATTATGTGAAAATGTTCAAACTTCTGGGAAGGACTCTGACATCAAAGCAAATGAATCTTCCCTTTGTGATAAAACCAACGTCTTCCGTCGGGTTGATATAAGCTGAGACCAGAGTTCTTGTCATCATACCTAAAGCATATGACAAGCAAAAAGACCGCGGGCAGTGTGTGTGTGTGGGGGGGGGGAGCAGGTGGTGGATAGGTTTTCAATGTAGCTTTTGTTGTTTTCGGAAATGTTTTACTTCATGTCCGACGTGGGAGGTGGCCCAGGCCCGAATCTGCAGACCCAGGGTGAGGGGCAGGTCATGTGGGGGCTGAGCATCGTGGGGCCCTAGAATGGCATGCTTCCCGTTCATACGTGTAAGCTAGCACGAGGACCCCGATCTCTGTGTTGGCACCACCCTCTCCCCCCGCTCCCACAACCTCAGGGAAGCAGGACAGGTAGACTGATCCCTCACCAGCCCGGAGAGCAAGCTCTGTGCCCTGAGAGAATTAGCCGTGGCTTGGAGACCCTGTCCGCTGGGGAGGACCTGGCCTGCTTCCATCCCCAGCCCGGCCGCTAAAGGCTGGCCGCATTCTGTGAGCTGGGGCCCGGGCAAAAGCAACACACAGAAGAAGATTATGGGTGTTTTTAAAACCTGCCCCTTCCTGCCCAGCCCAGGACAATATTTACAAAGCAGACATGCAAACAAGCAGACCTTCTTTTCAGGTTTAAATGGCCCTGTGAGCCAGGCTCTCCCTGTGCTGGATGGAGTCCCTGCCCAGCACCGGCTTAGGGGTTTAAAGAGCCCGTTTGCCAGTGAGCTGTGCCCACCTTTCCTCTGGTGGTTCCAGGGTGGTCAGGGAGTCCGGAGCAGGGCTGCTCTTGCTTGAATAAGGTACAGGCCCTTTTTAAGGGAAAACATTCTCAGGGATGTCCAGTGTTGACTTAAATTACCTTTATTATTATGTTATTTAAATATGGACAGACATAACACCGGGTATAAATCCCTTCAGCTGAGAGTTCTGAAGCCACTATAAATCTAAAACAAATTTACAGGTGATAGGCAAACAAAACTCCAGCACGAATGGAATTCAAATTTTCGGCATTAACTCGATGCGCCACATCTAAACCTCTGGTGTTGGGCTTTGATACGGAGAAGCTTTATCTCTGTGTCTCAGAGTTCATTTGCTAGTGACTTTGTTTTGTGTATAAAGGACCACTGTTTGAGCTATCAGAGATCACTTTTCCCCACTTCTTCACACTGAAGTGATTTTGAGCCACTAACCCATTCTTTTATTAAGCCAGTTGCTATAAAAGGAGATCTCCCTATATCTAATTTCTTGAAAAAAGATGTCAAATGCTGGTTAATAGAATATTCTTCACTGTTACATACTTAACTGCTAATTAACAATCGAATGTTGGCATGGGCTAAGATGACGTCTGTAAAGATAATTCTAGCAACGAGAATTATCCTGCAAAACATTTTCTGGGGAGATTGGCATGCCCATATGTATACCCATACGTATCGTGTGATGATTTGGTTCTTCTACCACTTATTGTATTTTCTGTGAACACTTTTTAGAGGGCACCGAGACACTATTTGATCTTGACTTAGTCCCAGGTACTCACTCATACAGGTCTCTGAATCCCGATTTTGAAGACTATTCTTCTGGGGGGAAGACAAGGTGTAAAGGGTTACAGAGGGGAAAGAGGTCTCCCCACAATGAGGGATGCCCAGGAGAACAGGAACCAGGAAAGGGCAAATGGGAGTGACTGTATGTATTTGATTATTTATTCCCTGCATACTTACACTGTTGGATCATCTTTTCACACAACTTCTGGCATTTCCAGGAATCAAATCCTAAGTGGGATAAAAATTTGCCACCTTTAAGAATAGTCTCGAGAATGTGCCTTGGGCTTTGAGGGCACTCCCTCAAGAATGACCGGAGAGAGAGTGCCCAGTCCCTTCAGGATGAGGCAATAGCCATGTGGAGACCTGAGTCCTGGTGTGTTTGTTTGAAACAGAGGAGCCTCAGTTCAGCACATGAAGCCAGCCCGTGAGAGTGGGGTGATGGCCAACGCCAAGCGATGATCAGAAACACCAAGTGCTGGGGCTTTCGGGGACAGGGTTGGGTGGTGGGCTGGCCTTGCTTGGAACAGGGGCAGAGGTGTAAAGGGCTGCGGTGAGGGATGAGTGAACCGTAGACCAGGGCCCGAGAAGCGGGCCTTCAGAAGGGAGGAGGAGCATATACGGAGGAGGTGGAAGTGTATGTCTGGAAAGGTAGCTTGCATCCAAATTTGGGGGGGCTCAGACAGCAGAATGAGAGCATGAATTGTGTTGTAATGAGTGTTTGTGGACACTGAGACATCACAGCGGACAGTTGTCTTAGAGACTCGGAGCCCATCCGGTGGCCGTGATGTTCCTGCCCCCCACACCGGTGGTCTTCGCTTAACACGTTCTCTCAAATTTCCGTCCGTGTCCTGATGTTGCGCCAATGTTGTGGAGGTCCGTGGCCTCCCCTCTGTGATGGCCGGCGTATCCCTGAGGATTCGCCAGCCAGGATGGAGCGGCATTATCAAAGATGGAAAACAAAACCCAACAAATCTAGGCCCGTGGAAATGTTACGAGGCAGGCAAGAAGGAAAGAGCGCAGCCCTGAGGAGGCAGAACAACACAGGGCATGGCTCCCCGAGACAGAAGTGAAGGCAGCACCTGCTCGGAACCCTCTAGGGCCAGAGAAAACCAATTCTGTGAAATAAGAGCTATCGGGTTGTAATGACGCTGGAAAACACGTGTAAGGAAACCAACAAGACACTAGGCTAATTTAGAGCCGGAGGAGAACAAATTAGAGTGGAATTGATGTTGCTGGGAGAATTGCCACTGATAGGATTGAGTGACAGCAGGTGCTATTGTCCCAGAATGCAGAGAAAAATGAAGAGGCGCCCGGAGCCTGGGGGGGCCGGATGGCGGAGGGCATGCCAGAGAGGGAAGATGCACGGGTGAGTCACCGATGCCTCTGATGGCCACGGCCGGCTGAGGGGCTGGCGGGAGAATCCGCTGTGGCAGAAGCTTTAGAAACAGGCACCACATTAAAGCCAAGAATGTCACTTCTGGGACCTTATCCTAAAGATCTGATCAGGGGAGAGCACAAGAATGCGTTTATAAGAATATTTATAACTGATACCTATCCTAATGAAAAATCAGAAACTTCCCAAATGCTGGGCAATAGGGGAGAGGCTCAGTTAGTTACTGTGTCTCCCTAGAAGGCAAGAGTATGTAACTCTTTTAAAATATTCTGTACTCGGGAACACGTTCCTATTGTGAAGTCAGCCTGGGAAGAAATGTGGCTGGTAAATACTCCCTGCTCAACTTCCCATCCCCTGATTCACCTGTCTATCCATCAACCCACCCACCACCTTGGCATTGTCCTTTTTATTGGTTCAATAAACCTGTTTGGACATGAGGTGCATGCTAGACCCTACGGTGGGCACCAGGATTCTAGGATACAGCCTCTTCCCCGACCTGCTCATACTCTAGGGGAGAAGGGGACAGACAAGTGAACAGATCATTACAATTCAACATGAGAAATCGTCTAATACAAGAAAGTGTCGGGTGGCTTCAAAGCCCAAAGGGGGCAGGAACTAACCACATCTGGGGAAATCGGGAAAGGGAGGATGAATGGCTGTCTCGTTCTGGGGGAGAGCCTGCTGCACGTGTCCCTGCATCACGGAGAAGGCAGGCGCTCTGTTTCTCTGTGCATGTGACCGAGGGACTGCAGGAATCCAGGGCACAGTTCTACGGGGCTGGTTTCCCTCCCTCCCGGACACGGGCAGGTGTAGACATGCCAGGGGCCATAGTGCTGAATGGACAGTGATGAGTGTCTCATCTTCTGTCACATTTTCTGTGAACCCGATTTAAACACCATCCCCAGACACCTTGGTTTCTCTGGTATCATCTGACCGGAGGCTCTGAGTGCCTGAGAATTTATGTCACGGTGCCTGGAAGCTCACAATGAGCGAGATTTTCACTGATTCCACGTCCTGTTTCCACATACCTTGTTTGTGTTTGTGGCTGACTGGTGAACCGCTGTGCGTGTCTTGTTAAGCAGGGTGATGATTTCCTGGGTGGCCAGTATCTGAGGGCCACTCGAAAGCTTTTCTCCCTGTGTCCTTCTAAGGCTAATTTTGATCAGAGGCTTCGGTCATCCATGCACACTCCTGTTACCCTGCTCTTAGTGTTATAGACTGGTATAAAAGAACATGGATTTTGGAGACAGAGACTTAGATTCAAACCCCAGCCCTGCCGTTCACCTGGTGCATGGCCTTGTGTGAGATACCTGTCCTTGAGGAGCCTCACTTTTCTCCCCTGTATAATGGACCCGATCAAGCCTGCTCGTGGGACTGTTTCATGGATTACTTGGGGCACGTGAAGTGCAAAGGACAGAGCATCTTTTTTAAAACACTCAGGAACTGGGCATTGCTTTTGTCCTCACCATTGTTAGAGCTAGTCCCAGGGACATTTGATATTTCAAGTTGTATTGAGAGAAAACTCACGTGTTTCTATGGGCAAGCTTGGTTCACTGATCAGACTAACCAGATTTGTGGTTAAACGTCATCATAAAAAGCATCTATTCAAGTCTTGTTTAATGCAGCAGGAGAGCAAACTGCTAGGTCTAATTTATCAGGCTAAGAAAACATATGGAATGACTTGTGCTGTTACCAACACTTAGCTTAGGCCTGGGAATAATCGTATGCACTTTATCTTGAGAGGCTAACATGGCCTGTTATGGAAAGGGATGGGGCAGGTGCCAATAATGGCTTTGCTCAAGGTGGAGTCAAACATGCCGAAGCCTACGGCAGACTCATGCTCAGATCCAGGAGGATGGGCGTCAGAGAAAGCTTGGTGCTTTACATCACTGCTGCGTTTTCCCTTTATGATGCATGATTAATTGTGGTTAATTCCAAGGCATTTGTCTCTTGGATAAAGCGGCAAAATATGAAGAGTAAAATAATTATAACTATCCCCGCTTGACCTTGAGCAAGTTACTTAACCCCTCTGTGACCAGAAGCATGTCACTGTTCCAGGGGGGTTAATAAAATGGGAGCAATTTAGCACCTCCTTCAGAAGGTCATATAGGGATTTAGTGCGTCACTGCAGCTGTGCTTACAACAGTAGTTGGTGTTAGTGGGTGTTTGATACACATTAGCCATCGCCACCATGACCACCACCACCACCATCACCATTCTCCTCCTCCTCCTCCTCACCACCACCACCATCACCACCATCACCACCATCACCACCACCATCACCACTGTCACCACCACCACCATCACCACCACCATCACCACTGTCACCACCACCACCATCACCATTCTCC
>NW_027397107.1:1963526-2043529 GCF_003265705.2 Callorhinus ursinus
ACCGTCATCATCATCCTCATCACCACCACCACCATCACCACCACCATTTGTGATAGGAGCGGTAGTGCTGTTTTAAGAGTAGGAACCTGAAGCACCAGAAAGGTGAAGTAACTTGCTCAAGGTCACACAACAAGTAGTATGCTTTAGATTTGAATGCAGGCAGAAGATTTCAGAGCCAACACTCTCAATTATGCGACTCGGAATAGTTTTGATGTTGGAAAAGTATGAATTAACTTTATATCAGTTACAGATATCTTTCTGAAAGGCAAATTTGATCGTTTGTCTCCCACACTGTACACCCACCAGCCTGTGGCCTTCTAAAGGGCTTGCATATTTCATTTGCTGGGGTGTCTCCAGCACCCGGCTTCCTCTCTGACAGCAGCAAAGGGTTATTGATCTAAGTTGAGACGCCGCCTCCCATCGATAGCCGCAGAAAGTTCACGCTCTGGCTTGTGGCCAACGCTGCCTGGTGTCCCGCAGTTGTCTGTCTGTGCTCCATCCCAGGCTCGTCCTCCGCGCATCCCTCCGGTCGTCCTTCCAGACCTGGCTCAAGGTCACCCTCCGGTAGAGTCCTGGTCTGACTCTTCCCCACACCCCCTGCCTCAAGGCAGAACGTGCGGGGGTGGGGGGGGCGGGGGACCCCCTGGGAGACGGCATCGCCCCGGGGGTCTGCTCCGGACCCGGGCAGAGGGAATGCAGCAAAGGCTCAGGCCTGGAGACTGCAGGCTTCTGAGAGAGCCGCCTGGGGCTTCCTCCAGACGGTTCCCCTCTCCAGTGTTAGTGCATTTTTCTGTCCTCCCGCTGCAGATTTCCGTCCCACGGCGGCGCTTCCCCTTTCCCTGTAGACTCACAGCATCGCTGGCCCTGTTTTCCAGCAGCCGCCTCTGTGCGCGTTGCCCCTGCCTCCGCATCTTGGGACTCCTGTTCCATGGAGCCCTGCGTTCTCACCATTTGCTGAGATTTAAATTAGATGCTTCGTCGAACCAACTTTTGTTTTTGCCTCTAGTGGGGTAGTCATCTTCTCCCATGGCAGAATGTCCCGTTGGCTCCTTTGTACCTTGTTTTTCTTTTCTATCTTTCTCCCTTCCCTCCCTCCCTTCCTTCCCTTCTTATTAGTTAATATTTAAATTGAGGCATAATTGATACAGCATATCCTGTTCATTTCAGGTGTACATGATGGTGATTTGGTATTTTTATACATTATGAAATGATCCCCATGCCAGTCCTTTCCATTTTTCAGTCCTTTTTAAACGACCGGAGGTTTCTCTGGCCTGCACAAACGACGGGAGGTTTCTCTGGCCTGCACAAAGCGGTGAGCCGGAGCCCCACGCCTCTCGCTGAGTGTGGGCGTGCCTGTGACTCAGCAGGCTGCAGGGACCCGGAGGCGTGCAGCCCTCTCCCTGCATAGAGCTCGCACTCTCTGCCCTGCCTGGGGTTTGGCCCGGCCTCCTTAGCAGGTACCACCTCCGGTCGCCATCCCCTTCCGTTCTGGGGCTGTAACCCCCTGTCCCATTTTCCATTCGCTGTGTGGTGTCAGCACCTGGAGCCCCAGGCCTGCGCCTTCTCAAGGACGAATGGAGTCCATGGATCTGTCCCTTGGGAGCCTCCTGCCCCCTTTGCCTCTGTGCCTTAGAGCTCGTGGGCGGGGTCCTCCTGGAATTGCTTCCTCTTGCTCCTCAGGGGTATTCTTTCTCAGGAGGGAGGATTTCTGGTTTCTGCCCCAGCTCTTCCCTCACCGTGGCCCAGCCTGTACCATGTTAAGCAGGAGCTCCTTGACACGTCCAGCTAAGGGATGGGACGGCGCGGGTCACTCCGCGGCGGGCTGCCTACCCCGGGCTCCTCGGCCGGCTCCGCGGCCCTGCGCTGGGAGTCGGGGCGAAGGTAAAATCTTGAAGCCAGCCAGGAATGCTGTTTACGGAACTTGGCCTTGAAGAAGTCAGGAACCTGCCAGACTTTAAAATTCAGACTGCATGTCATGGAGGTTACTTCTCGTTCTTGCTCTGCCCTTGGCTGGTTGAGTTGCGTGGGGAGTCATTTCATGACTATACCTCGGGTTCTTTGATCATGAAATAAGGCCAAGAGTGCTTTCCAGAAAGCTTGGCTGTGGGGATGACGTGAGGGAACAGATGGAAAATGCACAGCGCCGTGCCCGCAACCACGTGGGGACCCAGTGGGTCTTCTTTTCCTCCTTCCTTCCTCTTCCTTTGCTTCTGAGTTATAAAAATGAAGAGTTAAGAATAAATACCCTCTACTTAAAAAGACAGAGTCTGTGCCTTTAAAAAAAAAAAAAAAAGACCATGTTTTATTAGTGGGATGTTACTTGGAAGGCTTAAGAAATAACCATCTTTTTCCAAGTAGGAGGGAAAAGATGCAGAGCCCTAGGAGTTAAAGGGAAAATGATAAACATGTCAGAATTACTTCTTTATTTCTATTTTTAATCTCTGCCATACAGCTTGGTGGACGGTGAGGTGCTTTTTCCAGCATAGGAACTTTCCTTGGCCGAGGAAAGGCAGGAATAAATACTATTCCTGGGATGAGTCCATTACCGGTGCCCTCTTTCCAATATTCTTCCAGATTAAAATTTAGGCTTAGAAGTCCAAGGGAGTGAGGAGAGAATGTGCCTTTCTAAAGCAGGCCCTTTGCCGTGAAACCCGGTGCTCTTCTGTTTGGAAAAGCTGCGATAGGTTTTAGGACAGAGTGTGTGTGGGGGAGCCTTCAAGAGTCTACCTGATCTGGTCACAGAGCCAGGATAAGGGTCTCGGCGGCTTCCTCACCGCTGTGGGGCCCCTGAGCCCCGGGCTGCCCTTCACCTTGCCCCATCGGCGGGGGAGAGGCAGGCTGGACCGGCTCCCACCGGCAGCCCTCCAGGGAGGGGAAGCTCCAGAGCACAGAACTGGGACCTTAGAGGAGGCAGAGACTCTGTTCGGGTGTTGCTCTGGCCCCCTTCTGTGTCCTGCTCTGGGCCGCGTCCAGGCCCACATCCGTGCCTTCCCATTGTGGTCGCCTTATCGCCCCCCTTCTCCCTCCCTGGTGTTTGCTTCGCTCAGGGCAGCCCTCCCACCACCCCGCAGATGAGCCAGGCCCCCCAGCCCAGCTCAAGCTGCAGCTCCTCTGGGAAAGCCTTCCTCCATCACCCTGCTCTCAGAACTCCTGTGCTGGACCCTTCCCAGCCTCCCCTCAAACCGAGTCCGTGGCTGCGGCCTGTCGGCTGGATTTGAACTCAGCTCATTTTGTTTGTGTGAGGAAGGATCAGGCCGGGGCTCAGGACAGGGCCCTGGGAGAGGAGACAGGTGTCAAAGTGGGGCGGGTGAATATCGTCTCCTGAATCCATCCACACAGCCCCAGGCACAGTGCTGGGCACAGACGAGGTGACTGACGAGCACTGTGCCACACGCCCTGACCCAGCAGGGGAAGGGGCGGCCCCCTCTCCCCATGACCTCGTGACTTCACCAGATAGATACTATTTATATGCCCGAAGAGAGTAAGAAGAAATCTATTATTATATTTTTATGTTTGTAACACATATTCTATTTCCAGAAAAGAATGCCTCCGGCTGACAGTAAAGGGATTACAGTAAAGCTATTCATGTAGAAATACCCACTGAAAGCCGTGTGGAAGGAAGGAGCTGAAATTATGGCACATCAGCTGATAGAGTTATTATGATTATATAGAGCTGGGGACTGGGGGTGTGGAAGGCCAGGGCAGGCTGTCCCGAAACGTGTCATATCTGTTGCACGAGAGAAATGGGGAGAGAGTGTTTTAAAAAAATAACAATGTCCAGAGGCGCCTGGGTGGCTCAGTCGTTAAGCGTCTGCCTTCGGTTCAGGTCATGATCCCAGGGTCCTGGGATCGAGCCCCGCATCGGGCTCCCTGCTCCGCCGGAAGCCTGCTTCTCCCTCTCCCACTCCCCCTGCTCGTGTTCCCTCTCACGCTGTGTCTCTATCTGTCAAATAAATAAATACAATCTTTAAAAAAAAACCCCAAAAAACGATGTTCACCTATTGCTTCCGGGAGAACAGGATCTCCATAAATTGTGGTGAGCGGAGGCAGGGAGCATCGCGGGGACATCGTGGGGTGTGGCTGGCTATGCGGATTTGGGTGACCGTCGCGGAGATGAGTGAGGCCCTTCCCCGAGGAGGTTGTGATGATAAATTCTGGCTTTATTTTTCAGTGGTTGTGTTGGGTCATCTTGGAAGTAATTTTGGTGTTTCTGGGTCAATTTTCAAGTAATATTTAATCTTTTCAGTGAGATCCACGACTTGCTGACGTGCCCCGCCGCTTGTGAAAATGTTCGGATCAGGGAATATACATTTCAGTGAGGAGGCGTAGCCCATGGTCACGGCCACTCAGGGCCCCAGGCTGGTGGAAGCTCTTGTCTCAGCACCTGCTCCGGCAATCATCGGGGGTGCAGGGGAGGGAGCGTGGTGAGCCACACACAGGCTCTAAAAACTTCACAGGTGTGACCTCTGTCACCTCTGCTCACAAGCATCGGCCAAGTCGGGTCACATGGCAGACTTACCAGGGGCCCAGCGGTGGGGCGAATCCCAGCATCCGTGGGTGGCTTTAGTTTTGGCAAAGTGCCCTGTACTTGAAAGCACTTATTATTTGCCCCCAGATGAATGCGGA
This sequence comes from Callorhinus ursinus, assembly GCF_003265705.2. Lineage (NCBI taxonomy): Eukaryota > Metazoa > Chordata > Mammalia > Carnivora > Otariidae > Callorhinus > Callorhinus ursinus. The sequence goes on from NW_027397107.1 coordinate 1,968,153, forward strand.
TGTTTCCTCTCACCAAGCAGCTTTTTCTGTATCACAACAGAAGCCTTGAACCCTAAGCTGTGGGGAGAACCTACCAGATGCCAGAGTACCTCATCTATTCCCGCAGGTCAGGCCCGGAAGGTAGTGGGGACCCAAACCGGGGCCACTGTGTGGCTCACTAGTTAGTGCAAGAAGTGCCACCTTGTGCTGGTTCCCGTGGTTGTCGGTGGCTTCGGAAAGAGCTGTGGGAAGGGTTGGGTCTGGGGCTCGTAGAGGAGGAGAGCTGTGATCGACTAGTAATGTCTGACACAGGAGCAGAAGGTGGGGAGTGGGAGCCCTTGCCAAGCCTTCGTCATCCTTGACCTGCTGTGTCCCGCAGAGGGCTCTGCAGCCTGGAGACACCACGGCAGGATGGCTCCTCCCCTCCCTCCCCTCCTCCCTTCCCCCCAGGGTGCCTTCCAGAGCCAGCCCCTATTATAAAGGCTCCTTCTATGTCTGCCTAGTCCCAGAGCAAAGTGCCTTTCTCCAATGGCCCAACCCAGCGTGGCTTCTTCATCCCTCTTTGGCCGTCCCAGGGAACGCATCTTTCTAGACACCCAGGGAGAAAGCCATTTTCTGAGTTTCCACAGGCTACCCAGAAAGGCTATTAAAGAGCTTGCCCTGCCAGTTCTTTCCCAAAATACCCACTCCTATTTTTAAAAATGGAGGATTATATAATTCTTAAACTGGCCTCACCCATTTCCCTTCTTGTGTAGATGCCACGGCTGTCACTATGTGGTTGGGAATCTCAGGAAGCCCTGGAGAAACACAGGATTTGAAATCTGTAGCCTCATCAGCCGGGAAGCTGAGTCCACCTGTGGCCGGGTTGGGCCTCGTTCAGGGCGATGCTCACTCTTAGGGATGGTCCCCGATGCCTTGCCAGGTCCAGCTTGCTTATGTTTGCTTTCTTCAGGAGGCCGGTGGCTTTGGTTCCTAAATTGCTTTCCTCTGGTGTCTCTGCCATCTGTGTTTCTGTCTTGGTCGTGACAGGATGTGCCCTGGAGTGAGCGCCCTGGCATGGGGCCCTGGATGTACGGCCTAGACGCCCTTCCTCCCTCTCTGTAGCAATGAGATTAAATGGTGGGCAAGAATTTTTCAGTCTATCTTATTTTAAGGAGAGAGAAAAGGATCTTCTCTTACACTGAGGGAGGGAAGGGAATGGAAGAATATTTATTGAGGGCTTACTATGCGTTAGGCCTGAGCAAGGCCCTGCTTGTGCATGATTTCATGGATCCTCACAACATGCCTTGAGACCCAGGTTTGGACGACCCTATTTTGCGGTTGAGGAGACCGAGGCTCGGTCAAGTGGAATGACTCAGTCCCTCGGCCCCGTTAGGGCAGGGTCAGGACTCGAAGGCATGTCGGAAACCTCTGGGCTTCTGCGGGTCGCCCGAAGGCTGGACCAAGGGCATCCCTGACGGCCCAGCATGCCAAGGCCGGGAGGGTAGAGCTTCGTCCCGCCTTCTTGCTCAGTGTTCCTCTTTCATCCTTGTCTAAACGCACAGCTCCTGCTCTGGACCTTTCCAGAATTCTGCGGAGCTGGGCAAAAACATGCCACCTCTTTTCTCTGTGTGTGTCTGTGTCTCTTTTCCCTGATTGATTTTCCTTTGTTTAATCTGGAATTCTCTTGGGCAGTGAGATCCTGTGGTGGTGCAGCTACCCAGACTGGTCAGAGGAAAGTGGGCAGTCTGCTCCTTATAAATACCGTGAGTCACATGTCTTCCGAACTGCCAAGAATATTCATGCAGGACCCAAGTCTTTCTTCCTTTGGCTCGCATAAATTTCCCGAGGACGGGTGGAACAGTGCATCCCTTGTACTCACAGCTCCTCGTGCTCTCCTGGGGTCTCGTCTTAGGACCTTGCTTGTCCGCAAGTCTCTTTCTCCTCAGCCTTCCCGAAACACGGGTCTGATCACCCAGTTGCGGGGAGGGCGCTGGATCTCAGCAAGGGGTGTGGAGACAGAGGAGGGCTGGCTCGGCCCCTTCCTAGCTATGGGACCCTGATCATCTCCCTAAACTTTCTGAGCCTCAGTTTCCTTGTCTATAGAATGGGGTGATAATAGTCGGTAAGGGCACAGGCTATAGAAGCTGGTGGGTCTGGATTTGACTCTGGAGGTGCGAGGACCAGGTAACTTTGGGCAAGTCTCTCACCCCTTTGCAAACTCTGTTTTCTCACCCGTAGAATGGAGATTGTAACAGTACCTAACCCGCCAGGCGGCCGCACACAGTAAATGAATGAGAACATGACCACACTTAGGGCAATTGTAGGCATATAATAAATGCTCAGTAAGTGCTGAGTGTTACTATTGTGTTATTATCCAGCTGACAAGATTGCAGCGAGCTTCCAATAAACAGTAGTGATGCGAAAGCGTCTGATGATGGAGTTTGGAATGCAGTGGGTACTTCAAAATAGCTCACTTTGGTCTTCATCGCAAGGATGTGGCCTTCAGGAAGGCGGCAGTTAGAAAGGGACCGCTCGATTACTGGAGTCCCATTCCGCCCACGTTCCCTGAACGCCTCCTGTACCCCGGGCTCTGTGCTGGTGGCTCAGAGTTTAGAAGTGAACGTCCGGCCCCTTGGATGGCGCCATCCCACGGGAGGCAGCCACTGACCACAGCGGGGAGGGCGGCACAGAGGAGGCTTGCAGTCACGAGGGGCGTGCAGCAGGGAGCACATAGTCTCCCCAGCTTGCTGTACTCGGGAGGTTTGATTTCTGCTTTGTTCCCAGTGGTTTCAGCTAGCAGTGAGCGACCAGAAGGGTGAGCAGAGGCCAGACTATCAAGGGTCACGCTGAGAAGTTATGAGCAGAGGCCAGACTATCAAGGGTCACGCTGAGAAGTTATGACCCAGAGACGACTGAGAACCATGGAGAGAGTAAGAGCAGGAAGCAGGCATGAGTTTGATTGTATTTTAGGAAGATGGCTCTGGCAGCCACACGGACTGGGTGGAAGCAGGCAGATAAGGGCGGGGAGATCGGCTCGGAGGCTTTTTCCATCAGCCAGGTGACAAGAATGGGGACCCAAAATGGGACAGATTCTAGAGGTCTATAAGAGATGAAGTAGACAGGTTTTACCCAAGAGGACGGGCCGACAGGGCTGCCATTTAATCAAGGTGTGAGATGGGGAAGCGAGTGGGAGTGAGGATGAGATCCTTGGGGGAGAAGAGGACCACTTGCACCCCCTTGGGTCTCATTCCTCGCCAGGGTGTTCCGTCCCATGGGCTACCTGTCGCATGCCCGGCATCATGGAACAGAGTTGGGGCTGAGCGATGGGGAATGAACTCAAGGTTTAGCTCTGGGTGGCAAATCCCAGAAGGGGGCTCTGAGGGGAGTACCCATGTGGGCCTTTCTGCCTCACCTTGGGGTTGGAAGGGATGGGGCAGGTCGGGAGCTCCGGGAAGCTCTTGCGTTTCCTAGAGCCACCATGTTGGAAGACGACCATTTGCCATTGGGTACAGTAAGGGTGACGTAGCCAGTTTCCTTTTCCTCCTGATTGTAGCAGCTTGAGACCCTGGTCCAGGGATTTGACTGTGTTTTATCCTCAAAGTCGAGAGTAAATGAAAGTGTGCCAACATGTCCAGATCTTATCTGGCTCTGATATTCGGTGGATCTGGCCGATCCTAAGGAGGCATCCGGTTGGCTTTGGCAGATGCTCCCTGGCCCTCCTTGTACGCAGCTGCCCTCACTGGTGCTGTGTCCCCCATCAGTCCCAGGCCCGAGCCCAGGACTCCCTGCAGGTCCTCAACACGTGGCTCCTGGCCGAGCGCCTGCATCCCCCTGCTGCCTGCCTCTTGGGGCCACCACCTTGCAGGAAGGGAGGGTGATTGATGTTTGTAATGACCTCACGGTGTTTTGACGGTCTTCTTCAGCGTGCGGTCACTGCTCCGGCCCTTTCCAAGCCAAACCCAGCCGGTGCCAGGCATCAGGTCTCTGAAATGGGTGCCAAGGTCCCCTTGGCCTGGTATCGCAAGGCTCCCCATAAGCATCCGCTGACTGGTTCTCGCGGGGACTCCATTTGCACAAGCCCCTCTCTCCCGGCCTTGATTTTCCACAGGAAGGGGCCGAGAGATGGTGGCCAAGCCCAGAGCAGAGAGCTCTAATCTGGCGGGAGCCGTGTCAGCACCCGGCTTAAAGCAGCAGCTTGCCCAGTGGTGGCGGACACAACAGGGGCTCGGTGTTTGTCAGAGCAAGCGCAGCTGCTTGGCTCACGGTCTCGTTTTATTTCCTCCCCTCTTGTTGTTTGTGGCAGAAAATGAGGACATTCCCCGTTTGAGCATCTCCCTCCCCCTGACAGGGCGCCATTTGGTTTCTGTGCCTTGATCGGCTTCCATCTGCTGCCTACAGGGCACCTTACTCTTCAGGTTCCCAGACAGATGGTCGGGCCCGAGAGCCAAGTCGGGGAGATTGTCAAACGCAGGGAGAGTGTGGCGCCGGGAGTCAGGGGGACAGACTGCAGTGCTGGCCGAGCTACCGACTGATGGTGGGATACCAGGAAAACTGCTTAATCTCACACATTAACACGACAACAGCACACCAGGAGCCTTTCTTGCGCCAGGAGTCCAGGATTCCCAGAAGGGAAGGCGGGGAGAGTAGTTTGCAGGAACTCCTCATGGAAGTGAGAATATGCCTGTGTTTGCTCCCTGGGGAGCATCGCCGGGCGGCGGCGGGGGGGCGGGGGAGGGGGAGGGTGTTGTAGACGTTTGCACGTGTTCATCCCCGTGGAGTTGAGTACAAGTCTTCATCGGGTGGCGGTTGGCTTCAGACATGCTTGGCCTCTCCGGAGGGTTGGCTGGAGCAAAGCAGCTACCCACCTGTGTGGGGGCGATGGTGTGACACCACCAGCCAGGGGAGTCCATCCTGGCATCCCAAGGCCAGGGTCATTCAGGAACCCACCCGCAGACATGGAGGCCTCCTGCTGCGGCCCCTTTGGGACTTCTCGGTTTCAGAGCCCACCCTCCACGAGGCCTCTTCCTCCCTCCCTCCGGCCCTGAGATTCAGTGCCCTGTCCCCTCCTGTGTGACCTTCACACACCCACGCTGTTGCCTGGGGTCCCCTGTTCTGAGACTAGACCGGAGGAGGTGCTCGTTTCCCATCTCAGCTCTTACCGTCTGAGCCATGTCTGAGCAAATCTGAGCAGGCTTCCTAATTTTGGGGAGAGAGCAAGGTGGGGAGCATGCTCAGGAAGCTGTGTATCTGGGCTGAGGTCTAGAGGAGGGAGCCTCCCCAACACGAAAGGATGGTACAACCCCCCCCTTCTTCATGGTTGACCACGTGCACCCCCTGCAGGACTGATGTGGGAGCTCCCACGCCCGCCTCCCATGCACCCTGATCTCACCACCCGGGAACAGCCTGGCGGGGGAGGGGCAGGGCTGGGATTTGCCCCGCCCCCTGGCCCCCCCAGCATGCAGACCACGCCAGTGGGCGACCTGGCGGAGGTGGCCCAAGCACCAGAGTGCTCCCTCCTGCTGGAGGTCTTTTCTCGGGGTGGAGGGTAGCGGTGGGGTTTTGTCTTGCTTTATCGACTCAGGGGAACAGGGCTGGGAAGGCACATGTGGGGTCCCTGGGAAAGGACGCGGTGTTTGCTTAGTGATATCTGCCAGGCGCTTGAGAAGGGGAAGCGAGGGATGTTTGCTTTGCCTTTGGCTGACTCTGCCCTGCTTACGGCTCTGGCTCACCCCACCCCTCCTGCTGGTCTTCCTCGGCTCGCATTCACCTCCTCTCGGCCTCTGGAGGCCATGGCCTTCCCTTGTCTGGGCCTCAGAGTCTCACCTTCTAGGCTCCTGGTTGAAATGGCCACCAGGAGGGTCGCCCCTGTCCGAGTCTCAGCCGGCGTGCCCGGAGCCCTCAGGAGTCCTGCATGTTGCTCCTGCCCTCTCCTCCTGAGGCCCGAGTGGACATTCCCCAGCAGCCTCGGCTGCACACAGACCAGCGGCCTCCCTCCCACGGGCGCCAGGGCTGTCTGTGTCCCCAGCCACCGTGCTGTGACCTGGCGCATTGGGAATTCCTGGGCTCTGTGGCTGTCGGGGGTGGAGAGGGGTCTGCGTCAGCCTCCCCACCCCCACACTGACCACGCTCTTCTGACGACAGCAGCCTAGCCCCGCTCTCCTCCCTGCCTCATTCCACTGGTGTATAGTTCACCGAGAGCTTAAAGACCATTTCTACATGCGAAGGACTTGCTGTCTTTCACCTTTGACTCTTCTGGGGGAAGGCGGGTGCTCACGTGCCCCATTCCTGGGTGGGAAGCAGGCCGTTTGGGGGGTAGATTCAGTCGGCCCAATTCTCTGGCCAAAGAAGTGGAAAGTGAACTCCCTGGACTTAGGGAAGGAGCAGGTTGGTCCTACTGTCAGTTCAGGTCTTATCAATTTGAGTTGGGACGAATGATGTTCTGGAACATTCTCCAACTAGCTGTTACCAGAGAGCCTGAGTAAAGTGGACACTTCGATCTCCATTTGGGTTTGTGTGCATTCTCCAGCAGCCGGAGGAGGAAGGAAGAGTAACCAGCACCCCAGACTACTCATGTGGCATCTTACGGGCTATGATGTAGGTTTCAGTGGTCTTGGGGTCCCCATTTAGAGATGGAGACAGTTCCTGAGTGCCTCTACCGTGTAGCACATGGGCACAGTGTCACTATGCTGTGTGTGTGATCTCACTGAATTTCGCCCACAACAAACCTATGGGGGCACTCCCTGCAGTCTACAAATGAGGGAACCAAGGCTCAGGGAGGTTAGCCGATGTGTCTAAGGACACACGCTGGAGGTACCTGAACCAGGATTAAAATGTAAAATTCCCAACTGCAGGGCACTAGCTTTTCCCCCACCCTCTCTGCAAGGCAGGCATTATTTTCTTCTCTTATTCTTGGAAATGTTAATAAGAATTTCCAGGACAGGGCTGGGCTGGGAAGGCCTCTGTCTGACCTGCTATTTAAACCACTCCAACTGCTGAGACGCAGCCAGACCACAGCACAAATGGCCAGGGTTCAAACAAGTAAGTAGGCCCGTTGTGCCTTCTCATTAACGTCTGGGGAGAGGACGGAAAGAAGAGCATCAAAGTCTCCACCAGCCATCTCACCTGGAGCCGAGCCACCAGCCTTGTTGTGTCCCTGGGTCAGAGGCAGAGTGGCAGGGCACATGGGTGACCCCATGCACCTTAAGAACACTTCCCTTTCCCCAGTTAAGGGCGTGCAGACAGCCCCCTGCCCCGTGAAGCCAGGCTTCCAGCACCCCGACCACCGCAGGCTGCCTGGGGGCACGCTTGCATCCTTTGTGGTCCAGCATCTGGAACATTTATATGAAAGGAAAGATCCCTGCACCCAGCCCTCCTCCTGCGTGCATGGCACGCAGACACTCACTCACCTTCTAGACTCCTGCCCGCGATTGCGAACTTCATCATCCATCCATCTTTCCTTCCCCAGGAACACCCTCCAATCACCTTCATTCCTCGGTGCTTGAACAAATACCTTCTGTGAGCTCAGGCTGCCCTATGTACAGCAAGGGAATTTAAAAGATGTGGGATCCTGCCTCCAAGACCTGACATTTTACGTAATAGTACATTTTCTCCAGATGCTGCACATTTGGCTTTATTCCCAACATGCATTTGCTGTCGAGTTGCCAGCGGGGCATGTGGGCTGTGTCTCTGGGGCTGTCTCTGCATGTCAGTCTTTGCTCCCATCCCCCCTGCAGCCTGCTGGGTGCATAGGAATCACTGGTGGCTCTGGGTGCCAGGGTAGAGGGCCACTTGAGTATGGCGTGGTGAGCCCCACGAATGTCACTGAACACCAGGCAGTGATCATGAGGTCTTTCCTGGTGATGACTCTATGCCCTGACCTGATTAACTCAAGTCCCTGCGGCTGGGCTGAGAGAGAGACAGACAGACAGAGAGACAGAGAGAGAATGTGGCCCTGCCCCAGAGGCGGTCAGCATGGGAGTGAGAATATGTAAATACACACCACAGTGCAGCAAGACAGGCCTTTAGCCCAAAGACAGTGATCCAAGAAGATCTTGAAAAACCTGTCCCCCGAGAAATCCCCCTGAAATAGTCCCACGTATGATAAGGGGAGCTGATGCTTTGCCGCTGAGACTCAGGGAGGCGGCATCCACGTAACTGAGACTTGGAGGAATTTGGGCAACAGCTGAGGGGAGACTAGCGTGAACTCTCCCTCCGCCCCCCCCACCCCCCAGAACTGCTGAATCTCTCAGCCGGCAAGTTATTTGGTGTTAGTTTACTGTCTGGGATTTCCACAGTAAATCTGAATTGTCCCCATCCCTTATGGGTGGTCTCTAGAAGGTTGAAACCGGGATCTACACCTGCGTCAGAATCCCAAACAGAGAGGTCCAGCGGAGATGTTTGAATGTGAGGCCTGCAGGAGAGAGGCATTACCCAAGGAGTTTTTTTTAAAAAAAGAAATTCGTACAAAGAAAAGTGTGTCGGTTGCCCCGAGACTTCCTGAGAACACCAAGTACCAGAATCTGGAAATAAAAGGTCTGGTCCAAATATCGAACCGTCCAAAATAAGTAAGGCTATAAACAGTTTGGATAACCTGATCACTGAGCTTGATTTGACAGACCTGGATCGAACACTGGAGCTTGCCCTTAAGAGAACCCTCTGGCGACCCACCCATCACTGGACCACCCTCTCGTATAGAACATTTTTCTGGAATTGTCACTAGAGGCCCCCATGCCTATTTATGGATTTTACACATGGGGTTTTCTAAAAGCAAGGCCTAGCCGACTTAGATCCACTGAGAAGAATACCAGTAGCTTTGAGATGCCTTTCCCCACCCCGTGCTGCCGGTCCCAGGATTCTAGATGAGTCTTCGGAGTAGGCCTCCCTTGGCATGGCCTTTAGTGGGTATAACAACGTCCCCCACGTTTTGGTGCCATTTGAGTCTATGTGAGCCAGGAACTGGGTGGACATCTGGAGACTGGCATTTTCGTCTCTTCTGGATGGCACATCTTATTGGGGGGCAATGGCCCGGCCCCCCCCATCCAAAACCAAGGGCTTCATGGCCAGGAGCCACGCTCTGTGACGGTACTGGGGCTCACGCACAGCCACTGCGGCTCCCGGCCTTGTGTGCTCGGCCAGTGCCCTGCCCTGGGGACACCCTGAAATCCCCGCCGTTGCCCACCCCCTGCCCTTCCTGCAGCTCCCAGAGGCTGAGGGGCCTGTCCTCCGGCCCGGGCCCTTCCCACCTGCTCTCCCGCCGCCCAGATTCCTGACACGGGCACAGCCTCCTGTGCTGTCTGATCCTCCTGCTCACGGTTCCTCCACCGATGCCCACGGGAAGGAGAAGCCTGCACCTGCCACCCTCACTCATTCCCTGCCTCCCATCCCCCTTCGGCTCCTACTGCCCCACCGAGTTCTTTTCTCAGAAGTCACCGATGCTGCCCAACCTTCCAGAACACTCTGCCACATTTGGAGCACTTTAGATCAGCTGTTCTCAAACCGTGTTCCATGGAACCCCAGGATTCCCATAGGTTCCTCGGGGTAGCAAACCCTCCACACTCCTTCCTCTGTGAAGCCTGTACTCACAAATCAAGTTGGGAGACTACGTTTGTGTCCCCGTGAAATACTCCTCCGTCTTGGGCCCATAGACCCGCTCCCCCCGCCCCTGCCACGGGAGGCCCGCACCGGGGTAGCACACAGCTATCCAGGGAGGACGGGGTTTATGTCGTGAGTGTGTACGGCGGGCTGACCAGCGCTTCCTCGATGGCATTTCCCCGGGTCTTGCCGGGCATGGACCCCTCACTGCCCCGCAGGCTGTTACCTGTGGCCGGGAGCCCGTGACAAAAGGCGGTGTGTGTGCGTGTGCACGTGCGTGTGGTCCCTCGGGCCCCTCCGATGGGCACCCAGGCTCCAGAGGTTCTGGCTACTCGGGCACATCGCAGTCTCGCGTGGCCCGGGGTCCCGGGCTGGGCTGCAGGCCGCTCCCTCTCCCATCCGCCCCTGCACTTGCTTTATTCGATAGTCCTCTTCACCGATGACCCGACACCGGGGGATCCCGTCTCTCTCTCATCCACGTGTCGGCAACAAGACGCAGCACAGATTTCTGCAGTCGTTACCGCGATCGGTGCTGCCCCTCCCGACCCGCGGCTTTCCGTCTCTTGTAGCATTGGACCCAGCCCGGGAGGGAGTAGGAGCCAGAACTAGGACCTCCCAGAGGGGTCCCTCTGGTTCCAGGACTGGGATTTCTTGGACTCCCCATTCTGCCCGAGGCTAAGGCCCGTCTTGGGGGCCCTGAAACTACTAGGACCAAGCACAGTGCACTCCCTCGCGCCCAGGGCCCTGTGGGCAGGCACGGGGCGCCACGGGTGGCCCTCGGGATGGCTGTCTTTATTTTATTTTATTTTTAGTCACCTCTACCCCCAACCTGGGGCTTGAACTCCCGACCCTGAGATCGAGAGCTACATACTCCACCGACGGAGCCAGCCTGGCACTACAGGGATGGTCTTTACTTTCTCTCTGGAAAGTCCCTGCGTTTGATTTCTTCCATCTTGTGAGCGCTTGGGGAGCTGTGTTCACTGGAAGCGAAATCATTTTTACACCTTAGCTTTGCTGCGTCATCAGGACCCTTTGGGCAGAGTAATGCCACTGGGCGTAGTGGGCTGTGGTGGAGGGGGGTGACCCGGGTCCAGCCGTGGCCTGCTGCCTGCTGGGCATGTCTCAGTGTCCTCTGAGGCTCTGTTTCCTCTTGTGTAGAATGGAGGCGACAGCATCCACCTTGTATTTATCGTCTTTCAACATTTAGGACCGTTCTATGCACTAACCAGGAGCTAGGCCCAGAACCAGCCCCTTACGGCGTTCGTGTCTAGGGGGAGGTCAGGCTAGATGCACTTACAGCCCAGGCAGACCATGCACGGTTCGCTTGGAGAACCCCTGGTCTCAAGGACAGTGACCCCCACTTCCAACCCCGAGGAAGGGGAGGTGGGGAGCAGGTGGCCCTCAGAGGACTCGCTGTGCTTGGTCCAGGGAGGAGGTGTTGAGGTGTAGGCAAGGTTGCGAATGACAAAATGGAGCTTCAGGAGGCCCCGTGGGGAGAGGCTCCGAAGGAGCAGGGGGCAGCTGGGGACAAGGGAAGCCGGCAGGAAGCCGGCAAGGATGCCTTTCTGGAAATGTCTGTGGGTGGTAATGAAGGAAGCACCGAGGGTTCAGTGGGCCACAGCGTTTCCCAAGCCGTGCATCCCGCGAGTCTCCTGCAGGGCACGGAAGTGTGGGGCAGTGACGCAGGATCTCGGGCACGAGGCAGCTGTGGCCATCCAGGATCATGTGGCAGGCAGAGCGTAGGGGGAGCCCGACCTCTCCGGGCTGGGGCCCCGGGAGGGGGCGGGGGACAATGGACAGAGGCACCTGCGGGCACTCCATACACTGACCACTCCCAAGCCGCCCAGAGTGTCTGGGTTCCCCAAGCTCCCTGTTGTCTGTCTCTTTACAGAGCCCCGCAGTTCTGGATGCAAGAGGGTTTTGTGGTAGGAGAGCATGACAGTGAGGGTCAGGTGTCCCCAGGCCGGCCCCTGTTGCAGCCCACTGTCCCTGCCACAGAGGGCCTCCAGGTGCAGGTGCCAGCCACCGGGCTCTTTGAAGCATGGCGGCACCAAATTCCTTCCCCCGCCTTCCTCCGCCCCTCGGGAAAGGTGGATTTGGACGTGGGGTGACAGCGAGGGCCAGACAGAGATAGCAAGAACCTGTTGCAAACACTTCCGGTCTCCTGTCACTCACACGCTCCTGCGTGAAGCATCACCTGCTCCGGCCCCAGGGACAAGAATGTGTTTGCAGAGGCGGCGGTGGATGCCTGGCTTACGGCGTGCAGGAGACGCGCAGCCAAGCTGGCCTGCTTTTGGTTTGCACAATCAGGTGCAGAAACTTGGGCCTTTCCACATTTAGCAACATTTCCACAGGCATGAACTTATATTATTACAGTCGTGGTCATGGTCATGACTAATTCACTGCTTTGATCTACGCTGCCTGCGAGTTACCGTGTCCGACACGACAGGTTTCTGAAGCGTTGGTTTAAAGTAAACCGTGTGCATGTGCATAGGCATGTGTGTGCGTGTGTGTGCGTGTGTGGCTTCTTATAGCCATAAAGTGTTGTTCTTTTTCAAAATTAGGGATCTATTTGCATTTTCAAAGATTATGTTTCTTGGACCAAGGAATGTTTTGAATCCTCATTGGAGAGAGAGAGACAGCCAGCAGGTTTCCTAGCGGGCGCTCAGTGGGGTTAGCCATGCAGCTCCAGCCCCCTTCTCCTCAACCTTACCCTGTCTACATCGCTTCCGTTCGGTCTTGCGGAGCTACCCTAAATCACCCTGACGCACCAGGCCTTTGTTCCTACCATGCCCTCTGCCTGGAGTGTCCCATGTCACAGGGGACTGCCTGGTAAAATTCTACTGGTATTTCAAGGCCCAGAGTAAGCCTTCCTTGAGCACCTCCATCTTTGTGGGGGGAATGCCTCACTTTGTTCCAGTCTGCCTCCTGCAGTGGGCCGTGGGATGGGACGTGTGGAGAACATCCACCACTCACTCCTTCATTCACCCGTCCTGAGGTCCCTCGAGAGGCCAGTCCCTGGGCTGGGTTCCTGGACTAGAGAGAGGACCCAAGGCCACATCCTGCCCTCAAAGAGCTCACCAAGACAGAGACATTGCTAGAACCTGTGGCATGGCTGGTGATACAGAGGGGCACTAAGCACCGGACTGGGGTGGGGGTATCAGGCGAGGCTTCACGGAGAACCCGGCACCGGTGCAGAGTCTTGAAGAACAAGTAGGAATTTCTAGGCAGAGAAGGGCGAGTCCCTGCGTCCCACCAATGCCTAGCCCCCCCCCCCCCCCACACACACAGGGTGGGAGCACCATCAGTGTTTGCTCAACCGTGACATTTGTCAGGTCCTGGGCCCGGAGGATAGGTCAGTGCCCTGCGTGGCCACCCTCAGCCTCCACGGGCAGCCAACCCGTGCTTTTTCTGGCCCATAGACGTGTCCAGTTTGTCTCCAGCATGTGGAATCTACCAGCTTATCTCCGGGTGGTGTGAATCTACAAGTGTCCACAAAGCCTGGAAATAGATGCTATTATTGTAATTTTCTACACTGGAGATGTTTGTGAAGACATTGCGTATGTTCCCCTGTGTTTCCGGGATTGCTGGACACCCTGGATTTCTTTAGGGTCCCCCTTCCTTAGGGACCCTGAGGCGTGTGCTACACCTCTCACGACTTTTCTTGTCCGCCTCTCTTCCTCTTTGCCTCACCGTTGGCCAGTGCTAGTTTAGACAGATCAGAGGCTAGCCCCATCTGGAACTATGGAGTTTTTTCAAAAAAACATAATAAAATTTAGGTGAAAATGGAAATATTGACATGCTTAGTTTTAAGTGTCCTTTTAAAACATTAAGTCCCTTCGTTGGTTGGGACACATCAGAACAGGTCACGTGTAACTTGGTTTGCTCATAAAGAGAGGCTCATACTTGATATATTTAGAGAGGAGAGAGAAGTGATTTTTTGTGTTAAGTGTTTCTCTATTTTTCTTTTTAAACCAAAAAGAGCTTGGAAAATTTCTCCACTCCCTCCGCTGCTGGTGTATTTTCCTGGCCCCACAATGCTGGAACAGCCTTCTGTCTCCCAAACCCAAGAGTTAAATACGCTGAGCTTTGCTCAACCTTGAGTTTTGCTTCTCTAAGAGAGAAAAAGCCTCTTTTCGGGGCTGGTGTCAGTAATGGGGAGCGGAGGGAGTGCTCTGAAGAGCAGAAAAAGGCCTTTCTCTGTGGGAAATTAAGGCAGTGATTTAAAAAAACAAAAAACAGTTGCTTTTGCCAACCACCAGCTGTCCCTGCAGGTTATCCCTTTTTTGTCCACTTGCCCCAAAAGCATTAGAGAGCATGGCAGAAATTTTCCAAAAGTTTTATGAAGAAGGAAGATTTGATGGGCCACTTCATACAGAACGGCTTGAAAACCATTCTCTAGCGTGTCCGTCCATGCGCCATCCTTCCTGTGTCCTTAGCACCCAGCCCTCCCAGATCTTTTCTCTTTCCTTTCCCGGCCTGGACATCCTGCATCTTCCCCAGCAAACCCAAAGGCCTCCCACCTATGTCACGCAGAGCAATTTGGTCTGTTGTCAGCTTCCACGTGCAGATTTTCATTTTCCAACACACATGGTTTCAACAAAGGGCAGTTACCAGGACCATGACAGGAGAGAATTCTAAATACTATTTTTACAACAAGCCAGAATAATGGCATGGTATTGGAAGGACTAAGCAGAAGAGCCCCAGAAAACTTTCTGAGCCCCTGGCTGCATTGAAGAAAGGTCCTATTCAAGAAAGGTCATTTCTAATCTCTGGCCATCCCCCAGCTCCCAGCCTCCAGGGCTGGCCCAGACATCAGCCTCCCCAATGCAGGGACGGACCCAGAGGTCCCCTTTGATCTGCAGTCCTCAGCTGCGCATGGTCTCAGGGACGTTTGGCCTTCACTGGGTCTTGGAGCCCGAGAGCCAATGGCGTTGTTAACATCCCAAAGTGGGGCTTGGATCCTCGGGGATCCTTAAGGCACCTGCGGCCACCCAGCAGGACTGGCTTCCCAGAAACAGCAGGACTTTGACCAGGGACTCTGAGAAGCTGTGAACCGGGGAGAGTGTTGCTGCACCGGAGTCCGTGCATGGCAGATGGACAGACAGACAGGTGTGCAACTAGAATGCACAGAGAGAGATGGGAGGGGTATGGATTGTGAGTCGTATGGTATAGAACCAGGTGAGCAGAGGGTTCCCCAGGTTGCTATGGAAGGCGCATTTAAAGCGTCGAGACCTAAGAGAATAGTAGTGTTTCTCTCTGGCAACCTGGGATGGAGCGCTTCACCCACGCCAGCCTCACCCACCCCCCGAGAGGCCCCTGGAGCCAAGGACAGTCGGGGTTGCCCGGGGTCATCCAGCCAAAGTTCAGACCCAATGTCAGAGCTCACACCACAGCTGGAGCTTGCCTCCAAGGACTTGCCAGTGGTTTTCTGAAACTCTTGTGCCAAATACTATCTGATAATGTTTTCCTTCTTCCCCATCTGCCTTCCACCAAGAGGAAGTGCCTAGATATTTTGGAGCATCTAAACCAAGCATTCTTGCATTTATTTTGGGACATTATTAGTGTTCATTTCATTTCATTCAAGACGCCAGCTGGAAGGAGCCAAGTTGCCCCAGCTAAGCTCATGATAGCTACAGAGTTGTTCACGTGGCCCCACTCCACTGTCAGGGTTCACCTTGTACCCAGAAAATGTCCCCTGTACAGATGGGAGGTCCCTCAATGCCCTTCTCTGTGCGCTCCATCTGGACATGCCATCTCTTCACCCTTTTTCACTGAGACACTCTTTCTCTCATCGGGCTCTACACTCTGTCCCCTCCTACTGGCCCAGCCGGTGCTCTGTGCTTGTGGCTACCCACTGTTTCTCCTCTGCCCCAGACCCTCTGCTCATCCCAGCCCTGCCTCATCTCAAGGCCAGCTGCAGCGCCACCTCCCTGCATGCCCAGGTGTGTTTGCGTGAATGACTTCCCTGAGCACATCACCTGGTTCCTCTAAGTGGCGCTTTTCTCTTGGGCTTTTTTCTCTGGTTCTCATCTGCCTCACAGGTTGGGAGGCCTCATAGGGCGGAACCCCCGTGTGCCCTATCCTTGTTCCTAGGACACGCCCCAAAGGCCTCTATTCAGTGGCAAACAGTATTTATACGGCGCTTTCAAATTCAGAGTGCTTCTGCGTTATCTCTTTGGATGTGAGGTGGGAATTCCCATTTTACAGAGGAATACATTGAGGCTCAGATGTGCTGGGCAACTGGCGCTCAATGACTCAGCTAGGAGGGGGCAGGGTGAGTGTTGATCCTGGGCCTGCCTGGCTCCAGCACACATGCTCCCCACTCCTACCCTGCTCTCCCTGTGCATCCCAAGTGCTCTGTGCATGTCTGGTGCCTTGGCGTTGGGGAGCTCCGGTCAAGGGTACTCAGCACTGGGGTTAACAGTACCTGGCACTGGGGTCAAGGGTACCTGGCACTTGGGAGCTGAGGCTGCCCTGAGGCCTCTTGGCTTGTAGCTGGGACCTCGAAAAGGGGACAAAATGGAAGTAATGGAGGGGGGCTGGGGCTTTGGAGGAGAGGAAGGAAAGCAGCTGGGGGGCCCTGAGGGAGCAGGGGGCAGCCACACTTGCTGAGGTAAGAGGTGCCCCAGCCCCGAGGCCGAATGCCATTTCTCCTCAGTCAGCAGTGACCGCATTCCCCAGCACAGGGTCAGAAGCCAGGCCCCGCGGTGTGTGCCTGTGTGTGTATGTGCGTGTGTGCATGCACATGCATGCACGTGCAAGTGTGTGCTTGTGTATGTGCGCGCGCGCACGTGTGTGTATGTGCGTGTGTGCATGTGCACACACATGTGTGTGCTTGTGTATGTGCTTGCATACATGTGCGCGTGTGCATGCGTGTGTGTGTGTGTGGCTTTACTGGAGGCTAGACCTCAGCAAGAATTAAGGAAACAGATGAGGGAAGTTTGTCCCAAGTGGGGAGACAGGTGTGGAGAAGAGACCGCGAGCATCTGGGACAATGATGTGCAAAGCTACCCATCGGCTCCCTGCACCTCTGCACTCCTGCCCCACCTGAGCCTGCAGGGTGTCAGCACCCTCATGCGGGGCGGGCCAGAGCCCAGCCTCCCAGCAGCAGAAGGGCGGCGTTGAGCAAGGGATTAGGCTGTGCCGTGGGGGGACACGACCAGGGGAGCCACGCTGTGTGGAACTTCGTGGCCCCTGCCGCACCCTAGTCTGCGTGGTAGGCCAGTTCCCGGGGTGCTTGAGGCCCCACATGGGCTGTACCGGAAACTCGTCTGGGGCAGGGGGGGGCTTGTAGGCAGGGGGGCATGTGGGAAAGGTCCCGGCCTCTGGTCTCCCTGCCTCCCTGTACGCCGTGGTCCAGAGCTGTGCGAGTGTGGTGCCTCACCCCCGGGCCTTTGACTTGTCCGACACGCATGTGGCCCCCATGGGTCCGAGGCCTTAATCCTCACTGCAGCCCTGCAGGGCAGTGCCGCAAGCCCCATTCCACAGCTCAGGAAACAGAACCACAGAAAGACGGGAAGTGGCAGGTCCGAGTTCACACAGCTGGTAAGGGTGGGGTCAGCGCCGGAGGCTGAGGCCCTCCAGGCCATCAGGGAAGAGGAAATCATCAACACCCAATTCTGGTAGAAAGGGGCATTCAAAGTTCAGAGCGGGGTA
Source organism: Callorhinus ursinus (assembly GCF_003265705.2). NCBI lineage: Eukaryota > Metazoa > Chordata > Mammalia > Carnivora > Otariidae > Callorhinus > Callorhinus ursinus. The sequence goes on from NW_027397107.1 coordinate 1,985,364, forward strand.
GAGCTCCCCCAGCCCCAGAGGCCTCGAGGCTGGCCGTTCCTGAAGGGCCTGGAAGGGCACATGTGATCTGGGAGTGTGACCCAGGAGCAGAGATGACTCACCCGCTTCCGCTCCCGAGTGAGTAGGGGGTCGGGAGTGTGAGTGGAGGGGCTCCAGAGCTGGGGGCACACTGGGGTCCCTCCCAGCGGCTGGGCCGGACCCTGCCGGGCCTGCCATCTATGCCCTCCCCCCAGGCTGCCTCCAGGACTATGGCAGGGCCGTCTGTTTCACGTATTTGTTTGAGTTTTCTGGAAGCTCCTTGAAGTTGGAATGAAGTATGCGCCTGGTGGTTGGGACACGGCCTGGCTCCTGCAGCACAGCGTGGGAGGTAAACAGGCCGGAGCCACAGGGGGCTGCACGGGCCACACTACCGGGATTGTCGGGGGTGCTGATGGAAGCGCGGGGGTGCGCGGCCCTGGGCCCCACAGCGCCTGAGGCTTTGCCCAGGAGCCCCAGCCAGGCCAGCCTGGGGGGTGGGGGCTGTGGCCGCCAGAGAGGGAGCCCTAGGGGGCTGGGCCAGGAAGCCAGAGGTGTTTCATGTTGCATTAGAAATACCAGCAGGCTTCCTGGAGGGGGCTGAGTCTGATGGTCAGGAGACGGGCAGCCTGGAGTCCGCCTGGTGCCCTGCTGAGTGGTCACCGTGCCCCGGCTTCACTGGCCGACAAAGCAGCTCTCTGTCCTCACCAGCGGCAGGCAGAGGAGGACAGTTTTGCTCTCCCAGAGCAGGGGGTCGTGGCCGGGGCTGGCTGGGGAGCCCCCTCTCTTCTCGTGTCCCAGGGAGACCATGTCCAGCGTGAAGGGGCCGCTGCAGCTCAGCTCCGGCTGATGGTTGCCATGTGGGAATTGGGACCTGGGGTGCCAGACCTTTACATTTTTCCAGCAGTGTCGGAAATCCAGATATTTGTGTGAAATTTCTGGATCTTTGAAATACTTAAAAATGCTTGGCAGGCCAGACTGGGTTTCTAGGCTGCAAATTTGTAACCTCTCCTCCTGGCCTTCAGAATCCTCGGCCCGCTGAGCAAAGGTCCCCCGTGCCCGCGATGGGGTGGAGGTGGGCTGGAGAGAAGGTTCCAGGAGGGGCCCCAACGTTCACAGCCAAGAAGGGCATAATCCTCTCCCCACTCCCCAAAAAGGGCAGGAACTGCTTCAGTTCCCTTTGGTTCTCGTCCACCACCGTGGCACTGATATACAGGCAGGAGGACCGGGGTATGACTTCCAGAACCTGGACCCCATTTCTCTCTCAGGCATTTCCAGTTGCACTTGGCCTGACCTCATTCTGCTGGTTTAGCTCGTGAGGTCTGCCCACGAGGAGGCTCTTCTTCCCGCCCCTTGCCTTCTCTGTCCTCGGCTTCCTCCCTTCTCAGGTGCTGGGGGGCCCCGGAGCCCTCTCTCTGGGAGCTTCTGGGGCCAGTGACAGGGCGGGGAGGCTAGTCGTTGCCCAAGGAGAGCAGTTGGCTGCATCGGTGAGAATTAACAGCAGTACAGCAGGGGGAAAGCACGTGCTTTAGGATCAGACAGACCTGGGTTCAACTCACGACTCCCCCCACAAACGAGCCACATGACCTTGTGACAGTTACCCAGTCTCCCCACGACTGTCCTGTGTCATCTGTAAAGTGGGGATAGTAATTCCTTCCTGGAGGAGTTGGAATCTGAGAATGCCTAGGGGGTACCTAGCACAGTACCTGGCGGATAGTAGGAGCTGATCAGTAGATGCAATTGATCCCCATCTCCTCCTGAGTGGCATTTCTAAGAGCAGCCCTCAACAACCGACTTCTAGACACATCCTTGGAGCAGAAGCAAGTTGGATTCCATCCATACCTATTTCGGAGATTTCCATTTCTCTTTTAAACAAAACCGTGGCAGATCCAAAGGGAATGAGTTATGCACACAGTGGCCTCTCACGCCTGTCCGTCCACTCGGCCTCCCGCCTCCCACCCAGACCTTTCCTCTGCTCTCCTGTGTTCACTGATTCATCAGTCAGCAAACATTTACTGAGCACCAAGACTTGTTCCGCGCTCTCGAGGCACCGCTAGCCAGGGAGGGCGGCGGATTGCAGCAAGGGTGGGGTACAGGGAAGCCCGTGGTGCCGGGGGGCCGGGGCGGGTGACCCGAGTGTGAGGCCTGAGGGGGGGGGTCCGGGGTGTGGAGACAGGAATGGGGATGGATGGATCCACGAGAACCATAGAGCCAGGGTGGGAAGGATGTGGCATAAGGGGGGCCGGGCAGGCCAGATTCCCTGCTGTGGCAAGAGCCGGGGGGGCCCCCGGTCCCGGTAGGTGATTGGTGGATGCCCCCAGCTGTGAGCGGGCACAGGAAGCTTTGCTAGTGGGACTGGACGGTGCAAAATGGCCATCAAGATGTTGGCTGGACATTAGGTAGAGCCGTCCTGTAAGTGATAACAGTGAACCTACTATGCACCAGACACACGCAAAATGTCTCTACTGAATCTTCACGAGGGCCCTGCGAGGGTGGGCGCCGTGATGGTCCGCACTGTTCGGGCGGATGTATTGAGGGTCAGGAGTGTTAGGTGACCGACCGGTCCCAGGTCCCGCAGCTAGCGAGTAGAGCGAGTCTGACCCGAGAGCCCACCTCCTACTCGTGTGTTCATGCACTTGTCCAAATACCATTTATTGAGCACCTACCATGAGACTGGCACTGCTTAGCTGCTTTGGATTTACCGGTAAGAATGCCTGCCCTCACGTGGACCCTGATCTACCGCGCACAGACAACTGGCCGAGCAGGACGCCCTGTCTGGGCTGGGGGTGCGGGCGGGCCCTGCAAGCACACAGGAAGGCTGGGTGTTGACAAGATCCTGCGGAAACTCTCCCCTTGGGTGCTCGCTCAGCCAGCGGCCCGGCCTGGGGTCAGGAGCGAGGCCTGCCACTCACTAAGGAGAAAGCTGGGATCATGGTGGCGCAGCACCTGGGAAGGTAGGAGGCCTCTCCTTGCTTTCCAGGTGGGGAAACTGAGGCAGGGAGGCACCATTGCCCAAGTCCTCCCAGTGAATCAGGGGCAGAGCAGGTGAGAACACAGCCCGGTCTTTGTCTAGCTGCCCCTCAGTCCCAGATCGCCGACTCTCCGCGGGGTCTGCCCTGGGGGAAGCCGGCGTGGCACGCTAACCTTGCAGGAAGGCAGGACACCCAGGCTCCCCGCCCCGCAGCCGCTCAGCGGGCCTCCCTGGCACTCACGCCCAGTCTGAGGAGCCACTGGCCGGTAGGCCTGGACGTCCTGCGTGTGTGCCCCTGCCACCTCTGTCTGCCCCTTCCTGCAGCTGCCTCTGCCTGGTGGCTCTGTGTGGCCCGGGGCCAAGAGCCAGCGAAGCTCCGGCCAGAAGCAGGGGCTGTTAAATCAAGCCAAGTGCTGGGACGAGGGGCCCAGGGGCTCGGGGGGGGGGGGGGGGGGACGGGGAACAGCTGTGGACCCTTGTGCACGGTCAGCCAGGTGACTGCTCTGTCCTGCCCTGTGCTCTCTGGGATTTCTGGGTGGCCACCCCCGGATGACTCAGGGCTGAGGCAGCCCAAAGAGGAATGTCTGCTCCTTTCACTTGGGGTTCCTTCAGCCGGTCAGACCTGAGCAACCGTTCCGCAGCCGGCTGGCGCCCGGGCCACAGGGGGCTGTCCCTCACTTCCCGTGTTCTCACCTCCCCTTCAGGGCGCACCACCCTCAGGGAACGTGCCCAGGGACGGGGGGTGGTGTGGGATGACGGAGATGACCCAGAAGCACAGAGAGGCTGGGGGAGGAGCCGGAGCTAAGCGAGGCCGGGCTGGGGTGGCCCCAGACCCAGCTGTCCTGGAGGGCAGGGCAGCCCCGGAGCCCAGTACACGCCATGCCCAATACTTGCTGCTTCTTTAAGCGCTAGAAGAAACTCCAAGTCAACTGGCCCAGAGCGTCCCTAAATATGAACGATTTGTGAAATTGTTTTAAAGTAATATACGGATAAGCTTAACACTTTTTGGTAATAACCAGTGATTTGACAATTATGTATTGGAGGACAAAGCTAATATTTGAAGACGAATGCTCTTAAGAAATATATTAAGTAGCCACTGTGCTACATGGCGTTAAAGAAAACCCTATCAGTGACACGTAAGGAGTCAAATGGGGATGCCGGTCTGCACCCCTCTTTGTCCTGGTTTTGTGGTGTCCTCTCGCCTCGTCCCCTGGTCACTGTCCAGGAAAGACAGGTGTTTGAGCGTGACATTCCCATGAACAGAGTGTGGTCAGTGGGTCCGGGACTGCGCTCATCCCAACCTTTAACAGTTCCACGGTGACTCTGGCTGGGGCTCAGGATGGGGCAGGCGGGCTATGAGCGAGCTAGAAAGTCCTGCCTGTGGCAGATCAAGTCACCGGGCAGCTGGATGAGACCAGGAGAGTGGGAGAAAGAGGGCTGGGATCCTGGAATCTCACGCGGAGGCACCTGACATCTGTGGCCCCCAGCAGACATTCCAGGGCCCGCCCCTCCCGCCTTCCCCATGCAGAGCTGGGTGGGCTCCCCAATGCACCCCGGCTACCCCTCGGCATGACTCCATCCTCAGCGGGCGTGCCCTCCACTACACCCACTCCACCCCGAAACTTCTCCTGCAGGAGGAGGGACAGGCGCTTCCTTTCCCGCCCCCATCAGTCTAAATGCTCATGCATGCACTTTGGGCCAGAGCAGGCGGAAGAGGGAAGGACAGACACTCAGAAAGGACAGTCATGGAACAGCTTGTCCAACCCGATTGCTACATTGGTCCCAGCGACTTTCTGGAGTTTCTGGCTGGACACCTTCCCCACACCTATAAACTCATGCTGGGTGTGTGACCTACATGTGTGTGTGCTCACCGAGTCACCCCGCCAGCCGGGAGCGTTCCTCCCTCTTACCCTGGTCACGTCACACGCGTCTTGCAGCCATCTGAATATCCCAAAGCATTTCCAGCCTGCCCCTGCCCAGCCCGCATCGACTCCCCCTGTTATACTCTCCTAGAATCCCACATTCTCATGTCACATAACTCGTGGTATCGCTTGTAATCCTGCATCTGGTTTATGACTGATACACGTCGGTGTCCCGGTAGATTGTAAACTTCAAGAAGGTGGGGAGCACAGCGGATTTGTTGACTGTCAATTCCCCAGTGCCTGGCTCCGTGCTGGACCAGTGAATGAATGAATGAATGAATGAATGATAGACTTTGGAGGGAGACAAATCCAGATTTGAATCTTGATCCAGCTAGTTCTTAGGTGTGGGACTGCGTGCGTCCTTCTGAGCATCCCCTCCATCCGCACCCGTGAACCGAAGCGTGCTCCTTCCCGGGGTTGCGCTGTTGACAGGGCTGTGATCCCGCATGTAATCCACTTGGACAGAACCTGGCTTCGACGTATTATTCTTAGGATTATAATAACTGATCATGGTAATGATGGTTTATTGCGTGCTCACAAGGTGTCACCTGACTTCAAGCCCTCTTCCATCCAGGGCGTTTTACATTTTATATTGGCTAAGTGACTTGTCCAATGGCCCGTGGAGAGCAAGGGACAGTGCCCAGGGCTCTTTTCCCCCCTAACAGCTTGACATTTAATTTGCATGCCATAAAACATATTCTTTTACAACGTATGTTAGCATGTTCACAGAGTTGTGCAAGCACCGTCACCACCACTCCCTAGTTTAGACCGTGTCGTCGCCCCAGACACCAGACACCCCATCTCTTAACAGTCTCTCCGTTCTCCCAGCCCCCCGGCCCCGACAGCCATGAGTCTGCTTCCCGTCTGCACCTGCCATGCTGTATCACAGGGCACCAGCGGCGGCCTTCCCTGAGCATCAGGTCTTCAGGCTTCATCCATGTGTGGCAGGTCCCAGGGCTTCCCTCCTTTTGACGGCTGAATGATAGTCCATGGTATGGATCCGCCACATTTTGCGTAGACGTTCTTCAGCTGGGGGAACATCTGCATTGTTTCACTTTTGGGCGGTCACAAATAGTGCTTCTGTGCACACTCGTGTTCTTTGTGTGTGGACATGTCTTCACTTCCCTTGGGCCTACATATACCACGGCGTGGGATTGCTGGGTCATCGGGTAAGTCTGTGATCAACCAGCTGAGACTGGTTTCCAAAGCCGCTGCACCGTTTTACATTCCCACCAGCAGCGGGCGAGGGAGCGCCAGACTTCAGGCTAGCTGCGCCTTGACTGTGGGGCGGACGACTCTGCGTAGTGCCTCACCCTACACGGGCCCCTGGTTTAGGTCACGGGCTCCTGGGGCAGCTGTCTGTGGGCTTGGCCGTCTGGGCCGATGGCATCAAGGTGCAACCAGGATGTGCCCCCGCTCAGCTTGGAGTGGGGGTGCTCGTGGATTCTGAGACCAACGGTTTTGGCAAATGCGTGATGACGACAACCAACACGCAGGCTAACGTTTCTTGAGCACATACTATGCTCCAGGCAGGGAGCTGAGGGCTTCCTGACGCTGTCCTGGCTGCAGGGGGGCAGAAGCGGGGGGGGGGGGGGGGGGGCTGTGTCACTGCTTGGTGACAAGCAGCAGCTTGGAGGCCAGCTCGTTTCTTTTTCCAGAGACTCGGACGGAAATGAGAAAGGCTTGCCGGTCGGAGGCTCTGAGGCCACTGGCCAGGGAAGGGTTTGGGCAGCACGCTGGAAATCGGAAAGAACCCAGTGGCTGAAAGGAAAAGGAAAGTGCCCGAGCATTAGTGCAAAGCCCTATTTCTTGGATCAGGAACTTGGCCACAAATGTTAAAGCCTAGTGAGCGGGGTGGTTCTGGTCACAGACTTGGGGGCTGCAGGTAGTTTCCCTTTGCTGGCGGCGGATCAGGAGCCCCGAGGGCATTTCTAGAAAGATCCATTCCTGCGTCCCAGCCCAGATGTACAGAATCAGAATCTCCAGGAAAGGGCTCATGAATTCTTAAATTCTTAAAGGGCTCATAGCTCTTAAATGGCCTGCGTGGTTTTTAAGGTAGCTTTGGGGACCCAGTGGCTCATGAACTTCAGGCTCCATGGGAATGAAAACTATCCATGAAGCCAGTGTGAGCCAACAGCAGGCTTGCAGGGTCTCCGGCAGAAGCTCGGGACCTCTTCATGCAGGGAGGGCACCGAGGAGTCACCGTGGGCTGCTGATTAGGCCCTTCACACCCTGAGCCCCGGGACTGGGACCCTCAGCATCAGATATCTCTCCCCTCCTCTCTGGCAAGTGTCTTTGATTGGCAGCTCTGTGGCCGTGTGATGATGCTGGTCACCAAAGGCAGTGGCTGGCAGTGCTCCCAAGAAGACAGGTCCTCCCCCTGTGGGCTCAGAGCCCCATTCTGAGCCCCCCTTCCAGCTCGGCAAAGCCACGGGCTAGTTCAGGACGTTACAGAGCTATGCGATGCTGAGGCAGGTGACCACCGGCCCTGTAGCAGGTGCCCCATAGCAGGTGCCAGTCAGCCCGCCCCCCCAGCCCAGGGGGCGTGGGGGCAGCAGGCATGGACAGTGAGCTGTGGAGGCACATGATCGTCCTGGGGCTCCCTCCGTGGTTTTCAGTGGGGCAGAGATGCCACGGTGCACAGCTCTTGAGCGTGTGTGCTCACTCCTCCAACACCTCCAGCGGGACAAGGGGGACTTTAGCCTCAAGGGCGGGCCACAGGGCTGTGCTCCCAACATGGCAGGTCGAGCAAGGATGATCTTCAGACCGTTAAGAAGGAGATGGCCCAGGGGAAAAAAAAATCAACAAACAAAAAAACCCCAGAAAGTGAATTATTTACTGGAAAGTCTGAAGAAAAAAAACAACAACCCAAGAAAGAGCCCTGTAGGATGCTGCATGGTCGGGGAGGGCCGAGGTGGGGATGCTCTTACTCTGGCCGTGCCCCCGGGCCCCCAGCAGCCCCTTCCTCAGGCAGGAACCTCTCACGCCCCACGGTTCCGGGAAAGGGCCGATGAGAGATTTGGGTCCAGGACCGCCGCCCCTCAGTGGCCCCTGCCTCTTGCTCTGATCCCCTGGGTTGGCCTCACACAACCTGCTCCACACCTCGTAACATATTTACAGGCCTGTTGGCTCTGGAACAGCTGGTGGGGAAGGCAGAGCGTCAGCGTGCCAAGACTGGAGCCCGCGGGGCCCTTTGCTCTGGCCCACACTCATGCCGTGGCTGGCACTTCTAGGGAGAGAGAGGAACTTGAGCTCACATTGCCCTGCTCCTGGAGAATCTCTCTGGGGGTTATCTTCCAGCAAGTATCAGCAGGAAGGGAAGGAACCCGCCTCTCTGTGTTCCTCAGGAGGGCGAATCCTTGGAGAGCCTGGGCAGCTGGGAGCCTGTGGGGGCAGAGGCAGCGTTGGCAGCCGCTGGTGGTGGGGAAAGGTGGGGCACCTGCCCGAGCAGGTGGTGGGTCTGGCTGGCAGCCAGATGCTGGCGGCTGGACCGCCAGCCCCACATGCATCAGGCAGGGACTTCAAATGCTCCGACAGCTTTGCTGGCCCAGAGGGCGCAGCCTGCACACAGAAGGGAAGGGGAGCCTTGGTGGAGGGACGGGGTGTGGGACGCTCTTCCCAGAAGCAGTTTCCCAGCCTCGGAAGGCAGGGCCAGCCCTACAATGAGGGTGCAGCCCCTCAGAGGGGCCCAAGTGCACTGGGCAGGGTCAGCCCTGATGCATCTGCTCCGTGCTCCCGGGGTCTGGCCTCGACCTCTCGCAGCTCGCGTGTCCCCTGATGGGTTCGGACCCCCTCCCGCATGGCTTCAGGGCCCTCTGTAAACCGTGTCTACAACCCACATCTCTCTCCTGATCTCCGAACCCACCCACATGACTGCCTACTGCACAGCCACGCATGGCTGCCAACAGCATCTCAAATTCAGCAGGGCATGCAGCCAGCTGGGAAATCTGCTCACCATTCCCTTGGCCTGGGGCCCCCCTCCACCCCAGCCACAAAGCCCTGAGTCATCCTGGCCTCCTCCTTCCTGCTCACCCCTTCGCACAACCCACTCTGTCAGGGGCCCAGGAGACTGTGGGGCAGTCCTCGCTTCAGTGTCCGCACACGCTACATGTATGGGGTGGAGGACAGGTCTCCAGAGGACACGTAAGGTTTCTCTTAATTTAAAAGTCATGTTTGGCTAAGTGGAGTGGGCAACAGGGAGAGATAGAGAGGGGGGAGCAAGAAAATGTATCAAGAAGCAAAGTGTCGATGAGAGTAATTGGGGAAGCTCTCAAAAGTGAGGCAGAATGGAAATACGGAGAAGTAAGCACAATCCATGAGCGGGTGTGCGACTCCCAGGCAGGGGCGCTGAGTGAGCAGAGACACAGGCAGAAATGGTCCAGGGTTACCTGGGAGACCGTGCGTGGCACACGACGTTGCAAGTTAATGGGCACAGGGTGTGATGAGTTAGGCAGGGAGTACGCTGTACTGAGACTTCCAAAGCAGGTAGGCCGTGGCCGTGGGGAGGGGGCAGCTCTGGGGGCTTTTGAGCAGACTGAATACAGCGGCTGTGTGTTCGGGGAAGATGTCCTTGGCAGGGCGGGCTGGAGAGAGAGGGAGCTGGGGTGGTTGCCCAGGCAGGGGGTGGGACAGCATAGCCTCGTCAGGGTCGGCGGGCCAGGTGGGGCTGGAGGCGCCGGGGAAGCTTCGGCAGGAATTGGCCAAGTGGGTGGTTGACGGAAACGGGGTGGGTGACAGCTTTCTTATTGGTGTGTCCTCTTCACTCCTCCTGGAAGACAGGCCTTAAGGGTGGGGTGAAGAGGAGCCACGTTGTCAGGGACTTTGTGGACCACGGCCGTGCCGGGAGGGCCGGGTGGGGAGCCACAGCACTGGGCCTCAGCGAATAGGAGGCCAGCCCAATGTGCTTCCAGGTCTGTCTGCTTCTCAGAACTCTGGGGTTGCCAGTGACAGAAACCCAACCCCAAATCACTCCAGTCAAAAGCAGAGGGTGAGGGCTCAGTGAACGCTGGGTAGGATGGAAAGACAGATTGTAAAAGGAGTAGTGGGGGATCCGACCTCAGGGTAGCTGGAAGCGGGGCTTGGAGATGGTCAAGACTTTCCCTCCCTGACTCTGTTTCCCTCTGCTCCTCTCTCCCCACTGGCTTTTGGATCTCCCAGGGTGGACCTTCAGGGAACAGGGAAGCGGACGGGGCTGCCGCCTTATAGGAGAACACTCACTGTAGCAATAAGATGGTCCTCAAACTCTGTCTCTGGCCTCCGGTCTGAAACCCCAGGGGAGTGGCTCATCGGCGGGGCTGGAGCAGGTGTTTTGTGGACCCGTTGGCTCAGCCTGCCTGGAGGGGCGCTGACCCACGTGGGAGGCCCCATCGTGACCGCTTGGGAACAGGAGGGCCAGATCCTAGAAGAGAGGAGGTGGGCAGACCCTTGTGGGGTCCACGCTCCTCCACAGCAGGACCAGGCAGGAACAGGGCAGGACCAGGAGACAGGGAGGCGGGCCCTTGACCAGCAGACTGATTACTCTGTCTCTGGCTGAGTTTCCTTTTAAAGCTAAGACAAGTCATTTGTCCATTGATTTGTTGGTGCATCGATTCTGTTATTCATCCAACTAGCATTCACTAAATCCCTCCTCTGTGCTGGATCTTGGACCACGGACACAGAGGTGAAGATGGTAAGGTTCGCTGCCCTCTTGAAGCTCACATTCTAGTGGGAGAGACATGTAACAGTCTTTGACAGTAATAATAATGCACAGGGACAAGCACTCAACAGAGAAGGGAAATGAGGAAGAAAGCAGGGATTAATTCCTCTTGGGAAGCCAATAAAGGCTCTGGGAAGAGGAATCGTGTAAGTTGTCCTGGATGGGTGGCAGGGTTTCTCTTGGCCAGTGATGCTGGAAAAGAGCCTTCTAGGCAGAAAGAGCGGCATGAGGAAAGGGACAAACAATGGGAGTGCACAGGGTCTGTGGGGCGGTCTTCTGGTGGTCCAGGAGCCTGAGCATAGCAGGTGGTGTTGGGTCAGAGAGTCGCAGGAGGTGAGATTGGGTAGGCAGCTAAGGGCCGCTTCACATAGGACCTCACAAGATTTCAAGGGTTTCAAGGGTTTTGGAAAGGTGTGGAGTACAAGATCTGAGAGCAAGGTCATGGGCAGCAATGTAGGGGACGGGTCAGAAGGAGGGAGAGACTGGAGACTGAAGACTGGTCAGGCTTACATGTCCAGCAAGGCACCATAGGGGTGGTGCTAGAGTCCACGACTGGAGAGAAGATGAGAAGGTAGACATCACTAGCTTCCGCAGGGGCAGACGGGGTCATGAGCAAGAAAGGGAGGGGGCCCAGTTTGCAGGGCAGGAAGGGGCACTTATCTGAGAGTTCACCGCGATCCGGCCAAGGGACTATTTCTGAGAATAGCAAAGCAGCTAGAAAAAAAATGCAATGGCTTGAAAGTCTGATGATTTGGACCCCAGAAGAGACGTATTACTTACTGATTATGTACATTTGGACAAATCCCTTAATCTCTGGGCTCCAGTGAGGGACAAACCAGATCATAAGTGATTCACCCGATGCCTGGGACCTAGAAGATCCCCAATGTGTGTGATTTCAACTCAGAATCTACCGGGAATCAGTGGTCACTTTCAATGTTTTTGGAAATTGGAGAGCTCTAAATAATAACTAAGAGCAGCAATGGTATTAGTTTGGTATTGAGGACAGCAATCTGTTTTTATGGCATGGGAAACGTTCTGACCCAGTTTGCAAACATTTCCTCTGGCATCATCTCCCTTTACACAGAAACATGTTTAAAAAAAAAAAAACAAAAAACACAACCTTTTGTCCCCACTCAAAAAAGGGCTTTACCCCTCTGCCTTCATGTCACAACATACTTTGAGGGATATTCTCGCCCCCCTCCCTTTCTCCCTTTTATGCCAGGACCCTGGAGGACAGCCAAACAAGGTGGGGCGTATCTCATTTTCAATACCGAAGGGGAAGACAAAGTGTGTGCCGTGCTGAGTGTCTGGAAGCTGTTTATTTGATTTTCAGCTGTCTTTGTTCCAACATGAATTGAATTGTAAACACACGAGAGCAGCTGCTAGTAGGTACCTAAAGATTTGAGTGGCAAATGCCCCCAAGGCACGCACTCATGGCGCCATCTTTACGAGTCCTTCATGAGTCCGCTCTGCTCACTCCTGTCCAGCCCTGGGATACGGAGTGAGTTGGGGACATCACATCCTCTGTACTCACAGAGTCCTGGCCATGATATATGGGATTGTAACCACATGAGAGAGCCACTGAGAATAGGGTAGAAATCTACACAGAAAAACGCGTCGTGTCTGAAATTTCCAATGCCCATTTAAGACCTTCAGAGGGAAAGGCAAGGTCACTCCTTTATGGGTTGAAGAACTATGACTTTTTTGGTTGCAAGTAACAGAACCCAATTCTGAGTTCAATTTAGCAAGATTAAAAAAAAAAAAAAGAGCATGCGGTTGGATTTATTATAAGGACCCAGGGGGTGTCTCCTAGAATCAGAGGCAGATATAAAGCCAGGCCATATGAAAGGACTGGAACTGGGAGAAAAAGCATCAGCCTAGTTTTATTCAGTCGTACCCACTGGTCCAATCCGTTGGCCTAGGAGTCAGGAGTCCTGCCGAACAAACATGGTTCCAGGGTCATCCTGAGAAAGGGCAGGTCGGTCCCACAGGGTCTAGAGCACAGAGTCAAGACCTTGGCTCACAGCAGAGATTTGGGAAGCCTCAGAATATAGGGGTCTTTGAAACCCTGAAAAGGTGCTTGACCCAATTCAAGTGGCGTGGATCTCATAGCAAGAGGTAGGACTATTCAGGAAAGAGATGGCCACACAGAGCGTAGATCATAAACACCAGTATCAGCCGTAAGGGCGAGCATTGTCTCCTTGTCTCTGAACCACCCCCCCCCCCAACCGCCCAGACTCCAGGACAGCCGTGTCCACTTAAGAGGGCCTGGATAGATTGAATTGTATGAAACTGCCCTTTTTGGTAGATCAAAATGGTGGAGTACTGGTAATTTCCTATTTCCAACTCAATACATGATATATGTACATTGAGTTGAACTGGGACCCAACTTTGAATCTTCAGTGTGAGGCCCTGGGCAAGCCATGGGCTCCGTGGTTTTCACGGCCCATCCCTGCTCCAAGGTGCTGGAAATACAACACTAGGGACACATGGAGACTCAGAGGCCGGAGGAAGCTGGAGTCAGGTCCCAGCCAGGCACCATCCCGGCCCCTGCGGGCCCTCGGGATGCCCGTGGGGCCTGCCCTGAGCTGACAGGACCGCCTTCTCCCTTAGCCAGGACCGCTCGCTCCCATTTTATGGTGAAAAGCAAGGACTAACTTTTTCCAGCTGAAGCCTCTGGAAGATCTTAGGCAACACAGCCAACTTGGGCTGGACGTGGGCCAGCGTCCCGGGCTGCAGCTCAGCTTGGCAGAGGAGGCCAGGGCCCGAGGCAGGGGCTCTGGGTGCTGCTGGCCACTGCTCTGCGGGTGACGCACACATCGGCCACAGCCCCGGGGACCAGGCTGAGGCCCCGGGGGGGACCCTGCAGGCCCTCTGCGGTCTCTCCTCTTGAAGTCCACTCTCAGTACCATCGGGGGGCGGGAGCCTCGAGGTCCTGGCTCCTCGGGGCAGCCCATCTCTGGGGAGCATGTGCTTCCAGCAACTGCCCTTCCACAGGGTATACAGCTGGTGATGGGAGGTCGCTTTTATGGAGTGCCGCCTGCATACTCATGCTTTCCGAAGCACTTTGTATACGTTGTCTTTTAAAATTCTCTCAAAGAAATCAGTATTGCACTGTGTGTTAACTAACAGAATTTAAATTAAAAAAAAAAGAAAAGAAATAAATAAAATTTTCTCAAAACCTCCATTAGGCAGAAGAGACTAACAGCCTTAGGTGCCGGAGAGGAGTGGTAGCCTGAAATGTTGAAGGGGGTGAGTCTACAAAGTTGAGGGGAAAGGGGAAACACAGGAAAAATAAATCCGCGAGATAACAGCATCAAATGTTATGAAGCTACTCCTATGTTAATAAGAACCTACGGGAATTTCCCAGAATTGCAGAACCACTTAGTGGCACGTGTGGGGTTCAAATTCACAACTGCTAAAACCAAAGCACCCCCTCACCAACATGTAGTAACAGTCAGGACACAGGTGCTCTGCCACTCACATTTCTGTCCGCAATGGCCGTCTGAGGAAGGGTCCGCCATCACCTGCGTCTTGCCGTCAAGGAAGCTGGAGAACGGAGCGGTACCAGGACTTGCCCAGCTTCGCACCAGGGCTAAGAGGCCGAGGTGGCATTTGACCCAAGGACACCTGCCCCCTGAGCATGGTGGGGTTTGAGGACAACAACAAACACGGCTTTGTCTACGCGTGTCCCCCCAAACCGCACTCCATGTGGGGTTCCCCAGGGCAGGAAGATGAAAGCTGTATAGGATGGCACATTCGTGCCATTGGGGACCACTCCCCAGTCATGACACGTGGACTGCGGATACACACAAGAACATGGACGTATCTCAGAAACGTGCTGAGGGAAAGAGGCCTCACACAAGACTACCTTCTGGGTAATTTTGTTTATACAAAGTTCTACAGCAGGTGAAACGAATCTATGGTACAGTTTTGATAGAACAATTGTTGAGCCTCACAAGAGGGAGTTGACTGGGAAGGGATGTGAGGGAACTTTCTGGAATGATAATGTTCTTACCTTGATAGGGGCTTGGGTCACACAGGTACAGGCATTTTCCAAAACTCAGCAAATATACACGTAGGGTTTGTGCATTTCATTAGATATAGATTTTACCTAAAAAGAGTTCAGGGGCACCTGGGTGACTCAATTGGTTAAGTGTCTGACTCTTGGTTTTGGCTCAGGGCATGATCTCAGGGTTGTGGGATCGAACCCCGTGTCGGGCTCCACGTTCAGTATGGAGTCTGCTTGAGATTCCCTCTGCCTCTCCCTCTCCCTCTGCCCCTCCCGCTTGTTCACTCTTTCTCTCTCTCTCTCTAAGATAAATAAATGAATCTTAAAAAAAAAAAGATTTTGAAAAATTTAAATGAATATTGAACTCTAGTTAATAACAGGCATACTGAAGTATTTAGGCAGAGTGTGCTGGTGCTCACAGTTTACTTTGAAATGCATCCGAAAGCTAAGGTTGCTTTCTGGTTGGATGGACAGAGGGATGGATGGATGGATGGATGCATACTTACGTGATACAGTAAATATGGTGAAATGTTACTGGAAGCCTCTCGGTCGTGGGTATGTTGGTGGTCACAGGAAACTTCTCTCAACGTGGCTGTATGTTTGGAAAACAGCCTGGTAAAATGTTGGGACTGTTGCAGGGGGACAAGCAATTATGTGGAGCCCTGGGGTCCCCTAGTGGTGAAGCAGGGGTCCCCAGACCTCAGGGCCGGTTGGCGAGCTTCTCCAAGCAGGTGCCACCATCCTTCCGCACCTCTGTCCCATCCCTCACGCGGGACGTCGCTGTGAGTCGGCACTGACGTACGCATTTCCCTGGGTCTCCCTTCACAGAGAGAAAGCAGAGGCCGGGGAAGCCTCACCCGAGGTCTCCCAGGAGCCTTGATTTCTAGGGGCCCCTCCCCGGTAGGTTTATCAGAGCCCATTTTCTCGCAAAGATCATGGGCTTTTTGTTCATCGCCCTAGGCTGCGAGTCACACCTGCCCGCGGGAGCACAGGTAACCGCTGGAGCCGGGGGGCCCACGGGGCCGTAAAGCAGCCTCAGTTGGGACCCCACCTGGTGTTGCTTCCTGTAGGTGTGTTTGATGTCATAGGAAACCAGCATGGTTTCTGCAAATAAATAACCCAGGAGAAGACAAGCCCCCACAGATCAAAGGAGGACTCTGGCCCAAGCTGGAAAATCAAGCATGCTCTTTGGACCCCAGTCTGGCCGGGCAGTGGGAAGAGCGGGGAAAGTCTGTGTGCTGTGCAAACACTCCCCGTCTCTGCCCTTCCGGGGTTTGTGCGAGCCTGAGAACGGGAGCCCGGGGGAAGGCCGCGCTGTCTGAACGGCTGCCAGGCCCGGCTCGCCACATTCCAGCCCCACTCCCAGACGCAGCAGGTGCCTGCAAACTGGCCTCGTGTTGCGTCTGCCCCGAGGGGCTCCTGGGGGCCGCTCACCCGAGCCAGGCTCTCAGGTCAGCGCTCTGGGCCCTGGCTCTGGGAGGAACTTGTCACGGCCTCTACTCCTTTGTGGGGAGCGTGGCGTCTCCAGGTTACCGTCGGGGGCGCTGGCGGACAAGGGAGCTGGAAGGAGATGCTCAGCGGCAGCAGAAGGGAACGAGGACTCAGAAGGAGTCTCAGGGCACCGGAAGGTCAGTGTGCCCAAGAATCGCTGCGTTGGTCTGTCTGTGGCCTCGGCCAAGGCTCCTCGTTGGCAACAAGCTCCTAGGGGCCGATGCTGCCCGTCCCCCGACCACCCTCCGAGTAGCCCTGCCGACAGCCATCCCTCCCCTCAGGAAGCTCAGGGCCGACAAGCAAACTCACAAGTAAATAAATGATGACAAACTATGGCAAGTGGAGAAACCGCTCCCGGGCACTGAGAGAGGACCTTGTTCACAGCGCAGGGGTTTGGAGGAGGCCCTCCGAGAACCGGGCTTTAGGCTGACACCCGATGGGTGGGGCGGGGCGAGCATCCCAGGCATAGGGGTGGCCCGTGAGAGGGCCCCAGGGCAGAAACAAGCTGGGCACCTTCAGAGGACAGGACCATGGGACCAATGTGGTGGGGGTGGAGACCCGTGTGGGATGAAGTTGAGGCCGCGCAGGGCTGGGTGAGGAGTCCCGCCTTCATGCCAGCGGGGAGGGCAGCCCTTGGAGGGTCTTAAACAAATTGTGCCACGACCCGTGCGGGCCGGTCCGTTGCAGAGGGACCGTGGTGGGGACGGGGCACGATGGTCCTTACCGGTTCCTATAGGAACGAGTCTGGGGCCGTGGCAGTGGCAATGACTTGCATTCTTTCTAATGTGGGCTACTTTTCTAGGGACACGCATGTTTTGGGGACTTGGGAAAGCTGGAGAAAGGAAGTCTCTTTCCCAATACAGTAATAGGAAGCCTCATTGATTAAACTGAATATTTTGTGAGTGCAAAAACACCTGTAAGAAACTGACCTTCCTTTTGCCTTCCGCTTTTGGATCCTTTTCAGTCAAGATGGTTTCCATAGTAACTGTCGAAAGCACGACTCAAATTGGGTTAAATGAAAAAGAGCCATTATTGGCTTATGTAATTGCAAAGGTCACGGAGAGCACTAGCTTCAGGCAGGGCTGGATCTGGGTGCTCAAGTATGGCCGCTGTCCATCTGTAGGCTCTGCCTTCCTCTGCAAGCTTCATTCTCTGGCAGGCGCTCTCAATACAGAGACAAAGATGGCCCCCGGCCATTCCAGGCTTACCAGCCTCCGTGGGGGAGGACCAGCCTCCCAGTAGTTCTGTGTTCCCCTTTCTTTGTCTTGGGTCCTGTGACCATTGCTGAACCGATCCCAGCAGCCAGGGAATAGAACATATTCCTTGGCCAGGCTGGGTCCCATGTCTACCTCGGTGGCCAAGATGGCAGATCAGCCCCACCTGAACCACATGGGCTGAGAGGGAGGGACAGAGGTTTGCCCATGGAACAGTGAGCTGCTGAAGGTCCACGGTGGGCTCCTGAATCCGCGACCTGGTTTTGCCCTTTCTGGAATTCTTCTTCTCCTGCCCCCATCCGGTTCTCCATCTGTCTCATTGCATTCGAGTGCAGCACATTCTCCCACGAGTTGTTAAGACGGATTCTCCCATCAGGCAAAACTCGGATTCATCACCTCATGTTCTAAATCCGTGTCTGGACCTTTGCCTCTCCTACGGGGACCTGGCCCTGGGGACAGGAACATTCTTCGGCCCCCACAGGTCCTTGTTTCCAGTTTGGAGGAAGGCCCCGGTTTATCGTCCATGTGCCCGAATGCAGTAGGGGGAGCCTGTCCTGAGTGCAGACTCGAGTCCAGACCAGCACCTCTGACAACACTGCCCGCATCAACATCATCCAGGCTCAGGGGGTGTGTGCAAACGTGGATTGCCAGGGCCTGCCCCAGGCCCGCCGCATCAGAACCCTCGGGGTGGTGGTGTGATCTGCACGTGCGCGCGCACACACACACACGCGCGCACACACACACACACACACACACACACACACACACATGCACACACACACCTGTCCAGCTCAGCTGTCCGCTCTCCCTGGTCTCAGGGCCTCGGGGGCGAGTCTCTCTGCCGCTCCCCTTCCTTCCTTTACATCTGGAAGGAGGTGCGTCAGGGCAGTAGGTCCACGGTGCAAAAACAGTTTGAGCACACAGAAGAGAACCACAGTTAGTGCGGCTTCAAGGCGGTTAGCGCTTTCTGGGGCTCCGTGGTTTTGAGAACTCCTTTCCTTCCCAGGCGTGCACCGTGTGGCGTTGGCAGGCGCTGTCACCTCACCTCCCTTCCTCTGGCCACTAGAATCTGGACGACAGCTGTTAAGTCGGGCACATGCAGTCCACCTACCATGACTGGAGGGCCGCTCCAGAAGGCTGAGCGGTCAGTGGTGAAGGCACTGCGTGCCATGCGAATGGTGCAGGGCTTGCTGCGCAGTTCGTATAAACCAGGACCCACCGCCCCAGGTACCTGCTGGTTGCTGCCTTTAAGTCCGCCCCACCTGACCGCGTAACTGATGGAGCCCTGAGCCAGGGAGCCCTCCCTGTGATGAATGAAGGGCATCGTTTCTGTAATGTGTCCTGCCTCAAATGTGTGCCCCGTGCGCATCTCTCCTTCCACCTGAACCTCCCCGGTCACAGCCCCCGGGTGCTCCCTGCTGGTCACCTGTCCCCCCACCTTCTCCTCACCCCTGCTGTGCAGTCCCCTCTGTCCTCTGGCTGCGTCTCTGCCCCAGCACCTGGCTCCCTTCGCTCTGTGGACACACCGAGCTCCCCTGCCTACCCCACCGCCCCCCTGCCCTCTTCCCGTCTTCAAGTCCCTGCTATGATGTCACCTTCTCGGTGAGCACCTCCCTGACCACCGTATACAAGAGCAGCTCCTTGCCCTGGTCTGCCGGACTTTCTCCATCGCTCTGAACAGCATCAGACACACACACAGTGTGTGTGTGTCCTGCGTTCTTCCTCTACCCCCCCCCCCCCCCCCCCCCCCCCCCGCCCCCCCCATGTGAGCTCGCCCCCGACCCCTGGACAGGGTCTTCTCCTGAGCTGTCACGCAGTAGGCACTTTGTAAATGTGTGCTGAGTTCATTCAAGTCCTGTGGCGGAGCCCTCCAGCTGCACGCGCCACCCCCCCGCCGCCGGGCCCGGCCCGGCGGCAGCAGTTTTATGAAGAACACGTGGGCTTGCTCTGCACGCAGCCCCTCCCATCTGCCCCTGGCAAGCCCGCAGGATCAGGTCCGAACTCCTGCCCCAAAGGTGCTTCAGGACCCGGCCCCTGCCCTCCCTCACCTCCGCTGCTCCTTGGCGCTCTCACACCATCGCCTGTATTTAGCACTGATTTGGGGGCTCTTTGAAAAAAAGGTCCTTGTGGGAGTGAGCCGTCCCACCCCCATCAGGCAGGAGCCCCCTTGGTGTGGAGGATGGGTCGGCAGGGCCATCATGATACCCTGAGGGGGGGTAAAGCAGGTGGCACCCTGGCAGGAGGTGACCAGGAGAAGGCAGGGGACATTTTGCCGAAATCTCCCTGGAGCCTTGGAAACAAGTCAGCACACATGGTGTAACCTTAGGCCAGGAGAGATGCCCGGCCAACTGATGATGCTAGTGTTTTCAGCTAAAAAACACAATTGATGAAGTGTTTCTTGCCAGACTCCATAGCCAGCCAGTGGAGGACACACAAGCAGCCGGGAAGGTCTGTGGCCTGGTGGTCGGACTTGGAAGGACATACCAGCTTGCCCCCACCCATGTATAAGGAAGCTGAGAAGGCCGGGTTGGGGGGAGGTGGCACGTGAGCCCTCCCTCCACATGATGCTCACTTACGGATAGAGCCATGTGATGAACTAGGCAGACCAGACCGACGCCCAGATGTGGGGAAGGGCAGGGAGGCTCCCGGGAGAGGAATGGCATCCTGGAGAAGCCCTCGTGTGCTGTGGCTGGCGGGCCATGTGACAGAGGCTGGCCCCTCCGGCTCCGGACAGATGAGACGGGCAGCTTTCACAGTGAGGCAGGAGGCAAGGTGGGGAGCTCCTGTGGGCCAGGCACCAGGGGGCAGGCTCTCCTCCTGGGGGGAAAGGCTTGGCCGGCGAGGGCTGAGGTGGAACTCTGCGGGGGTATCCAGAGGCAGTGGCCACATGGACAGTGACAGGGCTGACGCATGGATGTGTGCAGGTGCCCGCAAGGAGTCCCAGACAGACCTGGACAGAAGGAGGAACCCTACAAGGGGCCAGACTTTCTGCGTGAATAGGTGAGCTTGGAGGTGCCAGGCATCTGACGCCTGGGGACTCGGGGTAGGGACACAGGGACACCTGGGTCACATTTTAGAGTATGCAGTGCCCCCCTCCATCCCCAGAGAGTGCTGGGCTTAGCAGGGAAGGAGAGGCCAGGACCCTTCCTCACTGCAGCCTGCAGTCCGCTCACACCGACCTTGGACTCCGTGAGTCTGGGGGAGAAGATATCCCCTCTTCCTTTCTGATCCTGCGGTGGGGGGTGTAGGGAGAGAGAAACAACTTCAAGAGAGAAGATAATCTTCTTACCTCCACTGAGGGAATGACTTAAAAAAAAAGGTACAATTATAAAAATGATCAGCTTGTTTTAATGTCTCCAGTTCCTGCTTTCATACTCCCACCCGGTGTTTTAGAGAGTGCACCGGACAGAGAGTCTGAAGACACAGGGCGGTCCAATAGCCAAGTTGCTTGTTCATTCAGCAGCCCCCTGGCAAACATGCGCACTCGCTGTCTGGCGTCGCCGGGCGGCCGCTGGGGGCCAGGCTGCCGAGCTGCGGTCTGCAGGAGAAGCAATGCGGGCTTACCCCCAAGGAGCCGGCAGCCCAAGTGTCCGGGGGGCATCATTCGGTAAATCCCATGGACGGAAAGGGAGAAGCTTGAAGAAAGGTTTGACCAGTAAGAAGAAGCCACTGATAAAGACGTTAGGTCCCCGGAGACTTGGGGGGGGGGTCGAGACGGACTCAGAGCAAAGGCAAGTTTCCGAAGGTGGGAGGCGGACAGGGAAGAGAGAGCATTTAAGTCCAGGAGGTGCAGACTGCGTGCAAACCTGCTGGGGGGGCCGGGGGATGTTCGCGGGAAGCTGACTGGCGGGTGAGATGGGACCTGCTCCCTGCGCTGGGTGCTTCCTCCCCCTCCCCCCGCCCCCCCCCCCCCCGCCCCCCCCCTCACCAGGCCCGGCGTGGCTCATGTCTCAGCGTGGTGCCCCCAGACGAGCGATAACTTAGTACCGGGAGGGGTAAATAAGTCATCTCTTATCTTTAGTCTCCCTCCCCTCCTCTTTCTGGAGCTCGGTCGACCCACTGTGAGCGGCCAGCCAGGCCCTCCTGGAACAAAGCAATGACCGAGCTGTTGTCAGAGGACTTCCTCCACCTGCCCCCGGGGCCCCTGGGGCCCCTGGGGCCGAAGGGCTCCCCGCCCCCCCGGCCCCTGCGTACCCTCCCCAGTGGGCAAGCCGTATCCAGGCACAACCTCTGCCCGGGGCCCAGCGTGCGGCTCCCAATGTGTCATAGCTGCGTCCCCCCACCTCCATAAACGTGGCCCCGTGGGGCTGAGGTTCCTATGTCATCCTCCATGTCGAGCTTTCGAGAAAACATCTCTGGTTTAGCGGTGCCTCATAACTGATGACCCAATACTCGCCATTAATCAGTGAAAGAGGCTCCCGAAAAATCCCACCTGGGAAGTCAGGCTGAGGGTCGGCGGCCTTGGGCAGCGAGCGGGGGCCGGGCCCGGATGACGGCAACGGGCATCATTCATGGAGCACCATGGCTCGGTCACTGCCCTTCACACCTGTGTGCCTCGTTCCATCCCGTCCGGCGGCCCCCCAGGGCGGCTGCCCTGCTCCCCCCCCCCCCCGGCAGCCGAGGGGACAGGGCTGCGAGCATTCAGAGAAGGGCCGCGATCACACGCCGCTCTTCCACGGCAGCCGGCACTGCAGCTCGGGTGGGTCTGGTGACAGCCTGAACGGTTAGAGCGCTTAGCCAGCACGCTGTCCAACACTCCCGCGGTGACACTGAGCTCACGGCGGGCAAGTGTCTCTTCTGAGCCGCGTAACGCTGTTCTCAGATGTGTGCACACGGGAGCACGGCCGGGCGGGCACGCGCACACACAGATGGCCCGGCCCACCCCCGGGGCTTCTGACTCGGGGAGCCAGGCGCTCCGCGGCTGCAGTGATCCCCACGGGCCGGTGGGGGGGGATGCTGACGCTCGTGGTCACCGACACCGCTCGCTCGGAACCGCGTCGTTGTGGCTGAATTATCTGCTCCAGGGCTGAAGCTCCAGCAGGTCGTTAGGAGCTGGTGTGCGGGGAGGGCCCCGCTCACTGTTTAGATTTCGGTGCCCGTGGCATAGGGTGATGGGACCGGGGACCATTTTGAGGGCAGAGGTCTTCCCTTCCTGGTCCCCTGGCACCCGCACAGTGCCCGCTCAGGGGGTGTGGAGACAAGTGGCAAAGACGTGGACGCTGTCGGTCCCAGGCGCCGGTTCGGTGGTGTGATGAGGGGCTTGGGTTTGGTGGCACAGGGAAGCCCCCGTGTGGAAGGAGGTGTTTCGTCTGGGGAAGGAATTTTTAGCCCCTGTGGGTGTATCAAGGGTGTCTGAGGCCTGTGTTTACTATCCAAGTGATGACTTGAAGTCATGCCTCTGTTGAAATGGGGGCGGGAACAGATGGGCCCCTTCTCCTCCCACCCTGCCCCGCCTCCCTCCTCCCCAAACAAGCGGGGAGGCGGGGAGGTGACACGTGTCCCCTAAGTTATTAGAGTCGGACAGAAATTCTCCTCTCAGATGCCGGTTTGGATTTCCATTTACTGCTCCTGACTCACACAGGCGACGGTCTTCTGCTCCGTGAACCTCAGTTTGCCCGTGTGTAAATGAGGGGATCCTTTCTGCTCGGAGCACGGCCCCCGGCCCGGCAGCAGCTCACCTGGGAGCTGGTTAGAAATGCAGAATCACACCCCAGACCTGCTGGGTCAGAAGCTGCATTTTAATGAGTCCCCCAGGTGATCCAGGCGCTGCCCAGGCACGGGCTGGCCGGAATGGGCCTCGTACCCTATTGGCTCCTGCGTTCTGTGAGCCTGACACAAAGCGGACGGTGGCTTTGTAATGTCACTGACTTCTCTTTGTGGAGTGTTCTCGCTCGTTCCAGAAAGGTCTGGGTGGGCTGCTTCATGGAGAACCCGGGAGACGCTCTGGTGTGCAGAAGAAAGGGGTCTTCTGTGCGCTTCTGTCTGAGGAGGCCAGGTGGGGCTCCCTGTGTCCACGGTCCCGAGCACAGCAACCCCAAACGTCCTGGGAAAGGGCCCAGAGCTCCCGGGGCCCCCAGAGCTGGGGCTCCTCCTGTGTGTGCCTGTGATCTGGAAGGTACACGGGCTGCCCTGTCTCCTGGTCCTTCCTTCTCCCCGGGGACTCTGTGGCAGGACCGGGTGACCAAAGGAGTTCCTTCTTCTGCCCGCGGGATGAAGCTGGGACGAGAGGCAGACCAGGGAGTTGGCTGCCCGTTGCCTGATTCAGGAGAGGAGGCAGGGTGGGCACCACACTTTGTCAGAGGAGATTTCCGTCTGGAGGGGACGAGAACTCTGGGCTCTGCCTTCCTGTTTGCGTGGTTTCTGGTGGCCACTGGGGTGGGCCTGTGGGTTCTTATCCAGAAAAGGTTCTAAGATGAGCCTGCGCAGGTGGTCTGGCCTGCACCAGCCCCACGGGGCCCTCCGCGAATGGTGGCACGGGCTGGCCTTCCAGAGAGCACAACTGGGGGGCTGGCCACGGGTCAGGCATCTCGCTTGATCCCACAGTGACCTTGGAATTTAGGATGTATTCTCGCAGATTTTACAGACCAAGAAAGGGAGCCCCAGGTGGTCAGATGGTTTTCCCGATGTAAGCTGTGTGGCCAGGACTGAGGATTCCGGACCACACCGTCCTGCCAGTGGCTGGGCCCAGGCTTCTCAGGATTTGCCTTGGTGCAGGTCTGATGGGGGAGACAGCTGTCCCTGTGCTTTCAGCCCCCGAGACAGGCCGCCGGCTCACCCTGCAGGTCCCACGTCACCCCCCGCCTCAGAGCAGAAGCAGAACCCCCCCCCCCGCCCACCTCTGGACTCTCTCGGAGGGGTTGGGCTTCCAAGGCCCCGCCGGCAGCAGGGTCTCTCGCGCCCTGGGGCCAGCGTGCTGCTGTTCTGGGTGGTCTGAGCAAGGATCCAGGGGCTCTCTGGAGGCTAGAACAACACTCCGCTCCCCTCTCTCTGCAGGTGCCACAAGCCCCAGACCCCAGGACAGACCACCTGCAGAGACAACCAAGACCCTGGCGCTGGCGTGTGAAGGCAGCGTCTCTGGTCCCTGTGAGGCCCGGCAAACGCGCGGACCGGGCCGCCGTGGAAATGCAGAAATACTGCTGTTCTGGAACCCTGAGCTGGTTACGGCAAATCCTGAGGAGCTCCAAACAGCACGTCCGCCTTCTTCCTCCCTGCGGGCTCTGCAGAAGGGGGTCGCTGCACCCTTCAAGGAGCAGGTCAGCTCAGGGCCGTCAGGCAGCGGTCAGCCAGCCTCCGGCCCACAGCTTCCTGCGGAAACTTCTAGCACTGTTGGCCAGTGTGTGCTTTTCCTGGGCCTTCGGCAGCTGGGAACCGGGTCAGGACCATATCTTGCCAGCAGAATCTCAACTCCCGTTGCCAGAAAGCTTTGAGTGGCCGGCGGAAAAAGCCGCCCTCCCTTGGTGAAGAACTCCCAAGTGAAATTTGAGAAACTTTGGGGATTCGCTTCAACAGAATGTTCCTCGGGGTTTCTGTACTCGGGCGCTGGAAGCCACTCCCAGGAGAGAAAGCACAGAAGCCTGCCTCCCACCCTGGCAATGTGGGGTTCACCTCTCTAGGCAGGAGGCCTCTCTGCCTCCCATGGCTCAGACAGAGACACGGCAGAGGTCTCTTTAATGTTGGGACAAAGAGGTTTTGAGCATTATCCCTCCAAGTGGAATTGTGCGTATATCCACCCAGAAAGTGATTGTGTGTGTGTGTGTGAGTGCGATCTTTGAAATGACCGGTCATATAATCAGAAGATGTCAGAGCTGCAGGGCCCCTGCACGCCCGACATCCGCTCTGCGTGGGAATCCGGGGCCCACAGAAGCGGTGCTTTCCCGGTGGACCCCAGGAGCTGGGGCAGAAGGGGTGCCCGCACCCAGACTGCCTCCCGTTCCCATCCCCTCCACACTGGGAGCTGGGGACATTCCGTCTGTGAGCGGAGGTGCCTGCCTGTGGTCCGGAAGTCTGGGCGCCCTTTAGAGGAGCCCCATGGTGATGGGGGGCTTCTCTGCAGCAGACAGCAAGCTGCCCCTGGTTTTCCTGATCGGGACTTCAGAGCGGGGCCATGCCACTCTCCGTCCCTGGAGTCCCTCCTCTCTATTACAGAGAGCAGGAACGCAGACCCTCCTGTTCTGGGGCCCTGGGAAAGGCGCCGTTCCCAGATGCTGCGATGCGTGCCTGCAGCGGCCGGCCGAGGCGACTAGAATGGGCCTGTTGTTCTCGCAGGCCAGGCCTGGGCCAGGCAGGGAGGACACCGCGGGCATTGAATCTGAGAGTATCGGTTTCTCCCTCCCCACCTCCTGGCACACCCTGCGCAGAAGGACGCAGGCCCAAGGCGAGGGGCTCTGCTCAGACCTTCCTGTCTGCCCCGACTCCCCTGGGGCGCCCCAAACACTTTACTGGGAGCCCACGGGCCAGGGATGGTCAGATTTGTCCCTGAGCTGGTTCAAGGGGAGGAGCCTGTCGGGCAAGAGAGGTTTAGGCCCCTTTCTTTGTGAGGGAGACTATGTTTGTGCCAGGGCACGGCCGCCGTCACGTCCGGGATAGGACCCGGGGACCCCGGCAGGGAAGCCAGAGCTGGTCACCCCCACCGAGCCCAGTCTGAGCCATCTGTGTGGCCCCAGAGGGACAAACGTGTTTCCTGGGTGCATTCTGTTCTGAAAGGGGAATCTGGCATCTTCGTCCTGTCTTGATGTTTATCTAGACAAGAGTCCCATATCGACCGTCTATAGGAGTAAAACGGAAAAGATAAGTGGCTTTAAAAAAATAGAAGTTTAATGAAAAAGAAATTTAGTTCTCTCACACATAAAAATAAATCCGTAATCTAGGGCTGTTCAGTTCTCCACATGGGCAGGGCCTAGATGTTTCTCTAGATTTGCTTTGCCACCTTCAGCATGGGTCCCACTACGTAGCCAAAGAGGGCTGCTGGAGATCCAGCCATCATATCCACATTCCTGCCAGCAGGAAGGAAGAAGGAGGAAGGAAGGTCTTCCCGGTTTCCCCTAAGGACATTTCCTGGAATTCACACACCGTCCTGGGGCTGTGCTGGCCAGAACTTAATTCCAAGGCCACAACTTATATAAGAGAGTCTGGAAAGGTAGTCTTTATACCAGGTGCCCATACCCCCAGATAAAAGTCAGGAGTTCGTTTCCCAAGGAAGGAGGGAACAGCTGGGGGACAATTCTCCATCTCCACCTCATCTTCCTTTGGCTAGGTGATACACAGAGGGTTTGTAACACACAGATATCCTGTTATCAAGACTTATTTTAGAAGCGTAGACTGATAAAAATGGAGCAAAGATTAGAATTCAGCCCGTCCACAGCCTTGTTTTCCAAATTAAGAAACTGAGGCCCAGAGAGGTCAGTCAGAAAAGCTGAGCTCGCACAGCAAGTTCGTGGCATTTAATCTCCTCCAGCTCATGTTGCATGGGAGTATTTTCGGTTTTCTCTGCTTCTTAAGAAAAAGGCTTCATTCTGGAGGGGCGGGAGCGCGGGCACCGAGGATGAAATTCTATCCACTGCCGGGTCTCTGAGCTGCAGGCCCCCAGCGGGACGGGGCAGGCGTGCCCAGGTCTGCCCGGCCCTGAGTCATGGCAGCTGAGGACTCTGCCCTGGCTGGCTGGCCCGTGCCCACTGGCACTGCCCCTGTGTGTGCCGGTGGCCCTGTCTGTGTCCGCCCCGTCTGTGGACTCACTCAAGGTCTCACTCAGCGTGCTTCAGTTTCAGGGATCACTCCGCCAGGATGGGAGCTGCCAGCAGGCAGGACTTCTCCTTCAAGGCGATGCTGACACTCAGCTGCCTCAGCCTGGCCTGCTTCCCTGGGGCCGCGTCCACAGGTGAGCCACCACAGCGCCGTGGCACTTCCGTGCCTCAGTGGGAAGGCGAGGCTGCTGGGGGCAGGAGAAGGAGCCACAGGGCAGGGGCAGGGCGGCGGGGCTCTGGCCGGTCCCTGCTAACCTCCCATCCCAGGCGAGTCTTGTCCTGGGCCTACGTCGTAAGCCACGAAACGACGGGGCTGGACTAGATGCAGGGGTTCCACACTCAGCATCCACAGGAGCCAGGCAGACCAGTGGGGCTGGCCAGGCGGGGACCGTGGTCACCTGGGCAGTTCAGGCTCCTCCAGAGGGACACCCACTTCTCAGTTCTAGCCAATGGCTGTCATGTGTGAAAGTGGGGCCCCATTGCGGGATCTCATGAATTCTTAAGAGAAGGCAGAAATCTAGAGTTTTATGTAAAATTCCTTTCTTGTTAAATGTTGACAGCCAATTCAAATGTCACAGACCGCTCTGGTCGGTGGGGGGTGGGGGGGCGGGGAGTCCAGAGAAAAATCACACGTCTGGGAGCCAGCCTGCCACCTCCACCTGAGCCCACCCTTCCCTCCTCACTTTGCCGTCATAAAATCTGGGAACTGTTAAGCGCTTTGTCAGCTGTGATGCTCTACGCAAGGTCTGCTTTTCTGATCTCAGTGTCAACTTTTTCCTGGGACGATTTTGAATGAACAAGCAGAAGCTCAGGGCAGGTTTGTGGGGACAACAGGAGACAGCCATCAGGGAGACAGACGTGGGGTGGCAGGTGAGAGATGGGGGACCATGTGTCTGTTTCGAGCAGAGGCTTAGCAATGACGCCATCAGCATCGCAGCTCATGCTCTTATCATTAATCAAGCTGGCTGCTTTTCTGCAATAAGAATAAAGGAACTTTGTTTTGTTCTGCTCGACCCGCGGAGGGCAGGAAGTAATCTCTAATCATCACGAGTAGAATGCCTTCAGTGTGATTCCCCTGGAATCTTGCAGGTCCGGAGGGGACAGGGCAGGCAGGCAGTGTTTTAACTCTCGGTGAGATCGTGGGCAGCATGGCCTGAATTCATTCGTTCATTCTTTAGTCATGGATTCACCTAGTGAACGCCAAGGGGCATCGGCGCTAGGCCAGGAGTGGGGCTCAGGTGTCTTGTTTCTGGATGAACCCCCTCAGGGCCTTGGGGAGTTCTCATCGGGTACTTTCCTGCTACCTCCTGGGTGTCTCTCCTCTGTCTGGGTGGAGACCGCTGGGTAGGAGGCCGTGTCTCTGGTTCTCCTGGTCCCTGCTCCTCTCTGAAGTCTCTCCCCCCGTGCCCCGAGTGCGCCGGGCTTGCATTCACTCTCCACCCTGCTCCCTGCTCCTGCAGCCCCTCCTGGGAAACCTGGCTGCCCTGGAGATATTCCAGCCAAGGCTCTGACCATTGCCAGCCCCTGGCAGGTTCCCACAAATGAAAACCTGCTGAAACTGACCTTCACCGCATGTGAATATCCAGCTCTAATGAAAGAGCCCGGCTTGTGCCCGCTCAGCTTCTGCCGTGGGGCCAGAGCTGCTGGTGCTCTGGGACACGGTCTCCTGATGACAGGAGAGCCTGTGGGGTCAGCCTGACCACTTCCAAATCCAGATGTGACTGACGCTGGACTCAACGCGTGTGCTTGGAGAGTAGAGGGGCGGTCGAGTTGGTCCTGGGAGATGCGGGTGGCAAGACCCTAGGGCTTTATCCCGTGAAGTTGGGATGCTTGTGGCTCCACGTCTGGACCACTTGGCTCGCCAGTGGGCCTCATGTGTCCCCGGCACAGATGCAGCATCACCTCCTTGGAAGCGGACACTCGGGTCCAGAACTAGGTGGAGGGCAGCCTCCTTGGCTGGAAGCCACCAAGCCCTTGACCCACCTGAAGACAAACCCAGGGACGGGCAGGACTCTCAGAAGCCTCTTCGTGCGGTGGAGGCTCCAGCCCTAGCCCCCGTGACCCAGGGCTGCCGGATGCTGAAGCACAGGCCCACCCCCAGCCCAGCCTGTGGGCGCCAGGAGGTCCACTGATGAGCGAGGGCCATATTTCTCAGTGTGTTGTGGTGACTCGAGCCCCCTGGGGCTCCCAATAGCTGGAAGAGCTGCTTTCCAAACAACGTGAAATTCTCTCCTCCATGAAAGAGACCCGGAGCCTGAGTGGTGCTGACAGGGAACGAGCTGGTGGGCATAAGGCAGGTGCTGTGGGGCTGGGGAGGGCCGGGGGGGGGGCACACCTCAGCCAGCCTGCGCCGAGGGCCCACCCCGTGCCCGGCAGAGGAGAGAAGCCAGTCGCTGCCTTCAGAGGGACAAAGAAGACGAGGTGATATGGGTTTGGGGTCCGTATCTGGGGCCATTGAGTGAAGATAGAGGGCGCCTCCCTTCCAGTTCTCTTGACATAAGTAAATACGGAGTGGACACTCCCATCCCAGAGTTAATGGAACGAAAGTAAAGAGACATTTTTGAACTGACATGCCGGTAATTGCACGGACTCCCTCCCGGGGTCACAGCCCTCCATTGGGACGTGGTTCTCTACACCCACGTGGCTCAAGAGACACAAGGCGTCCAGCGCCCTTCCCCGGAGCCTGAGCTGGAAGTTCTGTCCATCCTTCCAACCTACGCCGGGGTCTTCACCTTCACCTGCAACCTTGCCCCTGGCTGCCCGCCCCGCCCCCCAGGGGCCTTTAAATCGGGCGGTTCCCGTGCTTTACAGCTTTCGAGGGACAGAGGGGAGGAAGGCGTCCGGGTTTGTTCTCTGAGGCAAGCCCTCATTTTGTTCCGCCCACCTCCTCTTCCCACCGCTTTCCCTCTGGGTTGTTCCTTGCTGCCAGGAGAGTCCTCCCGTGTCCGAGGCAGTTCTCTTCCCTCCTGCATCCACAGTACGCTGCTGGAGTCGAGCCCAGCCAGCCAGATGGAGAGGAGGCTCCTCCTGGTGCTTGCACTGGAGCCAGGGAGGAGCACCTCCCCTACACCCACCACGGGGGCCTTTAAGTTCAGCTGAATGTTCTGACTCATGAGGCCACCACAGGCCACGAGGCATCAGGTTCCCTTTGGAGGATTTAGGGCTGAAACAGCTGCGGCCGAGCCGGGCTTGCAGCCAGAGTCCTGGCCACGCTCCACAGAGCTTTCCAAAAGCCACCCTGCGTGGTTCCCCAGGTGACAGCTCAGGGGAGAGGAACCAAGGCCGTGGTTGGACAGGTGTGGGAGGTGCCCTGGCCGGGGAGCCTCGCCCGGTCTCTCTCTCCCTTTTCAATCTGACAGTAACATTTGTTTTGCAAAACTTAGTCTATAGACAACATGTTGTTAAATATCAACACCTTTATTTCCAAATTACTTCCTTTTTTTTAAGATTGTATTTATTTATTTGAGAGAAAGAGAGAGAGAGAGAGCATTAGAGGGGGGAGGGTCAGAGGAAGAAGCAGACTCCCCGCCGAGCAGGGAGCCCGATGCGGGACTCGATCCCAGGACTCCAGGATCATGACCTGAGCCGAAGGCAGTCGCTTAACCGACTGAGCCACCCAGGTGCCCCCCACATTACTTCCTTTTAAAAGAGATGATGGCAGTCTCTTCAGGCAACTCCATAGACGGCACTTGCCAGGTTCCCGTGGGAAACGTGCCCGGTTACGAGGGCCACTGCACTCAGAGGATCCTACAGCACAACCTCTCTCCCAGGGAAAGACACAAATTAGGCACAGTCCCTCCCCGTTTAGATGCCATTTGCTAATAAGGGGTCACCTTCATTCGAAGCGATGTTCTCGGTAACACGGTGTATTATATAATACCCTCCTTCTCAGGTTTCTGGGGGAACAGAGCTAGAACATGAACTGAGAGTCAGATTCTCACGTGGGAGGGGAGGGAGCCGTGTTCACTCTAGGAGTACTGCTTTCCAGAGGAAAGAATGTCTCGGATGACAAGCACTCTGGGCGAATCGTCCCCTAACGCTGGGACCTGGAACGTCTTCAGGAGTCATCTGGTCTACCTTCCCTTTTATAAGTGGAGAAACTGACCCCAGAGGAAGGACGTGGCTGGTTCACAGACGTGTGAGGAACTGAGACAGTCGTGGGACTGGACCCCAGGGCTCCTGGCGCCTACGTCAGGGGAGTCCTTGTTCTCCAGGGCCTCGTGCTAGTAGGGAGAGGGCAGGAGCTGTGAAGGTGCGGGAGGCCCCCCAGGGCCGTGCGGCAGTCCCTGCATGCTGAGGTGGGGGTAGAGGCAGTGACATCTCTCTGTCCTTGGCAGCGGCAGCTCAGTGCCCTGACCGGAGCCCCGAGCTGCAGCCCTGGAACCCTGGCCACGACCCGGACCACTATGTGTACATCGGCCGGGGCAGGACCCTGCTGCTCACCTCGTCTGCCACGGTGAACTCCATCCACGTCTCAGAGGGAGGTAAGCCGGTCCCCCTCCCATCCCCTCTCCCCTCCCTCCACTGCCTTGGAGCCCAGCAGGTGGGTGCCGGCTGCCATAGCTCCAGACGGGCAGAACGAAGGTCATGTGCTCTGGGTCCAGGTGGGAGCATCCGGTCCGCGGTGATGCCTGTAGCTCTGGGCGCCTGGGAGCGGGTGTCCCAGGTCCAGTCTCGGTGAAAGAAGCGTTTATAGAAGGAGAGTCTTGCTGGTGCTGGGAGCATTCCTGCGCATCACGCCTTCAGATGCTTGCTCACTGAAGGCCGTGCACACCAGCAGGCAGCGTTCACACGTGGCCAGGCCGGGAGGAGACGGGGTGGGGCGGGGAGCCACCTGGGAGCGCGGCAAGCGTGGGAGAGCTGGAGAGATGGGCCTTCTTGCCCATCCGGATGGGGGATTGGTGCTTAGCGGTTCTGCCCTCGCCCCGGCTGTGACCTCACCACGACCACGTGTGTTCCTGTGTCCTCAGGAAAGCTAGTCATTAAAGACCACGAGGAGACCATTGTTCTGCGTGCCCGGCACATCCTGATTGACGATGGCGGAGAGCTGCATGCTGGGAGTGCCCTCTGCCCGTACCAGGGCAATTTCAGCATCGTCCTGTACGGAAGGTGGGCGGACGGGCCCCCGGGGGCCGAATGCTACGCTGGGATCTGATGGGAAGGAGGCTTTCCACAGGGGAGAGGGAGACAGGATGGCAAGGCTTTCGTGCAAGGTGGGAATTACCCTCATAGATGGCCATCGGGCAACCATGAGCAGGACAGATGTCAGTGGTCGGCGCGAGCCGGGACAGTCTACTGGGGGTTTTGATTCTTGTGGCCCAGGTCCACGCATGAGTTATGAGAGTCCCCACCAGAGTTTCCTCTGTCTTTCGATCCTGTCACGGCTCAGGGAGCTTCTGGGAGTGTTGAGTCGATCGGTCATGATGGACAGGGTAAAGAAAGCCTCCCTGTGGTACTGGCCTCGGGCTGTGCTCTCTCTTTGAAGAGTTGAGGTTCTCAGGAGTGGTAGCCAAGAATATTCGAGGGTCTGTAGTACCTGGCTCCATGTTTTCCCCCTCTGGAGGGACCAGAATGTAAAACTCTTAGTGCTGAGCACCAACATGTAAACTAGTGATGAGTATTTTTGCTAGGCATTTTGGCCCCATTTTGGTCTGGCTTAGGGCGATCTGGTGGGTGACGCTGTCTCTGCTGGGCTCAGGCAGCTGCCACGTGTGCCTGCTTCTATGGCGGCTGCCGTGGGAACAGCGTGGTCCTCTCTGGGCTCAGCATCCAGTAAAGAGATGGGTTGACTGACTCTGGGGAGCTGTTTTCTCTCATAGGGCTGATGAAGGTGTTCAGCCGGACCCTTACTTTGGCCTGAAGTACATCGGGGTTGGCCCAGGAGGCACGCTTGAGTTACACGGACAGAAAAAGCTCTCTTGGACATTTCTGAACAAGACCCTTCACCCAGGCGGCATGGAGGAGGGAGGCTATTTTTTTGAAAGGAGCTGGGGTCACCGTGGAGTCATTGTTCACGTCATTGACCCCAAATCAGCGACAGTCATCCATTCGGATCGGTAAGGTCTGCCTTCACTTAAACACATAGCCCTTTGCTCCAGAGACACCGATGGAACCCGTGCCCCAGCCAGATGTGGCTCTGGGAGCTGGGATGCAGCAGTGAGCCAAACAGACAGAAAGCCCCTGCCGGGAGGAGTTCTGTCTCTCCCACCCTGGGCATTTGCATCGAAACTGAATTAACAGGAACGAGCAGACAGGCACACATGTATGCACAACATCATTTCAGATCATCCCAGTTAGGGGGAAACAACATAATGAAATGGTGGAGGCTAACTAGGGAAGCCCGTTTTGCATCAACAGGTCAGGGAAGGCCGGTGCACAGAAGCAACGTTTGAGCTGAGAACTGCAGGCCGAAGATGAGTCAGGGAGAGAGTGTTCCAGATGGCAAGCAGCAAGTGCAAAGGGCCAGTGGTGCAGGGGCGTGGTGGTCTGAAGCACAGAAGGGCCTGCAGAGGGGTGGGGACCCAGAGCAACAGCAACGTGGCACAGTGATGTCCAGGTTTTTGGCAGGGGCAGGTGCACTGTCATTAGACTATGGGCAAAACGTCCTGTTAACCACTTTTCTGGCCATCTGTAATTTACCTTCATGAGCCCCTGTGCGTGGGTTCTGGGATTATCCACGTCGTACAGAGAAAAACACTGAGGTTCAGGAGAATCCATTTGCTCTGAGTCACAAGGCCAGAAAGCGTCGGAGCGGCAACTCACACCCAGATCTGCCCAGACAGACCCTTAACCCGTATTCCTTCTGGGCACCTGCCTTGGCCTGGGGCTGAGCGATGCCCAGCGCACAGGTAACGTGGGAAGCCAGGATGAGCCTGATAGACACAAAGTCCGTCCGTCCGAGAGCCTTCCCTTTACACGCGGCCTGCCGGCTCCTTGGCGCTGCCTCTGGAATCAGTACAGTTTGGTCCGTTGCGGCGAGCCAGCCTCCGGCCTCGCGCCTTTATTGAGCTGCAGGAAGAGAAGTCATCCCGACAGCTGGTGTGCAGGTTCCAAAGACAGGACAGTGGCTCCTTCCAAATCTCCTTTGGTGACAGCGCGTGTCTGGGGCCTCGAGAACCTGCTAGGGGAGTGCGTGTGCGTAGAGTTAATAAACGCTACACACACACGCACACAGGTGCAGGCTGAATCTCCTGAGAGCATTACCTGGAGGAATGAGGATGTAGGCCGGCCCTTACAAGGTAGTAAGCATGTGATCAGGCAGAGAAAGGCAAAGAAGGATGCGTGAAGACATGTGGTGTGTGGTGTGGTCATAGCACGGAGATGGAGACACGCTGGTCTCGCAGCAGGTAGCTCCTGGGGGATGGGCGGCAGGAAGCATGAGGGGCCTTGGCCGGGACACGCCAGCTCTGCACCAACACCTGCAAACCAGTCTTAGGATGCGGGAGTACCTTTCCTGCCACACCCACCCCATCCCCAGCCCCCGTACCAACACCGTTTTTCTTTCCCCAAATCTTGGCCCTTCACGCTGGTTTATTCTTCTAGATCTGTTTTAGAACGATTTTCCTTAAGCCCCAAGACAAATTCTTTCGGAATTTCCATTATAATTATACCAAATCTTTAGAGTCACATGGGGGAGAGTTGGGGATCATTACAAAATTGTGTCTTTTCTTTGTAAATGCTCATCCCGGGTGGTGTAGATTTTTGTTTGAAATCATGCGTCGTGGGTATTCTCTGTGTGTGAGAGGGGGTTACCTTTGTCAAATTTGGGAAGGTCGGTTTTTGCTGTCACGAAAGCTCTGTTCTTTAAAAATCACAGCCCTTGGGGGCTTTGGGTGGCACT
This sequence comes from Callorhinus ursinus, assembly GCF_003265705.2. Classification (NCBI taxonomy): domain Eukaryota; kingdom Metazoa; phylum Chordata; class Mammalia; order Carnivora; family Otariidae; genus Callorhinus; species Callorhinus ursinus. The sequence continues at coordinate 2,020,264 of NW_027397107.1, forward strand.
ATCATTGTTGCAATGCACACATGTGCTTAGACCTCCTCTTTTGGGGGGCTGCTGTCAGGACGGTTAAAACCCACCCCCTCTGCCCTTTTTAGGTTTGACACCTATAGATCCAAGAAGGAGAGCGAACGTCTGGTCCAGTACTTGAATGCGGTGCCTGTGGGCAGGATCCTTTCTGTGGCAGTGAACGATGAGGGGTCTCGGAACCTGGACGACGCGGCCAGAAAGGCCATGACCAAACTGGGCAGCAAGCACTTCCTACACCTTGGATTCAGGTACCCCCATCACTCCCGCCCCCACCAGGCTCCAGGACCCCAAAGTCCCCCCTGGGCCATGCAGGTTACCTTAGTGTCTGTTCCTTGCCCGTGGCACACCCCACTCAGTGCCGGCCTGGGGAGTGGCGGGCAAACGCCCGTCCGCACCGGGTGTATCTGGGAGCCCGGATTTTCTTACAAAGCGTACTCCACTCTGAAAACACAAAAGCTCTCTGTTTGCATGAACTCATTCATTCATTCAGCCGCTTACAAAATGTCAGCTGGACATCTGCTGTGTGTAAGCCATGCCTCAGATTCACAGCTAGCTTCGTTTGCCCATTCTTTGGCAAAAGGGGTCATCGTGTGCCTGGGGGACGGGCAGACATTGGTTTAGAGATCCTACAAGGTGTCTGCCCAGCCCAGCACCCAGGGAGAAGGGCCTTTGATGTGCCCGCTGTGTTTGGTTTGTCTCGGATTAGAGCTTCATGCCTGACTTTGGTGTGCACACACCTTGGCACCAACAGGAAACTGTTTGCGCCACAGTGGCCACACCTTTTTATCATGTTGAACCAGATCTCAGCTCAGGGGAAGGTCGAGGTCCTCCGGCCTGTGGCTGTTGCAAGTTCATGGGGCCCCTCCCTTCAGCTCCGCAGAAGCCCAGGCAGGGTTGGGGGCCAGAAGAGCCTCCCCTGGGCAAGGGAGGGGGGAGGCCGGGGGTTGCTCTGGGGTCCAGGGCGTGTTCTCTGACAGCCCAGGGGCTGCTCATTTTGGAAGGGTCTGGACAGGGAGCTCAAGGAGTCGAAGATGGCAAAAGGACACCTTGGTATCTCTAGGCTCCTTTGTTAGCAAAAGCTGAGGGGGCTTCTGTTTCCTGGTTTTATAAACCGGAAGGCCAGTTTATCGATTTACAATGGCAGCGAGAACCACCAGGGGACTGGCTGCTTAGGGCCTCAGCAGAAGAAGGTAATGGCTAAGGGCCCGCGACGCGGCCCGCCTTTGCACCTCCTGTAGGTGTGTCTGCAGGGAGGGGGCTCATTCTCTCTGCGCAGTTCCTGCGTCTGCAAAGCAAAGTACATCAGGAGCAGTGGGAGGGGATCAGGTGCGATAATAAGTAGCAAAATATCTGCCCTCCTGTCTGGCACAGAATCAGGATTCAATACACGTCAGCAACTGTTTTCTCCTGAGAAGCAATGGCCACGGGGAGGATGGATGCTTGCCCTGTGTTGTCACAACCACTCCCCCGAGGGCAGGACACGGGCCGGCAGGAATTACATGCTGAGCCCTCGTTCGTACAGACACACGTTGAGGGACAAAACTCAAAGCATCTAAAATCAGCAGAAGAACCGAGTTGTGTGGCGGTCCGTGGGTGTTGGCGCGAGACTCTGGGCCAGACGAGGCGTGCTGAGCTCTCGTGGGCAGGCGGGAACAAAAAGAGAAGTGATGAGGAGGCGTGAGCAAGAGGGTGGGCGAAGGGCTCAAGGCGCAGAGCTGCAGGTGAGGATGAAGGCACGCGGGCTCCCCGCGAGAGACCGCAGGTGCCGAGGCCCGGGCCGAGCGTGAGTCTCTCCTGAAGGCGGGAGGAGCACAGGCAGCGGAAGGGGGCACTAGGGAGAGGGCAGAGACAAGCTGAGGAGGTGGGCCCAGGAAGACGTTTTGCTCTGCGCCCAGGAGCTTGGCTTTCATGCAAAGGGTACTGGGGAGCCATTGATGGATCTTAAGCAAGAGAGTGACCCGATCAAATCCCCAATCTCAGGAAAGATTTGCTTTCCAAAATGAAAGATCAAAACAAAAAATAACCAAAGCTCTTGAGTACCGTAGTCGATTGCCGTGTCATGGGGAGAGCGGGAGGCAGAAGATGGGCATCAGGGGGAAGACAGGAACGGGGAGGGAAACCTTCCGGCCTTAGAGCTCACTTCAGTGGAGGACGTCTTCCGCCGGCTTTTCCTCCTCCGTTCCCCACTGTGAGCGAGAGGCCTCTCCTAACTTTCCAAGGCCAGGGCATCAGGGAAAGAGCCTTTCTCTCCTAGATCCTGCAGCCTGGTTTTCCCAAAGCCACCGGAGCACTCGCTTCAGGACCTCATTGAGGCTAGCAGGGGGTTTGTAGGGCTGTGGGCTTGTTTGTGGTTCGTGCCCCGTCTCCTGCCAGAGTGGCGTTGAAGAGGCTCATGGGGAGCAAACATCAGGCGAGCCAGGTGGGTAGGAAGCCCAGCGCTTGCAAAGACAGGCTCTTGTGGTCCGGGACAAGGGAAGCCCGGCCAACGAGCTGATCTGCCGGGAGCAGTGGGGAGGGCTGCTGGATCGGCGGGCTCTGTCTCAGCTCTGCCTCGGGGACAGGCTCAGACGTGTGAAGAACTTTACTTTTTGTTGTTGCTTTTACCAGACACCCTTGGAGCTTCCTAACTGTGAAAGGAAATCCCTCTTCTTCAGTGGAAGACCATATTGAATATCACGGTAATGAACAGAGGGAGAGAGGCTGAGTCCCCTCCGTGTCTCTCTGACCAAGAGGCCCGGGTCTTTCTGAACCACCGTCTTCCCTCAGAGCATGGCGGAACCACCTCCCAACGCCCATGTTCGCTGGCCCTGTTAGGCGCAAGTGGCCAAAGCCTATCACTAAGATAATATTTACATTTGCAAAGAGATCACCACTGACTTAATTCAAAACAAGGGACCTAGGACAGGCAAGAACCAGGACAGATCCAGCAGGGGGAATATTTTGAGCTAAAAAGATACTTTGGATAGGTCTTTACCACCTAGCAGAAGGCCCTGCTGGTTCTCTTCCTAGACAGGAATTCACGGGAGAAATTGGGGCTCCAAGATACAGATTTTAATTAAATTTTTAAAACTGAAGCAGAAGAAGGGACGATAGATAATCTACTTCCCAAGTAGAGAGATTGGCCTGAAAGGTTTTTTTCGTTGTTGTTGTTTTTTAAAGAAAGAGTTCAAGATCTATGTGTTTAGGGGTTTGCTCTGTCTTAGAAATGCATTCTTTGCAATGTGGGGGGGGCGTGCGGTCCCTGACGCCCCTGCTCTCTACACAGGACACCGTGGCTCCGCGGCTGCCCGGGTGTCCAAAGTGTTCCAGACGGAGCACGGCGAGCATTTCAACGTCTCTTCCTCCAGCGAGTGGGTTCAAGGTGAGGAGAGTCCGGGGCAACCAGGAAAACCCAACAGTGGGAGAGAAGGGCCTCTCTGTGCCGAGCGATGGTGCTGTCGGCAGGAAACGGGCGGGAACAGGACCGGCCTTCACGGGGCCACACGGGGGGCTGGGGTGCAGAGAGCAATGGCCTCCCTGCAGGCCTCGAGCAACAGGCTGGCCGTAGCTTTCATCGTCATCCTTTCTGCGGTAACGAAGAATATGTGTTCTGTTGTTTTCGGCAAGTGAAAAAGTCAGTAAGAGGCGCTTTTAATGAAAAGGTGGGAGACTTGGCAGAGTGCTTGGGCGCACAGCCGGACGCACGGTGTTCGATTCCTGTTGCGCCGAGGGTGCTGGGGGCCACGCTGCGGGGGAAGCTGCCCTCCCGCGCCCTTCCCGCCTCACCCTGCTCTTTGCTTTCTGTCTAGATGTGGAGTGGACAGAGTGGTTCAACCATGACAAAGTGTCACACACTCAAGGTGGGGAGAAAATTTCAGACCTCCGGGTAGCTCACCCAGGAAAAATCTGCAACCGCCCCATTGATATACAGGTACCAAACTCAAAGCAATCGAAGAGTTATAAGGACTTTATTTTGAAGTGGGGTCTGTAGATGACAAACTTCCTTGCCGTCGGGGTGGTGTGATTCTTACGGCACTCCCAGGACACGGGTAAGCCAGGAAGACCCGTTCCCGTTTTAGGGCCTCTTCTCTGCTCCAGGCCTCCTGGGCAGTGAGTTCCCCAGCGAGGACCCAGCATTGTCTCCTGGATTCTACTTCCCACCTCCCTTGCCTCCTCCTAAAGCTGCTTCCACAGCCGTGCCTGACGGTGCCCTGGCGTGGGGACGGGTTGTCTCCTTCAGCCTCCCTTCTCAGTAGATTTCCTTTGGGCCCTTGAGTGCACAGGATCCAGTTGGGATTTGGGTTGCCGGCTGAGCTCAGCCCACACCCCCACAGCCTGGTTCTCCACTGAGCAAAACAAACACCAGCATTGGTAGAGAATGGACCATGTTGGCTCAGGATCTTTGCTTGCAGTTGCTCCTCCAAAAGGGGACCCCCACTTTCTCAGTTGGCTCCACCGGGACAGTGCCAAGTACACACACAGCCCTCACAGCCCACCAGCTTCGCGGGCAGACCGTTCTCACGCGGCCAAGGCCCTCCCCTCACATGGCTGCGACGTCCTCGAGAAGGATCGCCCCGGCGTGAGTCGCAGGTTGCAGGCTGTAGGCTCCCCTTGGGTCCAACAGAATCAGAAGGCACTGACGCCCCCAAAGTGCACCCTCCCCAGGTTTAATTCTAACTTTCCCTGGCAACCCTGAAGATTCCAGCCTCAGTTCTGAACTAGCCATCATCTTATTCCTTCAGTTCACTTGGCTGTGGCAAGTCCAGCCCTTTGCCAGGGTCCCCTCCCCAAGTATCTCTGGAAATCCTCCAGGAACGCTTACGTGGTCTACGGATGCCTCCCGGTGTCCGCTCTGCCGGCCGTCGGGCTCCACGCTGCGGCGTCTGGGAGGCCATGTCTCTGTGGCAGTTTCCCTTCGGCATTGCCCTTTCTCCCAGTACCTCTGTTCCCGGCAGGGACACAGGCTCCTGCCTCTGTCCAAGCACAGCTAACCCCAGGCTAAAGGATTAAATAAAACTGTACTGAAGGCTTGGAGGCAACAAAGCAGGGACAAGCATACATATATGTATCAAATATAAAATAGCGTGGGGCACGACCGCTCCCTGGCCCCGTTATCCAAGACCCTCCAAGGGAGCCAACCCCAAACGCTAGAACCCCTAGGCGGTCACCGCATTCCAACGCCCAGATTGCTTCCAACAAAAGGAGTGTCCTTGACAATGAATTCCTGGAGTTCCCGTTCTCAACTATTGGAGGTCTGGCAAAGAATAAAAGATCCAACCACAGCCCCTCCCCGCCCCCCAAGGCTGGGACCAGCCTTCTCACAAAAATGCATGCCTTGATAATATTTTGCTGAGCATGGTAGACCCTTATTGATTCAAAACTCTCAGTTCCAGAATGGGACGTTGGCTTTTTCTCGGCAAAACAAAGGCCCACAGAAGCAGTTGAGGGTTCGGGTGCAATAGTTAAGGTGGCCCTTTCTCCCAGCCCCTGGCCCTCTGCTCCCACGCCCCTGAGGTGAGCACCACCTTAAATCTTGCAGCCCACACTCCAGTCCTGGCTGGAGACCTCGGTCAAGTTACTCAGGGTCCCAAGCTCCTCTTAGGCAACAGCGAGGATCCTCAGGGTTTCCCTGTGGGATTATTTTGTGGATGTCATGTAACAGTATATGAAGGGCCCACGCATTTTTTACTATTTTACAATCATTATCCTAATCATATTGTTATTTTGTAATTATTAATTATCAAAAATAGTAATAGAATTGTGTCTACTTAAGGTGGAGACCAGTTTCCCTGAGCAGTGATGGAGCCCTCTCTTGTTCTCTTTATCCCGAACTGAGGTCATTCTTCAGGTTTAGAGAAAGGGGGGGTGTGGAGGCAAAAGCGGAGTTGCAGAGATGCCCCCCCAAAAGTATTGTGCGACACTGTGCCTTGGAAAATGTGCAGTTCTAATCACTGATGTTTTCAGGCTCCGTTCTCAAGGTTACGGGCTCTCCTGCAGAAGAGCGCGCTGGCCTCCACAGAGAACAATGGGAGCTCATTGTCATGTCAGCGACCTTGACCTTGCTTCTTAAAACCCTCTGAGCCTTAGCTTTTTCCCAAGGGCAGGTCTGCAATTCCTGCTTCTCCCAGGGCCCTGGAGGCCTCCAGATTATGGCCGTGAGCGTGACTCTTGCAGGAAAGGGCTGGATTGTCATGATGACTGAGCTCACTGCCATAGAGCTCTTCTTGGAAGCCAAAGACAACAGATACCTGCTGTGTTCAAAATAATGTTTCCTGAAAAGCCCCCCCCCGCCCTCTTTTTTAATAGGTTGACTATACTCTGCCCCCCTATTTCCCCGGCCCTGGTCCCTGTGGTCTCTGTGCCTAAGAGGACAACAGCTACAGCCTGGATCTAAATTGCTTGTCTCTGACGACAGCAGAGGGCTTGCTGCAGACACACCCGGGCTCTGGGATGAGGCCCAGCGGGCAGCGATCGCCGCCTCCTCGGGGCCCGCTCCCTAAATTCTCTACCTGGCCTTGAGGCTGCTCGCCCATCGGCCCCTATCACCGAGAGCCCACTCCGTGCCAAGCCCTGGGCTGGAAGCTGGGATCAGGGAGACCGGCGGAAACCGGTCCTTGCCCTCCCCGGAGCCCAGGATCCCGGGGGAGGAGACAGACGTTGAACAGAGGACTGAATGTAGGCTGCATGCCTGAGGGCCACAGGGGGAGGTGCTGAGCAGCACCAGCTCTGTGGTTGGCTGAGTCTGGATTCGAATTTTGGCTCTGCTGCTTACAGGCTTGGTTGACCCTGGGCAAGTGACTCACCCCCTGAGGGTCAGCTTCCTTATCTGTCAAGCCTGCGACCTCATTGTTGCTGTGAAGCTGGGATGAGATCATATCCGTAGCACTTCGCCCTGTGACTGCTCTGATGCCCAAGCCACACCTGGACACACCAAATCTGGGCCCTGGAGGATGGGGCCTGGGCATGAGTATTTTTAAGGGCTCCCCACGTGACGTGGACCCACGCCGGGACACCAGTTGATTGAACATAGTGGGTCCTCCGTAAATGCCGGCCTCCGTTCCCAGTGGCAGGGGTGGTGGTAGGAGTTGCCGCCCATCAGTGGTTTGGGTACGGGGGACCACCCGGGGACCCCGGCGAGGCCTTTCTCCATCCTGTGGCTTTGCATTGTCTTCCTTAGAGCAAAACTGTTTTCTTAGAACAAAAGTGATGCTCGATCGTTTAATGATCATCTTGGGCCTGAGGAAGTCGTTTTTGCAACAGGGACAAGTTTAGACTTGTGAGTGGATGTTGATACCATTAATCATCAACTTCTTTCTTTACACACACCAAAATGATTTTGCTCTATAATTTCTGTGCCGTTTCCAGGCCACGACAGTGGATGGAGTTAACCTCACCACCGAGGTTGTCTACAAAAAAGGCCAGGATTATAGGTTTGTGTGCTACGAGCGGGGCCGAGCCTGCCAGACCTACCGTGTGCGGTTCCTTTGTGGGAAGCCTGGTAAGCAGCTGCTTGTCAGGGACACAAATGCAGCCGTGGCTCGTTCCTTGAGCTGGCAGATACGCACTGTGAGTTTGGATGTGGCTGGGTCAGCTGCCCCCGGCCAGCTCAGTGACCGGGTGCTTCTGCCAAGCTCCCAGTGGAGAGCCCTTCTGGGACCCAGGAGCCGTGGGACGGTCCTCGGAGTTGGCAGGAGCCGGCCGAGCCCCACCCTGCCCATATGCCTTTGAGGAAGGGAAAGGTCCGGCCCAAGAAAACGAGGGTGCCGTGGCCAGAGCTGACCTTCTTGCAGCCCTCCCCTGCAGGGACATGAGCTCGTGGCTTCTGGGTGCCATTATTTTAAACCCGGGTCCCGAGGTGCTCGTTAGAAGGGATGGGAAATGGTCGGGTTGTTTGCCCAGGCACTTGGCCTTCTCCAGAAGGCGGTCATTGGGGATGAGAGCTCTTTGGGGGAAGGGCTTACAGCTACTGTAAATAATAGTTGAGAGGGACTATATTTGTTTTACATCTTGAGCAAAGTGGGTGTGGTGAGGCAGCCGCATTTAACTCTAGTGAAGGAGTTGGTGGAAAATTCCCCTGCCCAGAGCTAATGAAGGGCTCTTTTTTGGTGGCGTTTTGTTGACTTCAAAAACCTGCACCAAGACTGGGATGGGCTGAGCCTGGTGATTTGGGTTTGGATAGGCAAACCTGGCATTTATCTGGGGAGGGAAAGGGAAGAGGTGGGTGGTCAAAAATTGGCCAAGAATGCAGGGTTAATAGCTCAGGCCCTCCTGTCTGGGGTTACAGTGAGGCCCAAACTCACCGTCACCATCAACACCAACGTGAACAGCACCATCCTGACCCTGGAGGACGATGTTCGGTCATGGAAGCCCGGAGACACACTGGTTGTTGCCAGTACTGATTACTCCATGTACCAGGCAGAAGAATTCCAGGTGCTTCCCTGCAAAGCCTGTGCCGCCAACCAGGTCAGAGTGGCAGGTAAGACTTCCACTAAGCCCGCCCTAGGCTGCACGAGTCTGTTGTCTGAAATCACAAGTTTGTATCAGTCAGCCATTGCAATAATGCTGCATAACGAAACAGACCTCAAACTCTCATGGCAAGCACTTCTCACTCGTGCACCTGCAGCTGGTCTAGGGTCCAGCTTCTCTAGACTGAGCTTGGCCCCAGGATGACAGCTCGGTTCAGATCAGCTCCATGGGACTCTCTTCTCAGGACCTATTCTTCCTGTGGGGGAGGTAGAAAGTTCCCAGGAACAGAAACACAGAGGACTCAGGGCCTGGGCTCAGGACTAGCGTGCTCTCACACCCACATTCCACTGGACAAAGCAAATAATGTGGTTAGGCTTAGCATGCATGGGGTGGGTCAGCCTATTTGTCCCATCAAGGTTGAGGGAAGGGAGTGAATATTTGTTAGGCAATAATGCAATCTACCAGGAAATTTTAAATCTCTTCTTTCTACAGCTTTGGAGTCTTCCTTTCTTCTTCTTTGTCCTAAGTGTTGACTTAGTGGTACTGCAATTTATATTATGCGAGGTTCCTGGAATCTCAAATTGTTGGGATTAAAAGTATAATCCAGGTCCATGTTTATTAGTGGAGAGAGTTATATACGCATGAGGGTTCTTTGGTTATAAGCAATGGAATCCAACTTGACTATTGTAAGCAAAAGAGGAATTTGTCAGGAGGCCACTGAGCTTCAAGAAGTGATGTACCCAGGTGCACAAGGACTTTGGGGGTCTGGGTAGTGGGAGTGAGTGTGCAGTGTTCTCGGGGCATCGCTGTCCCGAAGCACCATGCGAGGTCCCTGGGACATAGTGCTCATGCCACCTTCCAGGGAGACCGCGTCCTGTTGGGCTGGGGGCTCAGGTGCTCCGCCCTCTGGCAGTGCACCTTCACCAGCATCCCTCTGGGCCTACTGAATGGAGAAAGGGCCCCTCCCCCAAGGCAAACTGCGGAAGAAAATGGCCAGAAGAAAGGAGAGTCGATCCTGGGCATCATAACTACCAGGCGCTACAGGACCGTGGCACCTGGAGAAGGTCTAGGATTGAGGGAGAGTGGAGGAAGACAGATGGAGAAAACGTAGCCTATGTATTCAAACTACCTGTTGCTTTAGAAATAAGACTATAGGAAGTTAAACAATCTTTTTGGCTGGTGGGAATGTGCTTGGGATGGAATCTGGGGGGACAAAGGTTTAAACACCAGAGCAGTGGCAGTATAGCCCAATCTCCTTGTCCTACGCTCGGGGGGCCGTGGGCGCTGGAGGCCGCCCCCAAAGTCTGCAGCCATGGTCGTGGGGGGGCGGGGCAGAGCCTTCGAATGGAAGGCCGTGGGTGCCCCGGGGCAGACGGCGGTTTGCTGAGTGTGGCTGGACACACATCTGTGCTTGACAAGTTAACAGAATCTGCCCTTTTAAATAATCATTTGTTCAAACCCCTACGTTCTTTGAATAGAGGTTTGGGGAATAAACACAAGTCCAATTAAATCTTCATCCCGGAGAGAGGGAAAAAAAAAGGGAAAGATACATGTCGAAGTAATACATTCTGGTGCGAGGGGAATAAATTCAACAAAAAGGGAGGGATTGAAGTTAGCAAAAGCTACTGAAATAGACCATAAGTTTGTCTCTGAGCTTCCTGGCTGTGAGAGCAGAGAAAAAAACATCACAGATTACTTACTATGGTCCAATAAAAAGGAGGAGACCAGAGGCCCAGAGGGACCGCTTCCCCGAGGCCCTGAGCTACGGGGTGGTGGTGGGGGGATTCAGCTCAGGGTCTGCGTGCATAGCTGTGAGGTTGGACTCCGCATACTAGATCGGGGCATGCTGTTGGTCTCGTTCCTTCCCTTCCAGTTCTTTCTCTCTTTGGTAGAGCACGGGATTGGAATTGCAGGAATGCGGTTCCCAGCTGAGTGACCTTAGACAAATACTTAAACTTCCCTGCGCCTCAGTTTCCTCGTCTGTAAAACAGACACAGTGATCGTAAATCATAACTGCTTCCCGGGGTTTGTGAGGACTGGCGGATTGAATCGTTCAGGGTCTGGTAGGCAGTAAGGGCTCTGTGAATGTCAGCTACTGTTATTGGGCAGGACGCGTGCAATCATGTAGCACCCAAGCTTGAGGACGGACAGGAATGGTGCCTGTGTGTCAGTTCTGTAGGTAAAGACATACTGTAGAGTGAGAAAAGCAAACGGATGTGCATCGTTCTCAGCAGCCCCCAGCTGAGGTCCGTCACAGATTCTGTTCTGAGTGTCCTGATGTCCTGGGCGTGGAGGCGGGAGGCTCTGTGAGCGCAGGTGCCCCCCACGCGTCCTTCCTCCCCCAGGCTGGGCACCCCCGCCCCCTTCACGAGGACACACAGGGAGGTGGGAAGGAGCGCATCAACACCCAGAGGGCGCCCTCGGGGGGCTGACCAGGGGTCGGGTGTCCTGGACTGTCGGAGGGGGACGGCACAGTGCAGGGCAGCGTGCTGGGGACAGCATGCCGCAGAAGAGGGTCGGAGCAGCGGGGTGAGGGGTGAGGCGTAGCGGGGGTAGAAGGGCTGCGTGGGGCTGGGGGGCAGGGGGCGCCGCGGGGACCAGCTTCCCTCCGAGTGTGTCGGCCTGTTGCATTTCCCCTGGTGGGGAAAGGTTCCCCGGGCCCCCTGTTTACAGGAGACTGCCGAGTGGAGCTCGTGCCCTGTATTAGACCCATGGCCTTCGCTGCGTGCCTCCTGTGTCCCCCGGGCCGGTACGTGTGCACAGCGCTCCTGGGACGTCAGGTGTCCTCCTGGACTCTGACGGGAGTGGCATTCAGACGGTGTGAGCCGATGCTCGCTGCTCAGTGCTGGGGTTCTGGTGGCTTCTAGGAGGGTGAAAAGCTTGCCCACTTGGAGGTGGACACAGGAGCACCTGCAGAGGCCCCCCAGTCTGCTCAGTCCGGCCCACGTCTGCACCCCTGTGCTGGGCACCCCGAGGCCTGGGAGGGGCCGGGTTTCACTTCAAGCAGCTCCCGAGAGCCGAGGGGCCCCGAGGGCGAGGGGCCAGGTGCTGTTAGGGCGGCCAGCCCCACCCAGCGGTCGGTGTGGCTGTCGGGGGGAGGCTGGAGAGTGGCCCCACTTGGCAGTGGCGGACCCACAGGCCCAGCTGCCCCCTGAGCCTTCTGAAGGCTGGACGGACAGTGGGATGGGGTTGCTCCGGGCCCTGGTGCGGGGGGAGGAAAGGAGAATTGAAGACGCAGGGCCCCCCTCGGGCCCCTCCACACTCCCTCGGGGCACCCCTCCCTGGCCCGCACCCCCTGACAGCTGGGCTCGGAGTGGACCGTCCACTTTGCCGAGAGGCTTTGAGGCTTGCCTGAAAACAGCGCCCCCTGGTGGACAGCCTCTGAAAAGCTCGAGGTGTCGGGGGGGTGGGGCGTGTCTTGTCTATTTGTCTGTCTGTCTTGGGGAGGCTCCTGTGTCTGCTTTTCAGCCCCAAGCCTGGCTCTCCATCCCCCACTGACATGAAGCAAGGGCTCCCACCTGCCGCATCTTTTCCGAAGCTGTGCCCCCCAGCAGTGACATCTTAGGGTTCCCCCCAAAGACTGGTTGCAGAGCGGGGCACGGCCTTCCCGGATCCTCCCTCCTCACTGCCCCCAAATTCCAGGAAACAGGCCTTCGTGCCTATTAAGGGTTTTCTGACAGGAAACAGATGGGGATCACCAAGTCATGAAAGTGTGTGAATCATCTCAGAGAATATTCCGGAGTGTTGCTATCCGCAGGGTGGGTCTCCACACCTCCTGACCCGCAGTCGGAAGCCTCCCCAGACCTTCTGCATTTGCACTCCCCGACTCCCGCTTTCCCTGCCCCCCAGCACACACCCCTCAATAATACCACGGTTAATCTCCTTTGGATGACCGTTCTTTGTTTCCTGTGACTGCCAAGCACTTTACAAAACCGTCTCTCTTGCTCCTCGTGATGCCCTAACACGGTGGCAGCCGCCGTTTCTGCGGGACACGCAGGAGGACACTCAGGTGCAGGGAAATTAAATGTGCAGGGTCTGCTCACCAGTATGGTCACGCTGTTCAAGTCCTCCTAGCCCGCTTCCGGGGCCCGTAGCCGCAGGGGGCCGGCGGCCGGCGTACTGGACGGCACGCAGTAGAGCATCTGCAGCACCTCAGGGGTCCTAGGAGGGCAGGCTGGTGTCGACCAAGCAAGTCTGTGGGGTCGACCGGAGCCGGGATTCAAACTCCGAGCTCTCCAGCTCCCAGGCTACCTGTCCCCTGGGTCTCCGCTCTGAGACGATTGGCCCGGACCAGGAACGTGCGAGCTGTGTGGCTGAGACGGCCTGTCCGGGACCCTCCAGCCCGAGCCCGCCGCCCCCCCCTTCCCCCGCACCCCGGGCCAGTGGCCCTCCTGGATAATTTGGGACAATCTGGCTGGGCCACATCTGCTCTTCCCTGGTTGGCCCTCATGCACCAGAGCTGCGAGAAGCAAGGGAGGGAGGGAGAATCTGCAGACAGGATGGGGTGCTGGGAAAGCGGGGCATGCGGCTCCCCCGGGGCAGCTGGCTGGGGGGACAGTGGCCTGTGAACGCGGCAGCAGGACAGATCCGTTGGCTGTGGGGTTTCGTAAAGGTCCTGCTACAGGCTCCACGGTGCGGGGAGGAGGCGGTGGGAATTCAGCTCTCAGTCGGCCCCGCGCACTCCTGAGAGTGGATCAGTCCCTCCGTCTCCCACACCCCATGTCCCCCCACGGAGCAGCCTGGAGATGTGAGGCAGTGGCAGGAGCCCCGGGCTCCTGTCTTCCCCGGGGACAGCACGGGGGGCACCTGCACCGGCCACTTGGGCCACACCAGTCCCTGCCACGTGCCAGGGGCCGTGTGAAGCTCATTCCCTGGATTAGCGTGGTCAGCAAGCCTGGCTACTTTTGAGACACATGCTAGCAATAGCTCGATTTTATGGAAGGAGAGCCTGAGATCCAGGGAGCGTGAGTGATGTGTGCAGGGACTCACAGCCATCATCTGAGTCGGGATCCAGAGCCACAGCCCCCTGCAGCCTCTCCCCTACCTCTCCCGCCATGTTCGCGGGGACCGTGGGTCCCTGCGGAAGGCCCTCTGGTCAGCGTTCTGCCTATTTGCCCGTAGTTTAAGGGGGCACTGATCCCCGAAATGCACTTGCTACGAGGGGCAGCTGGACATCAGGGGATGTGTGCCCGCGTGGGGAGGCCTGGTGTCCTGGCCCTGCCGGCACGGTGGGTACCCCAAGAAGCAAAGGGGGAGGTGGAGGGCGGTGGGGAAGGCCGCACCGGGAAGGAGCCCCAGAAGCAGGGTCTGGAAGGACAAAGCCGTCCGCTGCCCAGACGAGGCAGCCCGGCCGGAGGGGCAGCTAGGCAGAAGCGCTGAGATGTAAAGTAGCAAGGCTCATTCAGGGAGGGCTGGTGCTCTGCTCGAGCTGCAGCAGAAGTGAGTGTGGGGCGATGACGCATAAGCCCACAGAGCCTGGGGTTTTGCCCCGTCGGTCCTGCAGGCTGGGAGACGGGAGCTGAGCCCCTCAAAGCTGCACGGGATCTCCTCTCCTGTGGCTTGGGCCGGCAGCCCTGAGCCCGCGCTCTCTGCATAAACTCTCCCATCATGTGCTCAAGCCTCGGGGGTCCATCCCTTCGGGAAGCGCGCTCCATGCTGGGCCTCCGGGGAGCCAGCTCCTCAGGCACGTGTCCCTTGCGTTGGCTGGTTCCTGGCCACCGCTGAGCTGCCTCTGGGGCACCAGTCAGCTGGTCTTCCTTCTGCACCCCAGGAACAGTGGGAGGTGGCCTTGCTTAGTTGAGGAAGCCTTTGAAGCTTTACTGGGTGTTGCCTGCTGTCCATCGGGGTGTCCGCTCGTAAGGAAAAGAAGGTCTGCATCCAGCACACTCAGCAGCATGAGGCCAGGCAGACCAGGGGCTTTGTCATCAATTCTCCATGTATCCATTGCTGGAAGGAGGGCGTTTAAAGCCGGTGAGCCGGGGAGTCTCCTTCCTCACCAGCGATCAGATGTTGCTCTAGGTGCAGCTTTCTGTCCGCCCCCGCCCCCCCCCGGTCTGCGTCGCTCAGAACCCCACGCAAAGCTCTTTGTGCAAGAGACTCTACTCCCCGCCCCTCACCTGCAAGGCTACGTATCTGTGATAGTGACGGCTACAGAGCCAATGGGCAGGAGACCAGCCAGGGATGGAGGGGGAGTCTTCCACACGGGCAGCCAGAGGGGATCCTGCATCTGGACCCTAAAACCATGAAGCCACGAGGCTCTGTGACCTGAGCCACAAGCCACAGGGGGGTAAGGGAGCCAGCAGTCTGCAGAGCGAACTGGTTTCAAACGCTCCTCCGGGCAATGTCAGACTGTGGACGGAACCAGAGTCTTCACAGCCCTGCCCCCACCTCTGGCGTCCGTGCCTGGCTCTGGCTTCGGAGATCCCCTGGGCCTGATAGGAAAGCATAGTGAATAGACTCTCTGTAAAACGAGTTTTCCTAGTACTTTTAAAGCAGGGCTCTGTGGTACACGGAGGAACGGCCCCACAGATGCCCACGGGCTAGTCCTCTGCACGTGAGAATGTCTGCTCGCACGGCAGAAGGGACTTGGTGGGTGCAATTGAGTTAAGGCTCAGGAGATGGGGGATTATCCTGGGTCCCCGGGGTGGGCCTAGTGTCATCACAGGTCCGTAGAGGGGACGCAGCAGGTCAGAGTCCGAGGAGAAGGTGACGTGCGACACAGCCGGTATCGGAGTGAAGTCCGCCCGTTGAGGGAGGAGGAAGGGGCCGTCAGCCAAGGAGCACAGGGGGCTGCTGGAATCTGCAAACGGCCAGCACGGTTCCACCTGGCGCCTCCCGAGGGAGCCAGCCCTGCCCCACCCAACTGCTGACCCGGGGCCCCAACCGCCGACCCAGGGCCCCGACCACTGGCCCGGGGGCCCTGACCCTGCACTTCTGGCCTTTGAGATGTGAGGCAAGACATTGCTGCTGCTTTAAGCCAGTCAACGGGTGGCAGTTTGTTGTAGCAGCCCTGGGAGCTGGTGGTGATGCCAAAAGGGTATTGTGTTAGCTCTGCCCCATACCAGTTTCACGTCCTGAACTAACAAGCTTCCAGAAACTGCCATCCCCCCGACCCTGCAGAATCCCAAAGCGCAGCCCCCGAGGTCCCACAGCCCCCACAGGATGCATGCCGTGCCTCGTGAAGGAGCGGGCAGGGGCGGTCCCTGTTGGGGCGCGTCTCAGGCCCATCACAACCCCGGCCAGCCGTGCCGTGGGCTGACGCCTGTGTGCCGTCGCTCAAGCCAGGGCCGCAGTGAAAGCCAGGCAGCACCTGCCATGAGGTGCAGGCTGCAAATGCACACGAGAGGTCATGCTCTGGAACCGTGTCCTCGAGCGGAGGAGAAAGCCCCTGCTAGCCAGGTCAGCTCCCCCAGTGACAAGCTGCGTGTAGAAGCAGGCCAAGATCTCTTTATACCACGAAAGACTCTGGGGTTGGTGTGGGGGCGGATTGGGGACCGTGAGGCAGTCCCCAAGTTCCAAGCCCCTGTCCCCCCGCACCTTCCCTGGGGTGCACCTGCCGTCCGGGGAGAAGGACGGGGCTGGAGGAGAATTAAGTGGATTTGAGCAGACTGAGGGAGCGAGGCAGCTATGGGTCACTGGTTCAGGGACTCGAGTGGCACAAAGGGGACTGACATTAGCTGCAAGAGTAGCTGAGTTGGACAGAAAAGGTCTTTTAATAATTTTTTAAGGATAGGAGGTCTGGATGAGTTTGGAAGTAGAACATAAGGAACCCACACGAGGGAAGAAGAGAAGTTACGGAGTCCAGGACCCTAAGACTGTAGGAAGGGATGGGGTCAGGAGTACAAGAGAGAGAGCACCCTGTCCTCGGGGCTGGCCCACCAGGACACAGCCACATTCCGGTCCCAGGGAAGGAGCGAGAGCAGGGGCCGCCCGCGGCTTCCGCTCATCCTGTGACCACACCAGCAGGGAGTCTGGGAAGCGCGGTTCTCCCCGGGAGCATACGTCGAGCTCAAACACAGGAGGCCCCAGTACCAGCAAGCAAAAGGGGGGACCCATACTGGGGGACAAATAGCCATTTCTGCATGGGCTTCATTATTTTTTTTTTAATTTATTTATTCATGAGAGACAGAGAGAGAGAGAGAGGCAGAGGGAGAAGCAGGCTCCCAAGGAGCAGGGAGCCTGATGCGGGACTCGATCCCAGGACCCCGGGATCATGACCTGAGCTGAAGGCAGACGCTTAACCATCTGAGCCACCCAGGCGCCCTCTGCATGGGCTTCAGATGTGAGTCTGCATGGCTGTGAATCCCAGCTCTTCTTTTAGGCCAGGAAAGAAGAGTCTGCGTGGGCTTCCTTCTTCTGTAACATGGGACCAGGGGAGCCCCGGGGACCACCGTGCACGCAGGTGGGGTGATACGTAAGCAGCAGTGGATTTCCCACCCACCCCTCTCTGCCCTAGGGAAGCCGCTGTACCTGCACATCGGGCAGGAGATAGACGGCGTGGACATGAGGGCTGAGGTCGGGCTCCTGAGCCGGAACATCGTGGTGATGGGGGAGATGGAGGACAGATGTTACCCTTACAACAACCACGTCTGCAACTTCTTCAACTTCGACACCTTCGGGGGCCACGTCAAGGTATGGGTCCGCCCGACCAGGAGCACTCTCGCGCTGCCAGCCTGGCAGGGACCCTGGCTGGGGAGGGCACGGGAGCAGGAGGTAGGACAAAGGGCAGGGACCTTCTGGAAGGCGAACCTCTGCTGTCCAGTGTGCTGTTCCGGCTGTTGAGCCCTGGCTGCAAGACAGGAGGGGGCCACCTTGGGGATGGCCGTCCACTCCCCGGTCACACGCCACCCTGGGCTCCCTGCCTCCACGGCTTCCAGCCCCCGTCCCTGCTCTCACTCCCTTTCTCCAATGCCTCACCCCAGTCATTTCCCAGAAGAGCTGGCATGTCACCCACACAAGTCATGCTTACCATAGACCCATGAATACCCAGACACGCGAGCAGGCAGGGGAGACGAGCTGGACGTCGGAGCGTTTACCAAGAGATGGAGGCAAAGAGGGAGCTGGCTCACGACAGAGTTCTGCCGCCCAGGGAAGAGCGGTGGTCAGCGGTGTGCGGTCAGTGGTCCGCGAGAGCTCCCGGCTTCCTAGCATGGGGCTCACAGGGGAACGCTGTCTGCACCCTGTCTAAAGAGTCGTTACCCAGCATGCTGAACGTCACGACGCCCCAAAGCTGTTCGTGCGGCCGTCGCTTTCAATGACTTAGGATCGAAGCCGACAGACTATTGGTGTCTCGGAGTTTTGTGAGGACAGGGCTCTTGAAGCCGCCACTGTGTGCTATCAGGATAAGACTTCCTGGTGCCCTAACTGAAGGAAGGAGCGGAACCTGCGGAGTGCACAGCGGGAGCCCTACTGGCGTTGGGCGGCCCCATATCACATGTGGGCTCCCAGCATCCACAGCCCCTGCTCGCTCAGCAGGGCTCCCTGGTCACCATAGCCTCCAGAAGCACTCGCTCGTGTTCCCGGTCAGGCTCTGGGGGTGAGGGGGGCCAGGGCTTGTGCAGAGACTCATCAGAGAGACCAGAGCCTGTTTCCAATTCTGAGAGCGATCCCTGAGCCGTCAGGGTCCCCTTCCTGCTTTGCCCAAATGAGGCCTCAGGATGCCCCTTCCCGAGTGGCATTCCGCTTGACACCTGCTCTGGGAGGACTGTTAGCATGTCCTTAAGATCTGCCTACTCTAGGAGCAGCTGGCTGAGCCCCGCTTCTGACAAGAGTCATTTCCACAGTGTGCTTTTACAGTGGGTTCTTGGAGTGTAGACATCCACGGTGGTGCACACAGAGCACCCCATGGCTCGCCCACGCTACCGGGGTCAGGGGCTGATGGAGAGTCCCAGCTCAGCATCCCCATCCTTCCACCAGGAGGGCCCGCAGACCGTGGGCAGAGCACAGGCTCCTTCTGCCCCTGGATGCCCATCCTCCTGGGGCCAGCCTCGGGCCAGCCTCGCCCCAGCATATCTTGGGGTTCCCCCTTCCTTGTGACACTCAGTGACTTAGGAGGGAGGGTGGGAGTGGAGGCCAGCCCCAGCTGTTCCAAGCAGTTCACTGTCTCGTAACATCCGTGAGTTATCCAAAGCGCCTCGGCACCCGGGTGGTGAGAGGGCCAGGGGCCTTAACCCGTCTGCAGGTCATATGTTGGATGCGCTGCGTGGCCGAGGCAGGGATCAGCGAGGCACTTTGCATGTTTGGGACGCGGCCCCGGCGAGGGGGTCGGGGGCACCTCACACACCCTTCTGACCCTCGCCTCCCCTCTTGCAGTTTGCACTGGGCTTTAAGGCTGTGCACCTGGAGGGCGTGGAGCTGAAGCACATGGGACAGCAGCTGGTGGGGCAGTACCCCATTCACTTCCACCTGGTGGGCGACGTGGACGAGAAGGGAGGCTACGACCCGCCCACGTACATCCGCGAGCTCTCCATCCACCACACATTTTCTCGCTGTGTCACCGTGCACGGCTCCAATGGCTTGTTGGTAAGTGCCTCCTTCCCGGGAAAGCGGAGGGCCCGTCACTGCCCCGTCCTCCAGGCCCCTTCCTCCAAACCGTCAGTGTTGGACGGGGGTGTTTGGATCTGGACATTTAGTCTGGGGCCATTGGGGGTTGAACCATCCTTGGCCTCGAGTTTAGAATGCTGTCAGTTGAGAGCAGAAAGAGAAAACAGGGCAGGTGTGTGTCGTGCCTCTTTGGAGAGATGGGCAGGCCGAGGATCTTTCCATGGCTCTGTGGCAAGACAGATCCGCTAACGCAGACAAGGGCTCTTGCCAGACTCTGCACCGTTGCCTCAGACTTGCGGTGGCTGCAGGGGCCCTTTGCTCTTGCTGCACCAAGCATCCTCTGGAGCGGACACTGCTGGGAGGAATGGCTTCATTCCAAGGAGGCATATGTGCCAGAGGCTGGTCTGGGTTTGCACAGCTGGTTTTGACACTAAACTGATTGTTATTTAAATAAGAACTAACTTATGGGGCGCCCAGGCGGCTCAGTCACTGGAGCATCAGACTCTTGGTTTTGGCTCAGGTCATGATCTCAGGGTCCTGGGATCGAGCCCCGTGTTGGGCGCCATGCTTAGCGGGAAAACTGCTGGAGATTCTCTCCCCCTCTCCACCCGCCCAGCCCTCTCCCCTCACCTCCCTCCCTGGCACGCTCTCGCTCACGCTCTCCTACTCTCTAAAAAGAAAATAAGTAAATGTACTAAACTTATATCCTCTAGAAACTTTAAAAACCGGATATTATAAGCTGAAGAATCCAGATTGTGTTTTGTTTGGCTTATGAAGTGTTTATAGAAATATTCGATCATCTTTACACTAAACTGATAATTTTACACTAAACCAACCTTTCTTTAAACGGACTGAACTTACATCCTACATGAACTTTAAAGCCAGATGTCACAGACAGGCCTCCTGCATGCGGAACCCAGTGATGGGATGTGTTTTGTTTGGCTTAAATGGTATTTAAAGAAACATCTGAATTAGGTTCCATCATTTAAAAATTAAGTGATTTCACACAGAAATCTGGATTCTTGCCTTCTCTGGGAAAGTGGTCCAAGGTGGCGGGTCAGACCCACACTGCTGCGTGGCACAGGGTGCTGGGGTGGGGGGTGTCCTCTACTTCTTTGCAGACCCACCAAGGGGACAGGGGAGAGTACGGGCCCTGGGGCCTCGTCTGGAAGTGCGCGGGTTCAAGAGCTTGGCCCACAGGCTGTGAGCTGTGGACTTCGGGCAAATTGTTTGCCATCTGCAAACCTCTGTCATCCTCCTCGACCAAGTGGGGAAATCACAGCAAACACGGGGGGCTGTGAGGTGCAGGTACCCCAAGGGAGCCCCGGGCCTGGCGCCCAGCTCGCCGGCTCACGTGGCAGCACGCTGCCCGGGAACCAGGGCTGATTCTCCATGGCAGGTGGCAGGAGGGTTGTGGCTGGAATGGTTGCTGAACGTGGGCCTGTTTTCTGGCTCAAGGAAGAAGAAAGGAGAACGTGTTGTCCTGGAAGCAGAAAGACAGGAAGATTTACGATAAGTGGGAAATGTCGGGAATGCGGTAGCAGACACAGTGTGAGCTCAGGTCCGGGTTTCCATCTGACTTCTGCCACGGACCAGTTGTGGGACGTGGGCTGGTCACTTTCCCTCTCACACCTGCTTCCTCTTCTGTAAAACAGGGAGGACAGCAGTATGTCTCCCACGTGGTTGTTACAAGAAGTGAGCACAAGACGTGGAAAGTGTGGCACACGTGTGGCCCTGAGGGCAGGTGTGGTCTGTTCCGCTTGTCCACGCGGTTTGCCAAACGAATGCAACGCAGGGACACAGGGGCGACTGAGCTCGGAACGTGTGGTAAAAAGAACAGTGTAGACTTAGGAAAGATGACAAGCCTGAGTCTGAGGAGCTCTACTTGCTTTAAGCATTCATTCTAAAGTTCTGTGCTTAAATTTAGCTTCAATTCCCCTACGCTTCTTGCTACAGAAGAGAAAGATGTTGGTTCCCAGCAGCCGGGTCGGTGTGAGCGGAGGCCGTCCTGCATCTCAGGGCAGTTGTGCACATAACACACACACATGCACACACACGCACGTGCACAGACACGTGTGCACACGCACGTAACACGTGCACAGACACGTGTGCACATGTACATAATGCACACGTGCACAGACACGTGTGCGCATGCACATAACACACACACGCACACACGTGTGCACACACAACACACGTGTGCACATGCACATACACACGTGCACACAAACGCGCACACGTACCGTGGATCCACGGCCGTTCGTGCATTCGGTTTTGTCATGTGTGCGGTGCCCGGCATGACAAGCAGATCTCATGGTTGTTCAGTTAGAATCCAAGAATGAGAAGGGCTTGGCCACGCTGGTTGCAGCGCGCCTGAGCCGCAAGCCCGGGCCTTGGCCAGAGGAATGGGCTTCTGCAGGAGCAGCGGGGTGGGAGGCGGCGAGGGGCGCCGGAGGCCATGGGAGCGAGCGGCTCAGAGGGATGCAGGCAGGCAGGGGCTGAGAGCAAGCACGGCCCAGGAGC
Organism: Callorhinus ursinus; assembly: GCF_003265705.2. NCBI lineage: Eukaryota > Metazoa > Chordata > Mammalia > Carnivora > Otariidae > Callorhinus > Callorhinus ursinus. Next base: position 2,041,798 of record NW_027397107.1, read on the forward strand.
GGCCCTGCGGAACCCGCTCGTTTGGAGCCGCTAGACGGGCCAGTTGCACCCACACCAGACAGAGACTTTTGGAGCCAGAGACTTGGACAGGCTCTCGCAACCAGGGCACCCTGGCAGTCCTGCATGTGCCAAGGCCGTTGTTCTGTCCGGCTCCAAGGGATGCTGGCCACCAGACTGGGAGGGAACACACCTCAGCTCCCTGGGTGCCATCCAGACGCCAGGCAGCCTCGCACAGGCCTGGCCAGGGGGCCGGCTGTAGCCTCATCCCAGTGGACACGTAGGGCTCCAGCCGCACTCGGCTCGGGTCCCTGCTGGACGGCCAGGCTGGTGGGGGAAGGTCTGGAGCTCACAGACCTGTGTGACACCAAACTGGCATGGCTTAGCATCTGGATGAAGCACAGGCCTCGGACTCCCCGAGCCGAAGAAGCAACAGGACAATGGAGTGCATTCCGCGTCCTCCCCCGAGCGCCACAGGCTGGGGGGAGCTGGGGGTTCGGAGAGGCCCGCCCCTGTAAGTGCTGCACCACGGGGGCAGCAGGGCCGCCCTGGGAGCTGGGCTCCGCATCGCTAGTTGATATTTGCTCCCTTCATTCTGGCTTGAAGGACCTACCAGTGGCCGGGGCTGTAACTGTGTTTGGAAAGATATTTTTAGCTGACGGGATGAAAGGAGGCCAAATATAGAGACTGGATTCTCATTTAGGCTGCAGAGGCCACTCAGTAGCATCGTGGATGCCTTTACCCTCAGGGTGTCCCAGATCTGGACACGCCCGAGACCCCGGACATCCGTCCATGCGTGGGCTTCCCCACCGCCTGCAGACAGACTCCAGTGCCCTCGTCCTCAGAAGACAGCTTCCCCGCCCCCCACCCCGGGCTCCTCCCCATTCTTGGCCACCTGCTCCTGGAAAGGGCAGTCTGGACTTGACATTCCCGCCAACACCTGCTTCTCATTCCCCTCCTAACTGATGAGCACACGGGCCTCTCCACATCTGCTCCCTGAGCCCAGAGGATGCTCTTAGGAACCACCGTGCACACCACGAGCTCCTGCTCAACAAACCCACCGCCCCCTCCTCCCCAGACTCCTTGCTCGCTCAAACTGTGCCTGCAGGCATCCGCAGAGCCGCCAGCTTGGGAGGACAGAGTCAGAGCAAACCTGCGTTCTAACGATCCAAATGTTCGGAGCCTTGGTTTCCCCGCTGCGCAAAGTGGAGGGTGAGGACACAGCCCATTGCCAAGGCTTTGGGGGAGGATGAAGCCAGGAACACATGTGGCCAGCTCAGCATCGGCAGGCTGTATACGGTCACGGGCCCTCTGTGTCCTGTGCTCTGGGTGAGCCTCCCTGCTTCCATGACATGGTAAGGTGTCCCCCCCAACACACACACACACACAGAGCAGACTCGGGAGCTCGGCAAACGCTGCGTGTGTGTTCTCCCTCCTGCCCCGCACCCTCCCCATGCATGCTGACAAAGTCAAGGCCTACGGTAAAACCACACCGAATGCTGATTATGCTAGAGCCCAAGACCCCTTTAACCACAGAGCCCCCTTCACACGACAGAGCAGAGTCGGGAGATGTCTGTCGTGATACCGACACTGGCGGTAGTGTCTTTGAGACCGGGGGGTCCGCACGGGAGCCCCAGGATGCTGGCAGTTGCGGGGTGAAGCCGGCCCTCAGAGGAAGGCTCTCCTGCCCATCCCCTGCAGGCGGGGCGGCGGGGGGCCTACGGCGGGCTCCCAC
>NW_027397107.1:2043629-2055738 GCF_003265705.2 Callorhinus ursinus
AGCGGGGGCGGGGAGGGAGGGAGAAAAGATCCCCCCATCTTCACCCCCCCCCCCCCCCCCCCAGTGCATTGGTGCAAATGCGTCCAGCACTCTGTGCGGCTCCGGGGCGGCCCACACCTGGCTGCAGCCCCCCACCGTCCAGCCTCAGGGAGACGCCCATCCCACTGCTTTCTCCTGCCCGTGGCTGCGCCCCCTGGGTGCATATGGCGGGAGCCCAGCTCCCTCTCTCCCCGCCCCAGCTCTGGGAACCATGGGCCAGGAGTCTGTTGGCCCCTTCTCCCGGTTTCTGGAATTCAGAGTCTCACTGGCTTCTTGATTCCTGTAGCTGCTCCCAGTTCTCCTTCCCGCCTGAGCCCCCGGGAGGAACCCACACGGTGGTGCGTGCTTTCCCCAAAAGCGTCCCAGGCCGGGGCTCCTGCTGGCAGATCGGGGGAGAGACGTGCTGGGGAAGAGGGTGGGCGCAGCACCCATCAGCTCAGGGAACAACTGGAAATGGGCCCCAGGCCCCTCTTTCCCTGGCTCCCTTCTTGCTAGCACCTCACCGGGGCTGCCTCCGGGGACCCGGTCCTTCCCGACAGGGGGAGTGTGACCTGGTCCTCTGCCGCCTTTCCTGGCTTCTGTCTGCGCTGTCAAATACTCCTTAAGACTGCAAAAATAGGCTCTTTTCTTCAACGGCTCGAAAAACACAAAATAAGTGGTAGAAGCCTGGAAATTACAGTCTTTCTTTCAATCTGATTGTATTTGGGGTCATGCTTCTCCCTAGCAGGAACGGTGTCATAGCCGCCCTAGAAGGCAGAATCGGGCCGGGCCGATTTCTGTTCGTATTTGCTTGTCTTAAGCAGCAGTTTCTTCTTCTTGCCGATGCAGGTTGATCTGCATGGAATGTTCCACTTTATACCTGCTTTCCCAGCTTCGTTTCTAACAGCACCCCTCCTTGGCTCTAAAAAAATGTCCTGGTTCAGACAATAAATTAAAAGGTCGTTTTAGATGAAGCAGTCCCTGAGGGCTGAGAAATTTCCTCCTTCGTAATCTCATGCCTAGACCCCTCCTAACAATAGTTGAAGACTTAAAACAGCCTTTAGGAATGACTTCTAGGACTGACAACCATCAGCAGGGGTGATGTGCAGAAGAAGGAAGGGAAAGATGTGATTTGTGCACGAGAACGGGGCGGGGGCTCCGGGTTAGCGCGCCCAGGGACTTGGCAGCCACCTGCAGACGTGTATTATGTGTCTGGGCGTGCGGCTACAATGTACCGATTTATCTGTCAGTCTTTCTGTCTCAAGCTGTGTCACCGTGTAAATATTCAATTCTGGGAAATGTTCTAAGGCAGAATGATCAGAAACCTAAGAGCCAGATTTTAGAAGGCACCTGTCTCCCAAGGGACACCTGGGCGAGGCCCCAGCAAGTCGGTGGCTGAGCTGAGACTTGAACTTGTATCTTTGGCTCCCCACCCAGCGGCTCCCCCCTCCCTCTACCTCACCGTGCTGTCTCCCCTCCACTCCCTACGCCATCTTCACCCACCCCTGGTGAGAAGGAAGAAATGCAGCACAAAATGAGAGGGCCGGTTTTCCGTTTGGAGTTGTTGACAACAGACTAGCACGCAAGTTATCGAATCAGGTGGATGGAGAATCAGGTCTCGGCTCTGTCCCGGGACGGAAGGAAGGCGAAAGGGAATGATACTGTGTTAAGAATTAAACGAGATAATATCTGTAACAGACCTGACACCCAACAAATACTAGTACTTATTATTCCTTTCGATGGGGATTTTTCTCTCCAGAGCACACCTCAAGGGTCTTGGATGGAGGGAATTTCTCCCTGGGGTGTTGGTTAGAATAAGAATGTCCCTGATTCATCTTTTATTCACTTGCCTTCAAAGAAGGGCCACGCAGGGTGTGATCGGACAGTGGGGTAAGTGGTGCTTAGGATTTTGAAAGAGCCTTGGGCAGGAGGCCTGGGTCTGAACATGGCTCCACCTCCAGGTTTGTGAGCTTGCTGGGACACCCCACGCCCCTTCCCTGGACGTCAGTGTCCTCCTCTGCAAGTGGCGGCATGGGACTTGCCCAGAGCCGTCCCTGCCAGTCCCAGCAGCACCGCTTCCTCCCTTCTCCCTCCCTGCTGTTTATAACCAGCAGTCCTAGCTCACTGGGACGCAAGGAAGCTGCCCCATCCGATGACCTTGGTGTTTACTGCCCTGCTTAGTGAAGGACTGAATAGCACTCAAGATCACGCCCTTGCCAATGACCGAAGATTAGGGAGGGATGTGGAGGGAACAGAGCTGGCCCGGAACAGGGCAGCCAGTGTGTTTGGATCCTCCCCTTGTGGGGTGAATGGACACAATGAGAAAGCGGGGGTCCCAGCCCTGCCCGCCTTTGAACATGCGCGACCTTGGGCAATTGCGCGACCTTGGGCAAATCACTTAACTTCCTTGAGTCTCATTTTCCTCAGCTCCAACAACAAAACAAAGCAAAAAACCAAAACCAAGTGTTCTAGGAATGTGTTAAGACTTCAGCAAGACGAAAAGGACACGAAGGGTCCCGGCTCCGGATGCTTCCAGAGCGTGGCTGCCCGGATGTTGGAGTAGGGCAGGCTCTGTCCTCGGAAAGAGTCGGGGGGGAGTTGGGCTGTTCACCCTGGATTTGTGCATCCCAACCAGAGGGAACTGTATCACCCCCAAGCCGGGGGGATATTTGGCAGCGAGTGTCTGAGACATTTTTGGCTGTCCCACCGAGGAGGTGTGCTGCCATGTGGGGAGGGCAGAAGCCTGGGACACCGCCAAACACCCCACAAGGCACAGGGCCGGACGGGACGGCCCCTTGAAGTGTTAATGGTACTGAAGGGGGAGTTGTTTCAGGGTGGGGTCTAGATGTTCCGGGGCCTGGCCTGCTGGTAGGTAGTTAATTGGTGTGGGTCGAACTGATGTTGTAGGGGAACGGGAGCCTCTCTTAGTGGGGACGGCACTGGGCCGTCGGGCCCTAGAGTAGGGGTGCAGATGGAAGACCTCAGTTAAGATCAGTGGGGTGTTTCTCACCATCGTCAGTGGTCTGCTGCGGACAGGCTAACTTTGACGTGGTGAGCATCCTGTCTCTGGGACATTCGAGTGGAAGCGCCATGCCCATTTTGTCAGGGATGTTTGTGGGCCGTCTGGCCTCGGGCAGGGAGTCAGGGCTCCGGCCAGAGACCCTGTAAGGACCTTTTAGTTCTGAGACTGATGTGCCAGGGCCCTCTCCAAGCCTGTGGGGTTCCTCGTGGGACCCGGGGTGCCGCCGATGCCGTGTCACGTTTGCTGAATGAATGCATAGGCACAGGAACACCTGGACGCTGGGTGAGAGGTCCCCCGGTCTTGATCCCCGCAGGTCAAGGACGTGGTGGGCTATAACTCCCTGGGCCACTGCTTCTTCACGGAAGATGGGCCAGAGGAACGGAACACCTTCGACCACTGTCTCGGCCTCCTCGTCAAGTCTGGAACCCTCCTCCCCTCCGACCGTGATAGCAAGATGTGCAAGACCATCACGGAAGATTCCTACCCGGGGTACATCCCCAAGCCCAGGCAGGACTGCAAGTGAGTGCTTCCCCCGCCCCCTGCTGCTGCCCCCAGCCCCGAGCCGTGAGCCACAGCAGGCCTGCGCCCTGGAGGGTCCCGCGAGCAGGTGCTCACTCACCCACCCAGCCGGGCCTCTGACCTCCGCACCCTGGGGCTTCTGAGCAGCTTCTGAGGGCTGCCTCCCAGCCCTCAACCACCCACTGCCCTCAGTCTCTCAGCCGGAGTCCACGGAGGGCCTGCTTCTTCACTTGCCCATGGCCATCATCACAGTGCTCCTCTGAGAAGGCGTGGGCTGCCACCTGGGTGCCACAGTGGGTACCCGCGGGCACGGGTTGTACTCCCCCACTTGGAGACAGAGACAGAGACAGGACTGCCCGTGTGATCAGTGTTCCCATGCGGGGCCTCTCCCCGAGTAACGGCCCCCTTCCCGGGCCCCGGTGCCTTCGCTCTATTGTAGAGCCCGGCTCAGACTTCACCCATCAGCTGCCTCCGCCTCATGGACCCACATGCCCCTTTTAAGCTCCAGCACTTTAGGTGCTGAAATGCTCCGCGCTCGCACGAGCAAACTGGGTTTCACAACAAACTGAGGGTTTCTCAAGCCTCTGGTAAGAGGTAAGGGAACCAGCGGCCCATTGGGTGACGCCACGCGATCTCTGTCCCCCCCCCCCACACACAGTGCAGTGTCCACCTTCTGGATGGCCAACCCCAACAACAACCTCATTAACTGTGCAGCCGCGGGGTCTGAGGTGAGCAGAATTGACTCTTCTTTGGCCGGAAGTAAAGGTGGGGGCCGGGGCTGGGCCTGGGACCCGCCAGGTCAGGCTCCGCTGGGGCAAAGGGGTCACGTGGACGTGGCTTTCAGTAATGGCCCTGTGCCTTCATCATGTGGGTGATCAAAGCACTTTACTGAAATGACTGATTATTAGATGCAGACGGGTGTGGCTTGGCGCCGTGCCTGGCCCCACCAGCACTGTCAGCTAAAACAGTTTAATTCTTGCACCAACCCTGCGAGGCAGGTACCCATACCTTCCATCTGCTGGGCGGGGAAGCCAAGGCAGGGAGGGAGAACGTTCCCAGGGGCACGCAGAGGACTCAGACACGGCATTCTGTCTACACAGCCTTGCTCTCACGAACTCGTCCCTGCCACTGAGCGCCCGTGGGACCCCAAGCGGGTCAGGTGCTGTCCCTGGGCCTCAGTTTCCATAGCTGCTAAAGGAAAGGGAAAAGCCGAGAACATCAGGGACTCAAAGCCAGCCATTTGGAGCCCGTGACCAGTAGAGTAGGACCCGATGAAGGGCTGCCACAGTCAGGGTAGACCCCACAAAATGCATTCGTCAGGGCTTTTTACTGCCTCCCGGAGGCGTGTCCAGGGATGGGCGGTGGGGCCCTTTCAGGGCTAGTGCTAGGTCCAGCCCGAGTAGGGCCCCAGCAAGGAGGAGTCTGCGGGGCTGATCTCTGTGGCTCTCCCCTTGTGCCCCCCCAACAGGAGACCGGGTTCTGGTTCATCTTCCACCACGTGCCGACAGGCCCCTCGGTGGGAATGTACTCCCCAGGTTATTCAGAGCACATTCCACTGGGAAAATTCCACCATAACCGAGCACATTCCAACTACCGGGTAAGTCTTTCCAGACTCCGTCCCCCTGGGCCGGCCTGTTGGTCCTCCTTCCCAGACCTGCAGATCATTAGAGCCGGGACAGCCTCCTGGCTACCGGCGGCAGCCGCTGCATTCCTAGCGCCCGTCTGCAAGAAAACCAAGCAGCCTTTCTCCTCGGCTCCTGGCCATTCTTAGCAAGAATGTCCCGTGGCTGTTCCTGCCTTGGCATCTGGTCGGAGCCAGAAGGAGAAGCAAGGTGCGCCTTAGCCCAGGCTGGTAGCAGGGCGGCACCTCCTGGCGGCCGCTGAGCTGGGCACAGGAGTTTCATCTGACAGTTCCCTTGGTGGGGTGGGCGCAGTGTTGACCGTGAAGGCTTAGCCTGGCCTGTAAGCTAGAGAAAATCAGGAGGCCGTTCTGAAGGAGGTGGAGGCAGCATGAGCAGCCTCCCCTCTGATCCCTTTGTTTCGTTCCCGGGAAGTGGGGTGCTCCACCCCTGCAGAGCCAAGAGGGCAGGTGGAAAACAGAAGCCCCTCAGTCCAGTGCCACGCTAGGTGCTGGGGACTCCAGGTGAGCCAAGGACGCCCAGCCAGGACTGCAGCTAGGCCGGAGCCATGGGACGTGGAGCTGGGGAGCCAGGCTGAGACCAGAGGTGCCGCTGGGGGGGCAGAGGTGGCCTTGGGGGCGCTGGCGCAGTGCCCAGGGCCCAGAGTGTCCAGGCTGATCTTCTGGTCCAGTCCCTGATGGGACAGATGAGGAAGCTGGAGAGGAACGGATACATGAAGATTAAAAGAAAAAAAGCTCAAGCAGGGGGAAGACTGAAGAAGAGAAATCCTCTCTGACCCGGCCCTGCGCACACCTGTGTGGGGCGGGAGAGGGGCCTGTGGGGGGGGGACGCCAGGCAGCACCATGTCCCAGAGGCCGAGCAGGAAGGGTCTCTCGGGGCAGAGGGTAGACACGAGGAGGAGCGGTGTCCCCTTGACAGAGCGGGGTTTCTGAGGCTGTTGTGGGCCGTATAAGAGCAGTGTAGAGGTGCGGGGCGGGGGGGCGGGGGGGTGGCAGCCGAGGAGTGGACAGGCTGTGTTGGCTGCTTGTCAGGACCCCTTCCTCGAGAAGCCTTCTCCTGAGCTGGGAGCTGGGCCAGGGAGTGCCTGGATTGGAGGTAGTGCCTGGATTGGAGGTAGTGCCTGGATGGGAGACCTTAAAAGAAGGGGGCCGTGTGCGGGACAGCATGTAGGCAGGGACTCACGGGCACCGGTGGAGGGATGGGCGGGGTGAGGCGGGAGTGAGCAAGAACCCTGAGCTGCACTGATTGGATGGAGCCCTGGGCTTGGTGCCTGCCCCCCAGCCCCCCATGAGCCCCGCCCCTGCGCCCAGTGGGTGAAGGTCCTGTCTGGGGTTAGGGTCCTGGTCTGGGGCGATCGTCTGGGACCAGCACGGAGCCTCCCGAGTCCCCTGAAATCAGTGTTCTTAGCCCGTCTTAACGGAGGCCACAGCTGGGGCTTGGGGGCTGAAGGTCGTGGCCGGTGAGCAAGCAGCTGGGGATCTAGCCCCTCATCTTCCAAACCACATCACCCGACTTAAGAACACACTAGTCAGAGTGGCCTCTGCTTACTGGAGAAGGGAGCCTGGGTCTGGGCCTTCCCGGGAGGCCGAGAGTCCCCTCACTGGGAGGCCCTGACTCCCATGCGGGCGCCCAAGGCTGACCATGTAAACACCTTCAGAGCCAAACAGGAATGTGAGGTTCTGCCCTCGAGTCAGGCAGGAGCCCAGGCAGGACTGTGGGAGGATCCCAGACCCCCGCCCCGGGGTGGAGACGAGATAGAAGTTCAGCAGTTCCAAGTCACTGCAGACACATTTCCCTCGCCCTTGATGTGGGGCCCGGGCTTATAACTGCCCAGAGCAAGGCGAGTTCTGGGCACAGACTTAGCCGCATGGCCCTAGACAAGGCACGTAACCCTCCAGACGTCAGCTTCGTCATACACGCCTCTGGGAGCACACCTTATTCCAGATTCGCTCTGAGCAATGCAGCGCGATACAGGCTCCCCACCTCCCTCACTGCAGACCCCTCACCTCCGTTAATGCGTCCTGACAGCACAGCTGGTTTCACTGGAGCGTGTAAGAGTGTGTGGGGAGGCTGGGCATGAGGAGGTGCCTGCAGCCTGGGAGTGGAAGGGACCGTGTCCCTGACTGTGCCCTCCCCACAGGCTGGCATGATCATAGACAACGGGGTCAAGGTTACTGAGGCCTCCGCCAAGGACAAGCGGCCCTTCCTCTCCATCATCTCTGCCAGGTAGTCACCCCCTGGGAACGCACACACTCCCTGCTGACCTCCTGACCCACCTCCATCCTCTTCGTTCACTCATTCATTCATTCATCAAATATGTAGGGAGCACTTTCTACATCCTGGACATGGAGCTAGCTGCTGGGGTAACGTGGTGAAAATCTGAGCAGGGCAGAGTCTGCAATTAGGGCTTAGGCTGCAGCAGCTGCAGGGAAATAGAAATCTCTAGAGGTTCCTGGATCCCTCAGCAAAAGCCAGTACCTGGTACGTCGGCAGGTTGGGCTGGGATCTAAAAGGGGAAGGGAGAAGTCAGGGAGAACTGCACCGTCAGGTTCGTGGGAAGGGACAGAGCTCAGCCGGAGGCCGGGGGCCGCTTTCCGAAGGTGCTGTCAAAACCTCAAGGTTATTAGACAGCCCAGTGCCCTTGAAAGAGGCCGAGGTGCTTGGCTAGCCTCAGCAGTGAGTGGCACTGGAGGCGTGACACCGTGGATGGAGGGCGTGTGCTGGGCTGGACACCACTGAGCCCCGCTCCGCGCTCCGCTTCGGAGCCCATGGGCTGGAGCCCAGAGCAGGCGTGAGGCCCAGGGTCCCCCAAGTCAGCGGGGGGCTGGGCATCTCAGGGCCTCCTTCCCAGCCCCAGGGGCTGCATGGCACGCCGGGATTGGGCCCGGCTGGCTAGACTTCCCTCTGCGCCATGACCTGCCTCGGCCCGCGGGGGGTGGGGGCTCCTGGGCCCGCGGGGGGGTGGGCCCTGGAGGAGAGACCCTCGCTTCCGTGCCGGCGCCCAGGCAACGTGAGCCGGCTGCTGGGTGGGGAGGAGCTCACGGCCAGAAGGGGGTCCGTCCAGGACTGCCACCTGTGCCCTCCCCACGGTGCCTTCCAGGTACAGCCCGCACCAGGATGCCGACCCGCTGAAACCCCGGGAGCCCGCCATCATCAGACATTTCACCGCCTATAAGAACCAGGACCATGGGGCCTGGCTGCGCGGCGGGGACGTGTGGCTGGACAACTGTCGGTGCGAAGAGCCGTGGGGTCTCGGACAGGGAGGGGGTGGTGCCCCCCCCCGCCACGGGGGGAGAGGAGAGCAGGGCAGGGAGGAAGCAGACGCACAGACCCTTGGCCTTCTGGCCCCCCCCCCAGGCAGAGGCATATGCCCCCCCAGCCAGCAGTGACCCCCCCAAGACCCCCTAAAAACAGCATACGCAGGTGCTCTGGGTCATCAAACAGTCCCTGGGTGAGGCTCTCTCAGCCACAGAGCCAGTCAGTGAAAGGAGGAACAAAGGAGGAAGCCAGCATGTTCTGGGCACCTGCTGTGCGCTGAATCCTTGGTGGTCTTTGTTACTGTGCTTCTGGAAGGTACAAATTATCACCTCCATTTTGGAGAGGGTAAACTGAGGCTGAGTCTAGTGACCTTCCCAGAAGGCCACACAACGAGTCAGTGGTTGAACAGGGGCTTGAAATTGCAACTCACTGGACTCCAAAGCATGGCCACAGTGTAATTGTGACCATGGGTCTTGCCCTTCCCAGTAGCTGCCTGACCACTGGGAAATTGGAATCCGTCTGTCCTTCTTGCTGTGGCTGAAATGGGAGTGGGGATGGCCGGGGGGGGGGGGGGGGCGGAATGGAACCGTATCCACGTAGCCTGTCTTTACCTGGTGCGGGACTCAAGAGTGGCCAGGTCCTCCCAGATCCAACCTCGCACCTAGCCCTGGAGTCGTGGGCAGGGACGGGTGGCGGAGGGAGGCTCACGGAGCCTGGGGTGCGTGCTGCTGATGCAACGTGGCCCCAAACGCTGAGCGCATGTTTGCAAGCAGACACTGAGTGGGAGAACCCACAGCTCCTGCAGCAAACCCCGTGCTAGGTAAAGCCTGCCTCCCCACACAGCGTCCACTGAGTGATGCCAGGGACAGGGAAGGGTCCTTCCCTCTGCAGCTCCCCTGCGTGGGGAGTGAGAGCAGGCTCTGACCATCCACTCTTGTCCCCAGGTTTGCTGACAATGGCATCGGCCTGACCCTGGCCAGGTAAGGGCAACCGTCGTTGTGCTGGGCGCTCTGTGGGAAGCCGGCTCTGGACAGCTCACCCCAGACATCTTCCCCTTACAGTGGTGGGACCTTCCCCTATGATGATGGCTCCAAGCAGGAGATAAAGAACAGCCTGTTTGTTGGCGAGAGTGGCAACGTGGGGACAGAGATGATGGACAACAGGATCTGGGGCCCCGGCGGCCTGGACCACAGCGGGAGGACCCTCCCCATAGGCCAGTAGGTTTGCAACCGTGGCAGCTTCCTTGTTCTGTCGGTGGAGGGAATGATGCTCGCGTGTGATTTCCACCTGCTGGCTGTGAATTCCTCTGTTACCGGTCAGAGAAATCACTGAATCTAAAGATGTTAGCCAGCAGTGGGGTGAAATTGAGAACAGCAGAGAGAAATTAAAAAAAAATGAACCAGTGTTAGAGACCAGTCCACAGGGCCGCATGACGATCGGAATGCAGTGTGGGGTTCTGGGGCCACGTCAGTGGCAGTTCAGTGTCCGGGCTCAGCGACCACAGCTCCTTCCTCCTCTGACAGCGCATTGCCCCCGCTTCTGAGGATGGCGGACAGACAGACTCAGGCCAATGAGGATAACCAGGAGGGTGACAGAACCCGATGCCATGTGGCACGCAGACGGGGAGCTGCAGTCAGGAGAAGGGAGCATATTCAGGAGAACAGCACGGGAGGTGTTGTCACGCATCTTCGGGGCTGCCAGGCACATTCAAGACAAAACTCATTCCCCACGAGCCCTAGGGGTTCGAGTGAGTGTAGTGCAGGAAGGAACTTCCGCTGCTCGTGCTTGTTCATCCACAGAATCGTAGGGCTGTATGGAGGGGTCGTGGGCTCTCTGCTGCAGGTGGAGTTCAAGGCAGGGGGGTGGGGTGGGGAGACAACAGGTGGTCGGAGCAGGGGTGACCTGGAGGGTTGACCCGCTCGTAGAGCAAAGGGACTCAGTCAGTTCCTCAGAGAGCCTTGTGGCCGGGGGGGTGGGGGGTTCCGTGAGAGGACATATCTCCCCCGTCTGATGGTGATTCTGCTCCAACATGAATCTGAACCAGACAGCAAGGCCCTGAGCCGGCCAGCGGTGCAGGGAGACCTGCTCTCCGAGTGCCGAGTGTTCCCCGGGCGTCTTCCTTTTCTCCAGGGAAATGTAATCCCTGCCTCTATGGGCAGGACACGGCCTGAAGCTCCCACCACAGTGATGTGGGCTTTGCAAGGATTTTGTAGACAGAATCCCAGCCTCCGCTGGCACAAGCCATCAGGAAGCCCTTGTTTTCGTCTGGTCTAAGTGCTGCACCCGTCCCTTTGGGTCATTTTTATGAGCAACTCTGCATCTGCATATTTGGGGTTGCTTTGCTGAGGGTTACCAGCTTCCCAGGGCCAGAATGTTCTGATGACGTCCAGGGGCGAGTTTGTTTATGGAGGCCTGACAGTTCTGCCAAAGCAGGCAGGTTCCTCACACCGTGTTCGTGAGTGGGGACTGTGCCCTCCTTGGCCCCGGTGATCCGTCCTGAACTGGCCTAGGCTGGGCTCAGAGGAAAATGAGTATACACTCTATGTACACAGCTAGTAAGGATGAGTGGTCTCCAGAGTGCCTGAAATGGAGGCGCCCCACGAGAACTAGGGTTTGAGGCGCTGATGCTAATTGATTCCATCTACAGATGCAGAAATGCAGGAAGTCCTTGGTGTCCACTGAAGGCACAAGCCAAGACTGGTGTGATCAGGGCTTTCCTCGGGGAACTGCATCTGGGCAGGGGGGCCCAAGGTGGAGGATGGGGGACTGCGGGGTATGGCCTGTCCCTGGGGACAGACCCTTTCCTGTGTTCATTCCCCTCCTGCTGCCCTTCCTCCTTCACGTCAGCTGTGGGAGGAGGGGGCCCGGCCCAGAGGCAGTAAAGGCATACCAACGGGCCTTGAAGAATGAACGAGCCTAGATTTGGGGCCACCAGGAAGCCTAGCCAACCCCTCTCAAGGCTTGTTTGGGAGTCGGAGGCAGATGAGGGGTGTCTCTGAGCCCCTGCCCTCTGCTGGGCCAAGTGGCCCATTCTCCAGTCCCTTCTATACCTCCGCCTCTGAGCGTGTGGCCTCCCCCCATCCCTTCCCTGAGGCCTGGTGATCAAGGCCTTCCTGGGGTCCTCTGGCAGCCCACACTCTTGCCCCCCCAGGGGGGGGGGCCTGCCTCTCTTCGAGGGATGCTCAGAAGCTTATGCACAGTTATCTTACCACATAATGATCACCTTCCATTCTGTCCCAGACCCCAGAGACTTGCAATCGAAAGGCTTACTCAGACAAAACTCAGTTGGGTTTTAATCTGATTAAATTTTTATGGCAACAGAGACAAAGGCGATAATGACTAATGGCTCTAGTCTCCTAAGGGACATAATACTACCATTCTGTAGCAATATTTACAGTATTTACCCAATGACTCTTCACAGAATGGAAAAATTGGGGGAAGTACTTGAATAGAGGGCAATTCCCCAAACCCCAAACAGCAACTAAACAGATATCCATCCACCCATCCTTCCTTCCTTCCATCCATCCATCCATCCATCCACCCATCCTTCCATCCATCCATCCATCCATCCATCCATCCTTCCTTCCATCCATCCATCCATCCTTCCTTCCATCCATCCATCCACCCATCCTTCCTTCCATCCATCCATCCA
>NW_027397107.1:2055748-2109076 GCF_003265705.2 Callorhinus ursinus
CATCTGACAATCATTTATTGACATTTACTCTAACTGTAAATGTTATCTCAGTGAATTAATTAATGAATCAATAATGCCCTGCAGTGAGGGGTTGCTGGAGGTGGGGATCAGGAATGGTTTACCCAGGAAGTCTCTGTTTTCATCCACCTTGGAGGGTGCAGACAACTCCATGGCATAACATGGCGATCAGCCTGACATCGGACTTCCTTAACTCCATAGGAATTTTCCGATCCGAGGAATTCAGTTCTATGACGGCCCCATCAACATCCAGAACTGCACTTTCCGCAAGTTTGCGGCCTTGGAGGGTCGGCACACCAGTGCCCTGGCCTTCCGGCTGAACAACGCTTGGCAGAGCTGCCCTCATAACAACGTGACCAACATTGCCTTTGAGGACGTCCCGGTGAGTGAGGTGCTGGGGCAGGCTCCCAGCAAATCCAGACTCTGGGCGGTGATTCACAAGTCCCCCAGGGCTGGAGTTTGAGCTGTTGCCACCACCACAGGGAATGAACAACTTCCTCCAAGCAGGCTGGGCCACGTCCCAGCCTGTCGGCATCCAGACTGGAAAAGTACAAGTGTAGGTTGCCCCACAGGTCAAGTCTGGCTACGTAAATGCCCGCTTGCCCTCACCCCGCTCCAACCCCCTAGAGCCTCTCCAGGGGCTCCTGCCAGACTCAAGGGCCTGAGATTGTTCCTCCAAGGGCCTTGGTTTTGACCTCCTGAGTCTCGTGACAGGGCCACCTGAGTGGGTACAATTAATCTAAAATCCCAGGGTTTCCAAGGCCCTCTTTGCTAAAGGTGCTCTGCTCATCTCTCCCGGAGAGTGAACGGGGTCCCCCCGGACACAGACAGGTGCCAGCAAGGAGCTGCGGTGAGGAGAGCAGGACAGAGGGTTGCCCCTTGGGGCTGGGCAGGGCCAGACGGCCTGGGGCATTTACTCTGGGTTATGGACCTCCCAGAACTTTCTCTTCCTCCCCCTGGTCCTCCTCTGGGCCTGCCCTTGGCCTGTCTGCCCAGCACTGGTGGGCCGAGGGGAAGGAGTGAAACTTGTTACTTCATTTCTTTACTCAGGCCACTGGGGCCTGGGAGAGGTCAGTCTTGGAGACCCCCACGGCTGGTGTTGAAAGACTGTCTTGATAAAACAGCACGTACACACACACACGCACCCTGCGTCCCCTCCACGCATCGGAGGACTCTCCAGGGTCCCCCGCAGCAGCCGGGCCTCCTGTGGGCAGAGGCCAAACGGACATGTTGCGTCTAGAGCTGAGGCCGGTGAGCGTCCGGCTGTTTGTCTGGCTTCCTCTGTGAGGTCAGCCGGGACGTCAGCCGTGAGGTCTCCTGCAGCGCCCAAGAGCGTCTTGGCTTTGGCCAGGGTGTCATGTCCGCGGGAATCGGAAACTTCTCCCTGGCCTGATGACGGCCGCCGTTTCCCTTCAGCTCTGGCCCAGCCCTCACTTTCCTGGGCTCTGTTTAGATTACTTCCAGAGTGTTCTTCGGAGAGCCCGGGCCCTGGTTCAACCAGCTGGACATGGACGGGGATAAGACATCACTGTTCCATGATGTCGATGGCTCTGTGTCCGAGTACCCGGGGTCCTACCTCACCAAGGACGACAACTGGCTGGTCCGGCACCCAGACTGCATCAACGTCCCCGACTGGAGAGGGGCCATCTGCAGCGGCCGCTACGCACAGGTGGGGAGGCCAGGGCGCCCCTGGGGCCACCCATCCCGCCCCCACCCCCCAGCCCTGTGACGAGGAGCGCGGGCCTGCCGCAGGCCTGGCTCTGTGCCGAGCAGGAGATTTGGGTGTCTCTCCTCTCCGATTTTTCTTTTTCTCTTCCCTCCTCACCCTGTAGAGTTTTCAAAAAGTCAAAGTGAAAACACTTCATAGGCAGAAAGCAGAAGGCCTTGGAAGGGGGCACTCTGAGGCCAAGGGCTTGGATAAAGTCAGGCCCCGGGGCATCGAGTCGGCGCGAAGATGTGGGCAGAGGTGAAACCCACTCCTCATCTGTGAAATGGGGATAATAGCTGAACCTCCTTAACGAGGCTGTGGGCGTGGGTTCATATACGGATGTAAAGTGCTCCACCAGCCTCAGCCGCCAGAACTGCGGGGCAAACCATGCGTGTGGTCTCAAATCGTCTAGAAGCTGTGTCAAGGCTAGGAAGAAAGAAACAGGGGAAATTAATTTTAATAGTATTTAATAATGTATTTTAACAGCACACTCAGAATACTATCGTCTCAACATGTAATCGATGCATAAAAATCATTAGTAAGGCACTTTACATCTATGTATTTGTCTTCCTGTTCGAAGTCTTCAAAGTCCCCACACCATTTGGGTGTAAATTTTCAACAAAGTGGAAGCGAGTCCCACGGAAATGATAAAGTCACGCTTAGCGGGAAAGTATTTTACACTGCCTTCAGTTTGAAATCTAAATTAATTAAAATGAAATTTAAAACGCAGGTTCTCAGCCACGCTGGTCACGTTTCCAGCGCTCAGTGGCCCCGCGTGGCCAGTGGCTGTTGTATGGAACAGCACGGGGAACATGGTAGAACCGAAAACCTTCGTTAGCTATGATGATGCTCCCTTAGTTAGTACGTGGCTGGTGAATAAAGGAGGAGGAGGCATGCCCAAGAGAATGAAGGTGTTACAGGTGGGGGAGCCCGGCGAGCCCAGTGGCCCCGGAGGGGGGACACGCGTGTGAAGAAGGAGGTCGCCCTTAGGGACCACCTGCCGGCAGGTACTGCGGGCATGAGGAATGGGGGTCGGGGCGGGCAGTGAGAAGGGAGCTGCAGGAAGTCTGGGGTCTGGGAGAGATGGGACAGGGAGCTGGCGCCAGAGAGGGGAAGGGGCCCCGGGGCCAGGTGGGCACTCAGAGTCTGGGGTGCTGGAGAGACAGGCGCCGGTGGAGTAGGAGGGCCGGGGGGGGGGGGGACAGGGCCGGACTCAGGGCAGGAGGTCGGGGCCTCTGTGCGATAGAAGGAGAGGCCGGATGGTGGGCTGAGGAGGGTGGTCCCCGCAGAGAGCCTAAGGGTGGGAAGAGGGGCCGGGAGGGTGGGGGTGCCAACCAGAGGCTGGGAAAGCCGGGTGGAGCCTGGAGCCAGGGCAGGGGAAGGGCGCCCACCTCCCTGCTGGAGAGCCCCGGGGGGAGGTGGGCCTGTGGAAGGATCCGGAGAGGCTCCTGCGGCCTGCCTGCTCGGGGCGAGGGATGCGATGCTGGGGGAGCTGTAGGCGACCTGGCCCCTTTGGGAAGGCACGCCGGGAGGTGGGGTCAGAGTTTGCCGATAGACGGGATCGGGTCCTGAGGAATCAGAGGGTGACGGAACCCTGGGCCCTCGTGCCCCGAGGGCGGGCCCTCCTTGCGGCGCCCCTGGGTGGAGCCTCCCACCCTTTCCTTCCCACACGTTGCTTGTCTTCTTGCAGAAACGCTCTGAGCGTTAGCGCTTTGCCCAGTTATCGGGACGGGCTGCTGCCTCGTCAGCTCTCGCAACCCCTCCCTTCCCTTTGCAGCTTGATCTTCCCTTGAACTTGTGCTTCTCCTGCGCGCCCAGCTATGGGCAGGGCCAAGGTTTCCCTCTCCATTTCGTGGGCAGCACAACCGGAGGGGAGATGCCCCCTCCCCTCCACGTGCCCAGTGGCTCGCGGCCACGGGGACGTCGCCGTGGGAATACAGGACACCGTGTCCTGCTGAGGCGGGCCCACAGCAACCGGGCTCTTGGTTCCGCGGGACTTCCCGTGCGTTCTCTGAAATGAGATGCCACTCACTGGTGCAGGGCGTAGTGACACAGGGGCTGGACCCAGGGAAAGGGAGGGAGAAGTGGCCACACGCCCCGGGCTGTCTCTCCGACGCAGGCGGGACAGCAGCTGGGGAAAGGAAGCGGCTTTCGCCGCGGGATTGTCCAAGGTCTCGCCCCCCTCCCCTTCCTCCTCCTTCCCCCCCCTCCCCTCCTTCCTCTGTTTACTTTGGGTTTGCCGCGTGACTATGAAGCCAGCCCCTCCCCCGTGTCCACTGGGATGTCCTGGACGGAGCCCTTTGCTGAGCACGCACAGGGAGCCTGAGCCGGATCGCGCACCCGCCAGCAGGAAGATATGCCCCCTTATTTGGCCGGTGGTTCACGAATCCTTAAAAGGGCTCCAGGAGAAAGTTCCTTTGAAAGTGGGGCCTGTAGTCCGATGTTAACCAGACGCTCTTGGAATAATCCCTTGTAATTGTCCTGATGTGTGTTTCCTTTTTGGGTTGCAAAAGATGTACATTCAGGCCTACAAGACTAGTAACCTACGGATGAAGATCATCAAGAACGAGTTCCCCAGCCGTCCCCTGTACTTGGAGGGGGCCCTGACCCGGAGCACGCACTACCAGCAGTACCAGCCGGTCGTCACGCTGCAGAAGGGCTACACCGTGCACTGGGACCAGACAGCCCCCGCCGAGCTCATCATCTGGCTCATCAACTTCAACAAGTGAGTGGGTGCCCAGCCGGAAGTGGCGTGACCTGGGGATGGCCGCTCTCCTGGAGCTCAAGGCCGCGGTGAGGACGTCCCACCGTGATGAAGTCCCAGGCCAGCCCACGTCAGGCCCACAGAAGGACTCCTCTAGAGGGGCCGAGAGCAGCCGGTAGTTAGCGATCAGAGACCGGGCTGAGCCCCCTGCTCTGGGCGCGGCTGACCTCAGGCACAGCGTCAGGCTCCAACAGGGGCTATTGCTCTGCCACATCGAGGAGCTGGGGCAACCAAGGGAGGTGACATGACAGCATGTCACTCAGGATCTGGCCTCATGGATGGAGGCTGGTGCGCTCTCTGTGAACACGGTCACGGTCTCCCTGGGAGACAGACATCAGATGTGGAAAAACGACACCCACAGACATGAATGGGCCCTGAGATCGGGCTGGGCCAGGAGGGCTGAGCCCTGTCCTCCAGATCCTGGGCTCTTTCACAACAACCCGGACGAGAGGGCATCTTTCTGCTCCCGGTGGAGCACCCCAGTGTAGGCCTGGGAGGCGCCAAGCCACCGTGTGCCGGTGAGCCCCTCCCCGCCCCCAACACACTCCACACAGACCCCGTGACTACAGTAGTAGGTGGTCCTTCGGGACCGCCCGCTGCGGAAATGGGGGAGGATGGCTCGGTCTCTCTCCGGGGTGTGCCCCGGACGCTCTGTGGCCCCGGACGTCCCTTCCCGTAACCTGACCCTCCCTCTGACTTTAGGGGCGACTGGATCCGAGTGGGGCTCTGCTACCCCCGAGGCACCACCTTTTCCATCCTGTCGGATGTGCACAACCGCTTGCTGAAGCAGACGGCCAAGACGGGCACCTTCGTGCGGACCTCACAGATGGACAAGGTGGACCAGAGCTTTCCGGGCAGAAGCCATTACTACTGGGACGAGGACTCAGGGTGAGGAGCCCCCGCTCGGCCCTGTGTGGCCCCCCTGAGAGCCACCGGCGAGTTCCCGGCTGGTGGCGTAAAATGCTTTGCTAGGGGCTTCGGTTCAAAGGCTGATGGCGCCATCCACCGATGACATCTTCCAAGCTGCCAAGCTTGGGCGTAAAAAAAACATTCCATGAAACACACACGGGGAATTGTAGGAAATGTGCCTGTTTCAGGAGCAGAGTGAAAGCAGTGAATCTTAGAACGGAGAAAACGTGGTGCGTTAAACCTCCGATCCTCACAGGCCAGTTGGAGCAGGTGATGTCACCCCTCATCCGGAGCCGGGGACGAGGAGGGAACGGAGACGGATCAGCAGGGGCCCGCCCAGAGGCCACAGCCCAGTCTGGGCGCGGCTGGTTTCGAACCCAGGCCCATCTGTCCCCAAAGCCCCCCACCCTTGTGCTAAGTGGCACCAGGTTCTACTCAGTAGATACAACAGGGATGGCCCGTCTGTCTGGAGATAGGGAGCTGTTTGGTCCCCTCCCCTAAAAAGAGTAAGTCTGACATCTCAGGAATGCCCGCACATCTCCGAAGCCATGAGGCTGTCGACGGCCAGGCCCTGGGGAGTCCAGGGAAAGGATCGCTTTACAGTCATTTTCCCATTCTTTTTTTTTTTTTTTTTTTAAGATTTATTAATTTGAGAGAGAGAGAACGAGAGAGCAGACAGAGGACAGGCAGAGGGAGAGGAGAATCTCAGGCAGGCTCCACGCTCAGGGCAGAGCCCAGTGAGGGGCTGGATCTCACCACCCTGCCATCAGGACTGGAGCCGAAACCAAGCATCAGACGCTCGACTGACTGTGCCCCCAGGCGCCCCATCTTCCCACTCTTGTATTGAGGCGGAGGCTAAGGGGGTCCCTAGCAGGTGCTCTGTCTCTCTGGAGATGAGCTGTATCAGTTTGATCAGAGAGAAATTAGAATTTGAAAGTCAGAGGCATAAGTAAAATGCTGGCGCGGGGGCCGTGGATAGCGCCCCTTTCCTCACGTGACTCCTCGGCCACCGTGGGGCAGACGAGGCGGCCCGGCGAGGAGGGCACGGCGCCTGCTGGTGAAGCGGCCGCTGGAGCACAGAGCTCCCGATAACGACCCCAGGCAGCGGTGAATGACCGCGGACGCCCCGC
Organism: Callorhinus ursinus; assembly: GCF_003265705.2. NCBI lineage: Eukaryota > Metazoa > Chordata > Mammalia > Carnivora > Otariidae > Callorhinus > Callorhinus ursinus. The sequence continues at coordinate 2,062,278 of NW_027397107.1, forward strand.
AGACAGCCCACCGTCAGGACGCAGGGCGCGGGGGGCAGACCGGGGCGCCCGGCCTCCGTCCCCGCAGTCAGGGCGCGCTGATGACGAGGCTGTGCCTTAGTTCGGTTACACGCTCGGGGACTGGGAGCCGGGTTACAGGATGTTGGTTCCTATGTAGAAGCCCAAACCGTCGGGCTTCCCCAATTCTCGGGGCCCCTCTGCCCGGCCAGCATGTGTCTCTGGTGCCACCAGTGTGGGGTGGGGTGGGGGTCGCGGCATCGGGCTCGTTGGGCGGTGTGGGCACAGCCGAGGGTCAGCCCCAGGGACAGCCCGCGTCAGATGTGCCAACAGGTGGGAACCACCAGAAAGCTCTCTCCGGAACTGAACCAACAGCGATAAGCCCCAAGTTAGTGCCTTGGCTTGCTCACCATCTGAGCCCCTGCACCCCCCCGGGCCGCGTCTGGTCCTCGCCCCAAAGCGAGAATCAGTTCTGGTCTGGAGGAAAGCCTGGCAAGGAACTGGTAGCACGCTCCCGAGCCGGCGCCGTGAAGGGACAGACCGCCCGGCTCCGTCACTGTGCAGCTGTGGGGTCCAGGGCAAGTCCCTTGGCTTCTCTGAGCCATGGTTTCCCCGTCTGGGAACTCAGGACGGTAACGGTACCTACCGCTCAGGATCGTTCGAGGGTTAAGTGAGATACTGTGTGACTCTGCGGCCAGCACGTGGCATGGCGTAGAGCAGAGGGTCCGCCTTAGTGTTGTTCCCTCCATCCGATGCATTTCTCTCTCCGACCGCAGTGACCCAAGACAGACCCGGCCCACCGGCCGCACTAACGGGGGCCGGGGGGGGGGGGAGGGAGGAGGAGGGCTCCCACGCCAGAGCAAACCGGCCGCGCTCCCTGTGTGCAGGCTGTTGTTCCTGAAGCTGAAAGCGCACAACGAGAGAGAGAGGTTTGCCTTCTGCTCCATGCGAGGCTGCGAGAGAATCAAGATTAAGGCTCTGATGCCCAGGAACGCGGGCGTCAGCGACTGCACGGCCAGCGCCTACCCCAGGTTCGCCGAGAGGGCTGTGGTGGACGTGCCCATGCCCAGGAAGCTCCCCGGCTCTCCGCTGGTGAGTGGCGGGGGGCGACCCTTGCCTGTACCCGGGCCCAGACCCAGGGAGGGCCCTTCCCGGACATCCGCCCGGCCCCCCCAGCCGATGCGGTGACTTCCGTACCAGAGGACGCGGGGGACGGCTCCCCAGACCCAACAACCGCGCCCGGCTGTGTCTGTTTTCCAGAAGACAAAGGACCGCTTCTTGGAGGTGAAGATGGAAAGTTCCGGGCGGCGCTTCCTCCACCTCATGAGCGACTTCGCGTACATTGAGGTGAGCGGCTCTGGCCCTGCTGGGGGCGCTGGGGGACTGGCTGGCCGTGGCGTGGGGTCGGTCTCCTAGGGCTGTTGTCACAAGCCTTCCTCCTCCGGGAAATGGATTCCCCGGTCATCCTGGAGGACAGAGGTCCAACGTGGTGGTGGTGGTGGCGGGGGGTGGTTTGGCAGGGCCGGGTCCTTCTCCAGGCTCCCAGGGAGCGCCTGCCCGGGCCTCTGCGGGCTTCTGGTGGCTGCACGCCGTCCCCGGCTCGAGGACACGCCCCTGCATCATCTGCCTTGTCTCCACGGCCTTCTCCCTGAGTGTGGGAGCCCCGCACCCCCTGCCTTCCTCTCACAAGGACACCTGTCGCTGGGCTTAGGGCCCATCCTAAATCCACAGGGATCTCACCTCCAGATCCTTAACGTACTGGCATCTGCAAAGACCCCTGGTCCACATAAGCTGACTTCCACAGTCTCCGAGTGATGGGGCCGTCATTCAGGGCCCTGCAGAGGGCTACAGAGAATTGATGGAGGAGGGTCTTATGCTTGGAACAGCTTCGCAGGCAGGCTGCCCTCAGGGTCCACATGGGAGCCCCGGAGCAGGAGACCCCGGGGCCTTTGCCACCCTCGGGCCCCCACGTCACAGCTGTGTTGCTTTGGGCCGGCAGGTGGACGGGATGAAGCACCCCAGTGCAGAGGACGGCCTCCAGGTGGTGGTGATCGACGGCAGCCGGGGCCATGTGCTGAGCGAGGCGAGCTTCCGGAACGCCATTCTGCAGGGCATCCCATGGCAGCTGTCTGAGCACATCGCGGCCATCCCCGACAAGTGAGTGTGTGCGCGGCAGACCCTGGGCCAGGCCCCCTTCCTGGCCAGTCGGCTCCGTGGGAGCTCGGGGAGTCTCCGCAGTGAAGGGCCCGCCCGGCGACCCGTGCCGGAGCCCAGGCCGTGCTGAATGCAGGTCAGGCCGAGGTGGCTTGGGCTGCCTGCTTACAAGTGGGAGGCCTGGCCTGGCCCGCTTCCCGGACCACGGCACACTCCCAGCATGATCTCACGCCTCCCACACTTCCACTTCGATCCAAATGCTGGTGGCTTTTGAGTGCCTCCAGCCCAGACCTCTCCTTGGCCCCGGACATTCCTGTCCGGCTGCTCCTTGGGCAAGGCCATCTGGACGTCTCCTCTAGGACTGACTCTCGCCATCTGTTGTCTTCTAACCTCCCAGACCAGCCCCTCCTCCTGCTCGCTGTGTTTTGGTTCATCAGCAGCGTCCCTGCAGACAACTGCACCCGAGTCTGGGCGTCCTGCTCGACTCCCCCTTCATTTCTCCTCTGTCCCTGTGTCCTCATCAGCCACTTGCCTGAGCGCCCTCCTGCTGGTCCTCTCAGGGGCTGCCCCGCGGGCCCCTCTGGCACCAGCACCCCGGCTCAGCCTCCTCCCGGGCTGGCCCGTCCGCCTCCCCGGTCAGGCCCATCCTCCCTGCGGACTGCTGGCTTGAATTCTTAACTGTACCTCCTGCGCCCTCTGCTAGAAATCCCCGGAACTCCCAGCACCTTCCCAGTCTAACACACATGCACCTCTCTGGTGAGGTCTCTTCCAACGCAGCTAGAAAGCTCTGCCTCTACTAAAGCACTAGTCTTGGTCGGACCGGGGACATGGCTGCTCCCGGGATCCAGGGTATGTATGCACTTCTGAATGTGGGGCCCACCTCTAACTCAGATGTGCGTTTCTGGCTTAACTGGGTGGAGAATCCACTGAAGAGCCAGGAGCCGGCACAGCAGGAAGCCTGAGTAAAGTGCTCAGTGTGGCACCTGCCACACAGGAGGGGCTTAGGAAATATTTGTTGGTAAGAACAAATGTACTTCACTAATGCTGAGTGTGTGATGGGCGCGCCCAGAGGACAGGGGCTCTGCTTACACTCAGTCTCTGTGTCATCCCCCACTAGGAGCTTCTTTAGCATTGCACATTCGTGCAGAAAGATCAGATTTACTGATCTGGGGAAAACACATTTTTCATCTTGAGAGCCGTAGTTTTCATGCCTTTTTTGGCCAGAGGATTTCTTCTTGAAATGAAACAGGATGCAGAAGTCTGGAACAAGAAGGGAAAATGCAGAGCCACTCCGTTTAGGGGAGGGGCAGAGGCATGGGACCCCTCCCCCCCCCCCCCACCCAGGGCTCCTCTGGGCCGGGGCAGTAGCCCCATGTGCCTTGCAGGAGGAGCCCTCACTGAGAACCTGCTTCTGCTCCCAGTGGGACACAAATGGGGGTGACAGTGGGTTCCAGAACTCTGTGCAGTCTCTCCATGTCTGGACTGTGGTCTGTGGTTATGGGATTCCTTTGCGATGTGAACTGGAAGCCCCACTGGGCTTCTGTTCCTGGGGGAGGTGCTCACTTCCTCCTGTCTGGCCCGGCGGGCTGAGTCTGCCGCCAGGAGCCTGTGTTCCCAGCACTTTGGCCTGAACACAACCAAGGCAGGGGAGCCTTGCTCCGGAGCTGGGCTTTTGCAGGTTGGAGTGCCAGGCTGGGAGCACCCCTAGCTCCGGGTCTCTGCCCCCGCCCCCGAGCATGGCTCCCCTTGCACAGGCCCTCTCACACACTCTTCTCCCCGGTCTCCCCATTTGCAAACCGAGCCGTAGTGCTGTCTTGCCTGAGCAGAGGGAAGGGACGTGAAGGCAGAGGTTAACCCTCCCCTGAGCATGTAGTAACCCCAGGCTGTGGCTTTCTCTCTAGTCCTAACCAGGAGGCGCAAGCTGATGTCCCTCCTCCACGTGCCGGCCCCAGGAGAGGTGTGCTCCGCGCACCTACTCTGTCCTCACTGGGGCCAGGCATGCGTGGGCATCAGGCCGGGGGTGTGTGGGAGGGCTGCTCAGGATGTCGGTCAGCACACGGAAAGGGCCGGTCGGCTCGGCACACGGGACAGGCTGCCCTTTCCCAAATCCCCGGTCGGACCTCTGGGCACTGCTGACTGCCCCCCCCCCGACCACCACCACCGCCCGGGAGGAGCCCTCCCTCTCTGGCCCCTAACGTCCCCTTCTCTCGCGCAGCTCCATAGTGCTCATGGTGTCCAAGGGAAGATATACCTCCAGGGGCCCCTGGACCAGAGTGCTGGAAAACCTCGGGGCACACAAGAGCCTCAAGTTGAAAGGTAAGTGGGCGTCCACGGACTGTGGGCCCAGGCGCCTGGGGCGCGGTGGCTGCTACCTCCGTGCTTCCCGCCAAACCTCCAAATCCTCAACACAAGTGGTGGCCTTCTGGAATGCATGGGCGAGGTGCCGCCTGCCTCCATGCCACACGGCAGCTCCCTCTCAACGCGCAGCCAGACACTGCAAGGGACTTGCTAGAGCGGTTCACCCGTCTGCTCGGCAAGTGCACCCCGCTTTTGAACAAAAGTATCCGCAGAAAAGTGGCTTGATCGGACCGTCGTCCCAGGTCCTGCTGCTCAGCCGGGCAGGGCCCACGTCCCTCTCCACGCTCTGGTAGTCGTCCAGCATCTGCACGGCGCGCTACAGTCCGCATAGCTGTTGTTTGTCCCTCCCTGCCTGGGAGAAAATGGAAGCCCGAAGATTGTAGGTGGCTTCTTCAAGGTCACCCTGCACTTTGGTGACAAAGCCCAGCACAGACCCCACAGGGAAGAAGCCAGCCTGCCCAGAAATGCTGGCCTGACACTCATCACTGTCACCACAGGCTGTGTGGGTGGGGGGGGGGGGGGGGGGGGGTCCCTAGGGAGGCTGGGAGGGAGGCAGAGCGAGTCTGTGGACACTCATGTCCACCATGGTCCACGTGTAGTGTGCAGCCCCGCCCCTTGCTGAGTACCTTATAATTCATGAAGAACCGGGACATTCGGTGCCCTTATTCCCATTTCAGATGGAATTAGACACTTCAGTAACTTGCCCAAGGTTCGAATTTGGATCGGAATGTTTCTAGTCCAGACCAGTCAGAGCTGTTGGCTGCCATGCCATCCTGACCACGAGAAACATCTAACGCGGGTCACCCGTTAGGGGTGTTAGGGGTGTTAGGGGTTAGGGGTGTTGACCCCGGCGGCGGTCACCATCATAGGGGATGTTAACTCCAGGCAGCTCCTGGAGAAAAATCAGGAACGATGAATGAAGGCCCTTCAAAGGAGCCGAAAGAGAACCGCAGGGAGAGAGGTCTCTTCTCCAGCTCAGTCCCAGAATCATTTTGGGGCCTCTGTCTTTTTAATTAAGACCCTGTGGCCAAAAGCTGACATGCCTAAGGTGACCTCAGTCAAGTGGTGCTTTCCCAGTGGTGAGAAATGTGTGCTGTGTGCCGGGCTGGCCGTTCCTCGGTGTGGACGTACAGCCCCACGCCCCTCAGTTGAGCTCTGAATGCAGGAGGGAGACCGCTGTGTGGGGCTGAGGCCTCGACATCTGGTCGGGCTGCTCCGTCCACTCTGTGCCCTGGACAAAGTCCTTCTAAGGCCACAGCATGTGGGAGCAGGGGAGAGATCTTGTAGAGGTGCCCATCCCTCGTGGACAGATGGGGACGCTGGGCTTCAGACAGGGGTGGGGGCTCAGCTCAAAGGTGGCAGGCGCTCCCGGGAGATGTCCTGTGTAAAGCAGAGCCACCACCCCAGGTGGCTGGCCCCGAGGCTCAGGTGACACCCCCGCGTGCCCCTGGAAACGACATCAGGTACCATCAGCAGCCGGACACAGCTCTGCCGGGGGGCACCAAGGAGGAGAGGGCTCCCTGGTAGGGGCAGGTGGACGGCGACAGGGAGCCCTACGAGGTGATGGGGTGTGGACATTCTCTCGGGGCTTCCGGTCACGGTACCCATCCCTACTTTCCAGAGAAGATGGCATTCGTTGGCTTCAAAGGGAGCTTCCGGCCCACCTGGGTGACTCTGGACACGGACGACTACAAGGCCAAGATCTTCCAAGTGGTGCCGATCCCCGTGGTGAGGAAGAAGCAGCTGTGAGGAGGCCTGCTCGCGGTGCCGCCGCCCTGCGCGGTGACGGCAGACCCCAGCGGACCCCGGCGGCGGCCCCTGGCACAGCGGCATCAGCCGCCCGGTGCTGCCCTCCCCCTGCAGCCCCCACTCAGTGTCTCCCTGCAGCCCCGGGGAGGCGGAGCTGCCCACACCGGAGACCTTCTCTTCCCTGCAGCTTCCTGGGTGCTTCTCTCCTGTCTGTGCCTCTGCAGGGGGTGGGGGGGGGTGCGTACAAGGAGCCCGAGCTGTGCTGGCAAGCGGGTCTGCTTCGGCGGGAGCCCCGATGCAGCCATTCACAGATCCCCATGCTCTCCAGCACGCGCAGTACGGGGTGGAGACAGGAAAGGAGAGACTGGTCTTCGGTCTTTGGGAAATCTCTGTTCCTGTAAGCAAGCACCAACCTTCGTGGGGTTAGGAGCCGGCGTGTAGACAGCACTCGCCAAGGCGGGACTGGCTCCCCTCGGGGAATGGGCGAGCCCTGCCTCTGGAGGGGTTCAACCTTTCCAGAGACTTCAGGTCCTGGGATGGGGGGAGGAATAGGTGACCTCGAGGCCCTTTCCGTTGTGAGATTCCAGAAGTCTGTGGCTTTTCCTACCGCACACAGAACCCAGCTGTAGATGAGATTCTTTCGGGCCAGCACCTGTGACGCAGGGTGCCCGGGGCATGCAGGGTGGTGAGAAGCCAGGCCTGGAGTCAGGGGCTTGCGGGCTGGGGGCACGGGCGGTCAGGTATGCATGCCCTCCGATACCAGGTAGAGAATGTGAAGGGGGGATGAAGAGGACCCACGCAGGTGCCCTGCAGGGAAGGATCCCGCGAGCTTGGGTGGGTCAAGAAGCTTCCCACAGGAGGAGGAAGGGGGCCTGCAGGAAGGAAGGGCAGGGCATCCTGGTGAGCAGAGGGGTTCGGAGGTGCAGCCCTTCCCGCCTGCATCTGCCAGAGCTGGTGACTGCAGGTCACCCTCTGCCCGCCGCTTGCTGGCCCACTCATCACAGCCAAGCATGCGGGGGCGGGGGCTGGGGGGCTTATAACGCCCCCGCGGGGAGCACTTCGGTCCCCAGCCAGCCCCCTCTGACCCCAGACGGGGGTGGAGCTAGGTTGAGAGAAGTCAGCTCCTATTTGGGGCCTCATGTGCTCTTGAATGGGCTCACCCCTCAATGAGCCTGGGGTTTCGGGGTTGGAAAGGACCTTAATGATGACCTAGTCCCAAACCCTCATTTTTTGGATGGGGCACGTGAGACCCTGACAAGGGGAAGAACCACACAGCCAGGCCGGGGGCCGGGCCAGGAGCCCCATGCCCAGCACCTGCTGCCATACCACATTGCCTCAACAACTGGCCCCAGAGTGCCTGCACTCCCGAGGGAGCTCCCCCAAATGGGGCCAAGACCCCTGGAAGGAAAAAACTGATCAGAATAGAGAGAACTGGCTGATGGCGCTTTCCCCCCTGGCCTTCCGTGCACATAGGGCTCTGTCCCGCGGGCTGGCGGCGGCCCTGCAGCCTCCACGCTGTTGCAAGCACCGGCCGTCCCTCGGGAGGGCTCACCGCAGCCACGACCCTCCCACTGGCGCCCCTGGTGTGCAGGCGGGGCCCGGGGGACTGTGTCGGGGCACACTGCCATGCTTCTGGTGAGCCGGCGTGGCTGCTCCGGGGGGCCTGCCGAGCTGCGGGGCCCACCACAGGCCCTCAGCTACTGCTCGCCACCCTGCAGAGAGCTCTGAGAAGGAGGGATGCTCCTGATCTCTGCTGAGGTCCCTGGGTCACCGGGGGCTCCACAAGGAGCTGCGTTTTCCCCTCTCCTGTGCCAACCACAAACCCTTTCTTCAAAGAGGGCTTTCTTGGCTCCCTGTGCCTGGCTGTGCCCATGACACTCGGGCAGGAGGCCCCCTCCCCAGGCTGAGCCGACACCTCAGTTCTCCCAGCGGCTCGGAGGTGGTGGCGGGACGTGGCAGCTCCCCAGGCCCTACTCCCGGACAGACCCCTTGCGGGCAGCCGCGTGGCCCTGCAGAGGGGAGCCGAGATGACCTCAAGTTCGTGGCTACGGTTCTGCGGGGTTTTCAGACTCTGTCAACGCAACGGGTCTCACACTGTGAACCACTTAGGATGTGATCACTTTGGGTGGCCAGGAACGCGGACTGTCCTTGGTTCGGTTACTTTCCAAAATGATGTATTTGAGAATCCTCAGAGTTGTACATATGTCTAACAGTGCAGCATCTGCACACTTTCTCTCCGCCACCCGTCACCACAGCTGGTGGCCAGGCGCGTTCTTGGTGGCATGGATGGTCTTGTGGCTTGGAACATTGTCCCTATGGTTCTTTCTGTTTGTCAGCCTTCACATGAGTTGGGCCTTTAGGGTAAAGGACACTCCTCTGAAATGCTTGTCTCCTTCCTGTTGCCGACATAGCGGGTCCTTTTTCGGGAATTCAGTGTATAGTGTGTTTTGTATGTAAACGTTTCTTAAAGGCGCCACCACGAACAAAGACGTATTTTCTATTTATTTATTATATATGCACTTGGAGAAGTCATTGTCAGAGAAATGAAGAATTGTCTTAAATGTCGTGTGTGGGTGGCGTGCCCAGAGCCTCCTGTGGGCAGCAGAGGACCTCGGCTCCGGTGTGGAAGATCTTGCTGTACCATAGTAAACATACAAACGATCTCATTCTCCTGCCTGCGTGTTTTGTTGTTTTCCATGAACGCGGCCCTCATTTTAAGCTAGACATCTAAGGAAAATAAGATTGACGAAATTAGCCTAAGTGCCTCTCTCGTTTCCCAGAACAGCTGCAACTATCCCATCATTGCCCTGCCCCAAGGGGGCGCCCGCAGGAGCTGGTGCGGCTGGTCCCGCCAGAGAAGCTGTCGTGCGTTCACGTGACCGGCCAGGCCCAGCACGTGCCCCGTCCTCCTCGCTCCCAAGCCGTCCGGAAGCTGTCAGGGCAGCTCTGCCCCTGGGGGTAGCCAGGAGGGGCCGACAGGGTCTTGGCTCGAAGCAGGACTGTCTCTTCCTCCTGGACGCCAAACACGGCGTCCAAGCACCAGCGTGCAGGTGGAGAAGTAGGTCCGAGCCAAGCTGCCAGACAGGACAGGGCAGACGCAGCCTAGCGCGGGCCCCTCGGCCGCACCGGGAGGGGCTCGCAGGATCTGGGGAGGAGGTGGGAAGCGGAGCCTGGAACGGGGTGGCCAGGGAGTGGTGTGAGCTGCGCCGCCCCACAGGCAGCCACTAGCCAAGACTGCCGGAACTTCACCTGCAGGCGGAGGTCACACTCGCACATTCCTTGAGCAACTGTGTGGGCTCCAAGCCGGGTGCTGCACAGAGGGGGCATGAAAGAGCCCGGGGCGGCGAGCTGGCCTCACCCGGAGCGGGCAGGGGTCAGTGAGTGGGCTGCAGGTCAGCGACTGACAAGGGACGGGGACACGGCCCGGGAGGACAGAAAGCTGGCAGAGGTGGCGGACATGGGTCGGGGAGCCGCAAGAGGGGGAGGCCGGCGGGTGGGTTCCAGGGCCCCCGGGGTTGGATGGTGGGGGGCGGTCCCTAGTGACCTGGCAGCCAGCAGTGTCCCTGCTCGAACGCGCACAGGCCCGGTGACACGGGAACGAGCCCTGGGGAGGGGCGGGGGACCAGGCGGGGCCCCGGGAGACCGCAGCCGCGGGCCAACCCAAGAGCCAGCGGGCAGAGAGGTGGGGGCTCTGGGGGCTCTCCGGCCTTGGCTCCTCCACCCACGCCTACAGGGGGCGTCCCCGTGTGCGCGCAGACAGGCCAGCTTGGTGGGGGCCGGGGCCGGGGCCACAGGAGGGTCTGTAGAACGAGCAGGAACTAAGAAGTGAGGAAGGGCAGGAAGAACGTTCCGACAGGGAACAGGGCTCACAGGCCTGGAGGCAAAGGCCGGGGAGACAGCACGAAGCGGTGGGGGGCTCTCCCTACACGCCGGAGGGAAGGAGAGACGGGTGTCCACTCCGAGACACCCTGCAGTGGCCTCGAGAGGTCAGAGTTCAGACCATCTGCCTGCAATGCAATGGCGTGGAGTTGGAAGCAGGATTGGGGAATTTGGTCCCCACATCCAGGGGACAGACGGGGTGGTCCCCGACCTAACGTGGGCCTGCGTGTCCGCCTCGTGACCCACCACTGCGCCACCCACTTGTCCCCTGCCTGGCCCCAGGCACACAGAACTCTCATCACTTCTCACCCACCCAAGGCACCCAGGGCCCCCGCCATGTGACCTGTGACCTGTTCCCTGTATCGGGCACACGCTTCCCTCTCTCTCCTCCGCTGGCTGATGCCTCCTCTCTCCAAGGCGGAGTTCCACGCAAAGGCTTCTCGGACCCACTCGTGGCCCTGTGCACCTTCCTCCTTCCTCCCCCAGGACCCAGGGCCTGCACCCCCACGGCGCACACCCTGCCTCGGGCTGTCACTCAGCCCTCCCACCAGCCTCACTCAGGGCGGGACCACCCAACTTCCCACAGGGAGCAGAGTTGTGCGCTGTAAATGTGGTATCGAATGTTGAACGAAGGCATCAGCTGACCTGGTCTCTGCCCTCTTCACGGGGGCCAGGGCCCAGCTGCCCGCTGACCCCACGCTGAGGCCCCCTCCCCCAGGGGGCAGGGGAAGGAGTGGGAAGCGAGAAGGGGGAGGACCTCAGAGGTGTGTGGGTCAGCTCCAGACCACATGACACGGAGAGTGTCGCCTTAAAGCAAATCAAGTGAACTTTGGATTTCCAGCTCATGTAAATGTTATGGTTATACCACACCGGAGTCTATTAATATGCAATAGCATTATGTCTAGAAAAGCCAACGTATACACCTTAATTTTAAAATACTGTATCATGGGGCGCCTGGGTGGCTCAGTCAGTTGAGCATCTGCCTTTGGCTCAGGTCATGGTCCCGGGGTCCAGGCATTGAGCCCCACATCGGGCTCCCTGCTCAGAGGGGATCCTGCTTCTCTCCCTCTCTCTCCGCTGCTCCCCCTGCTTGTGCTCTCCCTCTCTGTCAAATAAACAAAATCTTTAAAAAGATTTTTAAAAATAAAAATAAAAAAATAAAATACCATATCCCTAAAAAACACTAACCCTCCTCTGAGCTTTCAGGGAGTCATAACCCCTGATCACAGATCACCAGGACAAATATAATAATGGTGAGCAAGTCTGACATATGACAAGAAGCGCCCAACTGTGGCACAGACACGTGAAGCTAGCAAAGGCTGGAAAGATGGCACCAACAGACTGTGATAGTGCACAAACACCTTACATCCCCTTGCTAACAATCGAAGACCCCCAGATCCCACCAAGAAAACAAAATTAAATAATTTGCTGACTCCAGGTTTATCCAACAAACATTGGCTGCTTAGGTGTCTCCAGTGTTTGGGGATCACCTCTTCTCTGAGTCAATGAACCTGCTCAAGCTCCCATGATTGGGAGAAGGTCAGCGCCACCCCTTACTGCCAAGTCCTGCCCGTGCATACACGTCCATGCACACACGCACACATGCACATACACACCCATGAGCCTCCGCTGCTCCCACGCACACACGCCCATGCACACGTGCACGCACACTCATGAGCCTCCGCTGCTCCCACGCACGCACGCCCATGCATACACGCATGCACACGCATGCACGCCCATGAGCCTTCACTGCTCCCATGCATGCATGCCCACGCACACGTGCACGCACACCCATGAGCCTTCGCGGCTCCCATGCACGCACGCCCATGCACATGTGCACGCACATGCACGCACACCCATGAGCCTCCGCTGCTCCCACGCACGCACACCCATGAGCCTCTGCTGCTCCCACGCACGCACACCCATGCACACACGCATGCACGCCCATGAACCTCCGCTGCTCCCATGCACGCACACCCATGCACACACGCATGCACGCACACACATGCACGCCCATGAGCCTCCACTGCTCCCATGCACAGCTGGCCTCCGCTTTGGACCTCCCTTGTCTGTTCCCTTTCTCCACTACACAATGACCTCGGGGAGAAACACAGCCCCTTTCCTTCTTGATCCCCCCAAATTATATGAACACAGGGAAGTTACTCATACGCAGCAGGATTTTGCTGAAGGCTTGGGAATATGGCGGAGCAACAACCTAAAATAGAAAATTAGTCATCATTGCCGCAAAGTTTGTCCGCCTCACGCCCCCCCCCCCACTCCCCGAGGCACACACCTTCAGTGAATTCCTGGGTCCGGCTGCTGCGTCAGGAAAATCAGAATGCTCCTCACCTTATCCAAAAGCATTGCTGCTTCCCTCCACTAACTACACTTAAAAAAGAAAATCGGGCGGGGCGCCTGGGGGGCTCAGTTGGGTTGAGCGGCTGCCTTCAGCTCAGGTCAGGATCCTGGAGTCCTGGGACCAAGCCCCGCATTGGGCTCCCTGCTCAGCAGGAAGGCTGCTTCTCCCTCTCTCTCTGCCACTCCCCCTGCTTGTGCTTTGTCTTTCTGTCTCTTTCTCTCTGACAAATAAATAAATAAAATCTTTTTTAAAAATTGGGCTAAGCATTTCTTTTCTTATTCAAACACTCATCTGGGTGCTCTGTGGAGCAAAGACGATTTTCTCCAGGCCACCACCTCGAGCAGCACCAAGGATCCGCAGAGCCCATGACTGTGGCGGCCCTAACATGATGGAGCTGTAAGCACACTTGCCTCTTGCAAGGACGAGTCTGTGCAGCGGGGCTTGGTGGGGGCAACGGGTGACAGTTACCCACGTTTTGAGCAGGTGCTGCCTGAGTCATCCCTGAAGGATGCGTGGAGAGGGCTGTTCTGGGCCCCATCACCCACCTCCAGACTAGGGAACGGAAGGCGAGAGACTCTGCCCAGGGGACCTTCCCTGACGGAAATTCCAAGAATAGAATGTTTCCCCTCTCTCCAGGAGTGCATCCCCCAAGCCAGCGGAGGGCTGCCAAGAGAACCTCTCTTGGGGAGATGGGGGTATTTGCAGGAAGACAAGACTGACATTTCACTTCTCAGTTGGATACTGCTGAGCCCCAAACTCACAGAGCCCCCAGCTGCTGCCCACGTGGGGAAGAGCGTCCTCAGGAGAGCTGTCCTGTCTCCCTGTCACTCGGGAGGGTAGAGGCTGAAGATGTCTCTCTGCTCACATGGGGGTAACTGAAGGAGGACACAGTGAACATGCAGTTCCCAGGAGAACAGAGTACAGCCGTTGGATGGATGCATGTCCACCTCTGGGCTGGGCAAGGATGCACGGGGTTTCCCATGAGCCATGGAGCTCACCCCCAGCACGAACTAGCCTGAAGGGCCGCTGCCCCAGATGGCTGCCTGCTCCGATGGGGGGATCCTTACTGGAAGGGCCTGTGGGGTGCCTCCAGAGGCAGGAGCTGAAGGAGAAAGTGGTTTTACCAGTGTCCAACTGGAGACTGTATTGCTCAGATCAAAGTAGGTAGGACAGTGTCCAGGAATAATCCAGAACACGTCCCAAGCTAAAGAGCCAACACTCGGACATGTGCCCTAACAGAGGGCACCTGAGGACATCTGCAATTGCACGGATTGGAGAAGGCTTGTTGCCCCTCCTCCTCCAGCCCCCCAGCTCTGTGCCCCAGGTAGGAGCCAGCAGGGATGGGGGGTTCGGGACGCAGAGCAGGAAGAGGAGAAGGTGCAGGTGAGTCGGCTGCAGGGCAGGACGAGAAAGCCCTGGTGTGCTGAAGCCCACGGTGTGACTGTCCCGACAGGGCCCGTGGCAAGCTGCAGAGCCCAAGAGTCCCATCCAAGGGAGCCCTGGTTCTCGCAAGCTGGCATGAGCGGGCTCCAGCCCATCGCCGGCGGGGGGCTGAGCAGCAGAGTGCTTGGAAGGCAGCCCTGAGGGAAACACCCATCTCTGTCCCGGTCTCTGGCCCACAGCAGACCCTCCCAGAGCCGACGGAAGTGGGTAACGACTGCACCCCCCTGGGCAGGACCACGTCCTCTCTGGTAGCAGAAAGAGGCTGCTAACACGGGGACTTGCTTCGTGGTGTCTTAAAGTGATTTCTTGTCCTTCCCAGGCTGAAGAGAACACACTACCTGTGGCTGAATAAAGACACAAAGCTGGGGATGGGGAGTGCTCTCCTGAGCAGTAACACTGAAGGTGAAGTCATCAAGATTGGTTGACAGCACTCCGTGGAATTATTAAAATTTAAAATCCTAAATAATACTGAAGACAAATCAACGGAGGAAACGAGCTTAAAATGGATCTCCCAGGTAAGAAGTCGGTATCTGCGGACATGCTGGGCCCCTCTGTGCGCTCTGCCCCGCCGTCCTCGGCCCGCCCCAGGAGCAGCTCCCTGTCCCTGACTGCCCGCGGGGCTGGCCAACCGGAGGCCCCTTCAGGAGGCGGGGGGTGCTGGCTCAGGGAATGAGGGTCGCTGCTTCCCTCCTTGCTGGGTCTCTGTGGGCTGGCGCTATCCCTCTAAGAAAGCCAGGGCCCTCTCCCACCGTCCGCCTGGGGCCCAGTCACCGCCCTCCCTCCTGGCATCCCCAGGCCTCGGGCTGGTGACTACTTCCCGTGGTTGCAGGCCCAGGGTCTCTGCCCCACTCCTGGCTGTGGCCCAACCTTTACTCAGAGCTTGCAAGTGGCCCCTTCATGAAATGATCCTTCTTAGGGCCTCCTGCTGGACTCAACTGATACTTTACACACAAGGTGCTCCTACAAAGTTTACGTAAGTAGGTGGCGGGTGGGCGGGGGGAGAAACCAGAAGGAAAACAAGAAGGGGCCATTCACAGAAGAAAACATACAAATGGGAAATAAATACATTTAAAAATTCAACCGCAATTATATGATGCTGATTGAAACAACAGTAAGATGCTGTTGATCACCCATCAAACTGACCGCTAAGGGACCAGTATGGATACTCATAGGCGGTGATCGGATGCTTGATGCACGGTTCCTATAAAGTGATTTACTATTACGTAAAAGTGATTTGAAGATGTGTGCAAAGTTTGGCTCTGGAATGGTGTCCAAGAACGCATCCTAAGCAGAGGGCTACGGGAGTGCATGAGGATCGGTGACTGGGGCCTTCGCTGCGGTGTTTTACACGGTAACGGAAACTGAAACATCCTAATAGTCAATAATCAGAGGGTGGTTAAATTGAGGCATGTTGCCTTTCCCAAAACAAGATTAAAAACGACTATGGAAATATGGACAATTACCAAAGCTGGTGACAGGGACCGGGAACCTGGCACACCTCACAAGCTGTTTTGTGTTTGCACACCTTCACAACAGTTCTGTGATAAAAGGCTTTGTCTGAAAGGTGGAAGTGGCCGGTTTAGGGAGTAGTTAGCATTACGAGTCAAGAGTCTTAAAAATAGTCCTTTTCCGTGAGTTACTAAGTACTTATGGGGCATTGACCTCAGCAAACAGAGCCTGGGTATAAAACTGCTCATTCTGGGATTCTTTGTACTCGTTTGACAGGGTCGAAGAAGCCCAATGTTCAGCTACACAGAACGACTAAATAACTTACGGTCTGCTTTGGTGAATTATTAGTCCTCGTTGAGATTCTGTTTCCGAGGAGTTTGTGGCGACACCCCGCTCACTCACTGGTGGAGTCAGTGGCAGAATCCCTGTGGATTACGGGTTGCAGATCTCAGAGCTCAGCTGGTCAGCATTCCCCACATCGGACGTGTTCACACACACGCACACGCACACACACCCTCCGGCTCTGACACTCCCACGCAGGGCCACGCTCCCACAGCCACCGGCCGCCTCCCTCCCTCCGCGTCCATCCTGCCCCCGGGCCATGCCCACGCATGCCCCCGGGCCTTTGCACCTCTTCCTCCCTCCTGGTTCCACCTCTCGAAAGTCTAAAGAACCAGCAGGCAGTGGCAAACTCCTCCTCAGGGGCTGTTCCCTTGTTTAAATTCCTTTGGGGAACACTGGTCTGGTCCAACTGTGGCACAGAGAAGTGACCGACATATACACGGGTTCAAAGCTGGAAGTAGGTGCCCCAAAGCAGAAACTACCACCCTTACCGTCAAGGGGCTCTACCGGAGGAGCAAAGGCCTCAGGGGGTCTGTAAGGAAGGTTCGTCCCACCCTAGGGGTTTAGGGACCCTTCCTGGCATTGGAAAGGGGTCCCTCTGGTCCTGTTTCTTCTAGATCCTGGTTTGTAAATCCCAGGCCTGGCAGAACTCATCACCCCTGCTTATAGAAGAGGTGAGGGTGAGGGACATCAAATACGGCACTCACGGTCATCCAAGTCAGGGCTGAGGCAGGAGGCGAGGATCAAAGAGGCCCCGTGTACCCAAGCCCGCGGCGAGAAGCCTCACTCCCCGGATGAAGAATGCTGGCTGGCCTGGCCGGGAAGAGCAGATGCAGAGCGGACCAGATGTCCCCAGGAATTCCTGACATTCCGGACGGCAGCTCTCCCTGCCCACGGTGCTCTGGGCTCCAGATCTGTGGGCTCAGATGCTTCACCTTGGAAGCTTCGGCAGACTTCTCTGGAGGACAGAGAACTGCCCTGGGTTTGCCAGGCACCGCGCTCCAAGCCTGGAACATCCTGCCAGCCGGGCCGCTCTGGTCCATCCAGGGCTGGATGGAATCTGAGCGGCAGGCGCGTGCGCAGAGAGGTGTGGGTCAGGTTGACAAGTCCTGTGAGGAGTCGACCAAGTGGCCTCGGCTACAGCTCAGGTGGACCAGATGGGGAAGGCCCCGGAGTTTCTGGCCTGTGACACTTGGTGGGACCTCCTGAAACGGGCCCACTAGAATCCCTGGCCCTGCAAATGGCACCGTCAGCCTGTGGTCCACCCAGGATTTGGGATTTCACTACCTGGCCCTGGTCTTCGCCCTTTGCGGGATGAAGGCCCTGCCGGAGTGCAGGCCCTGGGCCACACAAGGATCTGGGAGTGCAACACCAAGGGGGGGTGGCGCTCCTCCCTGGAAGGACACAGGCCACCGTGCTGCAGGCAGCGTGCGGGGCAGACGGCTGTCCTGCGCCCGAGGTGGTCTCCGCCATCCCCTCTGCCACCCCTTAGGGAGCTGTGCTACAGTGAGGGGAGCACAGCCCCCCCAGGCAGGCCTGGGCGGGAGGCCATTCTGCCTCCTCCCAGCTGTGACCGGGACAACTGGGTCAACCCCCATGAGCCTCTGTTCACTCATCTGAAGAACCCCCAAACGTGGCGACAGTTGGCACTGTGCAATGCTGTGCTGCGTGCTTCACATGGATTTGCTCACTTAACCCCCGTTATGCTCCCAGGAGGCGGGAACTTTCAGCCCCCGTGGGCCCGGGCCAGGTGCTTACTGAACGTGCCCACAATGATGCAGCTCTGGCAGTGGGGGGCTGGGGGGTCCAAGTGCAGACCTGCGCTCTAACCGGCCCCGCGCAAGCCTGTGGCTCTGCGGAGTGAGCGAAATCCAGTGTGCCAACAGCCTGCACACAGTGGGTTCTCAGAAGGTGGTGAACGTCACTGAGCATCTTTACCGCAGTCTCTGCCGAGAGAGGGACTCGCCTGCCTTGGTCACCTTACCCGTGTCGCCCTCACAGTTCCAGGAGCCCGCTGGTGTTCAGTGAGTCCTGGGTGAGGGAGGGGACTGGCACGTGCGTGCGCCACGGGGCCTGCATGTGGGAGCAGCCCCTTCCCAGGCAAAGCCTGACTGCCCAGGTTTGAATCCTGCCTTTGTCAATCCCTAGCAGTGTGACCTTGGGAAAAACCCTCCACTCCTCTGTGCCTCGGTTTCCTTGTGTGTAAAACGGGGCGTGGGGGGGGGGACAACGCAGCATTGCCTGCCTAGGGTCACTGTGAGGATGAACTGCATTAGGACGTGTGGACAACACACAAGGATCGGAGTCCTTCACGGTCCAAAGAGGAAGTCGGAGGAAGAGGTGTGTTCACATGTGCACAGATGCCTGGCAGGTGCAGACGGAATGGCTGGTTCCTGAGAACAGCGGCTGATGGACTCGCACCCCAGGGAGGCAGCCCGCGGCCGGAGGCCGGTCTCTGCTGCCCCCTAGTGGACACCCCCCTAATTGTTGGACGGACTCTCTAAATGGGAGACCCTGGTTGCTTTAGAGGGTCTGGCTGCCCGGCTGCCCCAGCAGTGCCCTGGCTCTCGGGGCTGGACGGTGGAGAGAAGGAACAGTTCCACTTCACTGACAGGGTCCCGTGAAGGAGGGGGAGGCCTCGCTGGCCCTGCCACGGCCAGCCAGCCCCCGTCCCCTCGGCTGGCTCCGAGGCGGGGCAGATGCGAGGCTCCGGGGAGGCAGGTAATGGGAAGGTGTGGAGGTTCTAAAGTCCGAGCTGAGTTTCTTGTCGCTGCCGTCCTCCTCCTCCTCCTCGGCCCCCCCCGCCCCAAATGAACTGGAGGGTCCGACTCAGCCACTCTCCTCTTCGGGCTTCTCCTTTCAGACCTGCATCCCCAGGAGCCCCGGTGAAGAGCCCGGTCCCTGCCCACCGCAGCGGGCCCTCGGCACCGAGCCTCAGACTCACCCAACCCGGCTGAGGGGCACCTCACGGCCTCACCACAGGAAAACACTTCACCAGATTTCGCACTGTGTTCAACAAAGGACACACACATTGCAAAACTAGGAAAGGGCAGACTCCTGTCCTTGACCAAACTAGTCAGGCTCCCCTGAGGATGCACCTCAACCAGGCCCCTGGCTTGACCTGCTGAGCCCAGTTTTGGCAGAGGACCCTGCTAAGTCAGTCCAGCACCTGCCCCCGACCCTTGACACCCAAGTCCTGGGCCTGCCTTCAGTCAGAATCCCGTGCGGCCAGTTTCGCAAGAACTCCCAGCCTTCCATCAAGTTCCTTTCACCCAGCCCTAGCTCAAAGGCCCCGGCTACGTTTGCTGTGTTCACCACTGGGGGCATGCCCTTGCTCCTGTTGTGACGGTCTTGAATAGTCTTCCTCGTCATTTTTAACAAGTGTCCAGCACACAATTTTTGTTTGACAGAATCCACCGATAGATTAAGCAACAAAGGAACAAATCACTTTCACAGGAGGGACTTTCAGTAAGCACAGAGAACACAAAGCCCCCCTAATATTCAAAGGCACACAAATTAAAATAAATTACTGTTTTATATGTACTGAACTATGGCTGGCATGTAGTGATCGGTAAGTATTTTTCTGAACAAATAAATACACTAATGAATTGAAAATAATGCCCCTTCCTGGTCAGTATTAATGGGCAAAAGAGGACAAACTCTCCTGTACTGCGGGTGATGGTGCAAACGGATATAATCCTTTTGGAAATAAAGTGACCACACACAATATGAACACGTCCTTAGTTCCAGTAATCTGGAAGCCAAGACTAAAGGACTCATCTTCAGGGAAGCAAGAAACGAATTTCAGTTTATGACCGTGAGGAGCTAAGAAGAACTCATTCAACAGTTTAGAAAGAGATACAGGGCGCACTGATCCAGCCCCGTGCGGGGGCTTTACACCTGCACTTGGACTTACTGTCTCCTGACACGCGTCGTCAGAGAATCGGACAAATCAGATGGGGCCGGGGCTGGTTAGACCTGCGGCACAGCCCTCTCCAAAGCAGCTCTGGGGGAAAGTTGATTACAAGGACCCAGAGCGCGCTCTCAGAATCCTGAGTCAACCTAATCAAGGCCCAGGTCAGAAACGCAGGGCCAATCTAGAAACTTCACCAAGAGAGGTTCTGATGCCTTCACTCTAGCTGCTCACCTCTCAGCGACTCAGCCACCGGGTCATTCAGTGTCTCGTGTGAGGGGCGCACGTCTGGGGCAAATGGCCACGACCAAGGGGGTGCGGGGTAGGGTCACTCGTGCGAGCCGGGTGGGCTTGGGTTGAAGCCGACGCTGCCGGAGGGGGGTGCGTGGACAGTGAGGGGAAGACTGTAACAGAGCCATGCTTGGCACTGTGGTCTGGCCCGACTTTCTCCGCAACATCGGCCTGGTGAGTAAAATCAAGGCACAGCAAAAGCACGGGGCATCACAGCGCTGCTAAAGGTCAGACGTGGTCTGCGTGGCGATGCGGACGCCATAGTCCAATAGAAAGCTCAGTGGTAAGAGCTGAAGAGGGACTGGTCTTTCTGCCACGAGAGAAACTGCAGGGATCATGCTCTGACGGACACGTGGTCAAATGACAGGAGCTTCGAGAGCTCGGCGGGGTGTTGGCAGATGAATCTTTTCCTTTTATAGAGATCTCTTAACATCGCTGTCATGTTATCTTAGTAAAAATAAGGATTTCAGTTCTTCCTCTAGAAGCAAGAACCCGGGAAGTCAGGGGTATGAACTGAAACCAGAGGACGACTTGACCCCACACTTGTCCAGCGTGGCCTCCCCGTCCACCCTCATCCCTGCTCTGATTCCATCTCTAACAAGGTCAAGTGTCGTCAGGTGTTGTTTTTTTTTTTTTAACATGAACTGTATTTTTTATGTACAGCGTTAAAACCTGACGCTGGCTGCTGTGCCCGGTGACCCCCTCCACTGCGAGCCTGCAGCGAGCGTCTCCCTCCCCGCACCCTTGTCCTGACCTGGCCAGCAGCACCCCACATGCTGGGCGCAGAAGACCTGGTTTTCCCAGAGTGAAGCAAAGAACACTCCAGCCAGACCCTCCCTGAGGGGAGCCGACGCTCCAAGGTCCGCCGCTAGTGTTTTAAACTCTCCAAAGATGTGACAAGTGGCTTCCAGGAATGGTGGTCACCCCCTCCCACCACCGTGGGGAGGAGCCGCCTAATCCAGGGCACTGGGTAGAAAGCACAGGAGCGCAGAGCCTGCCTATCAAGCCAGACCGCATGCAGCCCTGCCTGGGCCCCTGCCGGTCCCGCTGAGGGACGACACCCCGAGCCCTTGGATCACAGCTCCAGCGAAACAAAACAACACTCAGAGAAGGAGCGAGGGGAGTCAGAATTCACCTAAAATAGATGCTGTGGGCCAAGGTCTGGGAAACGCTGTGTCCACTAAGCATGAACAAGAGGGGGAAAAGCAATGACCTGGCAGCCGTCCAAACATGTAGAAATTACCAAACAACAACAAAAGAACAAATATACTGACAAATACAGAGAAACAGTCCATTCCGGGGGGAAAAAATATAACCCAAGGGGGAGATTCTCCATTTGGACTGAGTTCATAAAATTTAATAAAACCTTGAATTTTAATAAAAACAGCTGAGATTAAAAACAGAATGAAATTTAAAAAAAAAAAACACCTCACATCAGAACTAAGAAAAAAATGGGTGCCCAAAACCCCAACACAAAAGTAAAAGATAAATGTTTCCAAAATAAGGGAAAAAAAAAAAATCCCTGAATCTGCAATGGAAAATAACACACCATCTTTTACGAGAATTTAAAAAAAAAAAAAAAAAAGGAAAATCAACACTAAGACTTTCTAGCAGAACTGCTGAATGTTCTCATTGAGGAAGGATCCCCAGGAAGCTGAGAGAAAAGGCAGTCATTATTAAGGAGAGAGAGTGGCTGGTCTCGGACCAGTACGCATAACATGGTTCACAAGAATCAGGGCGGTAGGAGAAAGTTTGTGAACTCCCTGCCTTGATTAGGGGTGCATACATGCTACTGAAATTGGTAATAAAAAAAAAAGCAAGAGGTTTAACATAATCTGTAAAGGAAAGCACCAGAAGTACTAAAAACCAGAGAATAACCATCAAAACCCAGAGGGTGTGAGGACAAAGGGAGGAAGGCGGTCTACCTAAGGCAGCTCTCGCGTCTCATAGGTGGTAGACAAAACCTACCATGCAAGCGTATTACATCAAGACATTAACACCAACACGAACAAGCAAAACTAAACTCTCATTTGCAGGGTTCTGCATATATTCCGCCCCCCTCTCTTCGACACATCTCTCTTGTTGGCGAGTCTCCGGATCCAGCCCGGCAGGTTGCGACAGCTCCTCTCTGTGAAGGCTGGGGCCAGAGTCATTTGGAGGCTCGCCAGCTCACCCATCAGCACCCGGGGGCTGGGCACAGGTGCGGCTGGCTGGCATCTCTAGCTCTGTGGGGCAGCCGATGCAGCTACGGGGTCTGCATCTTTGACAGTGACCAGCACAGTGCCCAGCGCCAGCAAGGATCCGCGCTCCACCACTGGTGAAGGTACAAGTGAGCAAAACCGCTCGGGACAGCAGTTTGGCAACATAGACCAAAATGTTACATTTTGTTTGTTCTAGCAATTCCACTGCTAGGAATTTGCCCTTCAGATATAAAGTTACCAAAATATTCTGGCAGCTGCCAAGTACTAAGGAAAAACCCAAGGGTCCACCAGCAGGCAGTGTGTGGGTCAACTGTGGGTCACCCCTCACAGCCACGCTGCTCACTGGGGCCACCTGCGGCTGTGGCCTGAGCTACTGAAATACTCTCCCAGCTTGCCCCTCACACGCACTGGGGGCCCCTCGCGATCAGTTCTTCAGTGCAGCCAAGTACAGATGGGATGGTCTCTCATGCTCACCCCAGCGCAGCTCAAAATCCTTCAGGGCACCCCAAATTCCTGCCAGGCCCCGTGCACCTCGTCCCTCTTTAGGCGGGTGTTGCACTATGCCCGACTCCTCGTTGGCTTCCCGCCATCCCTCCTCTGCTCCTTCTAACCACAGGGCCTTTGCACAGACGGTTCCTCTGCCTCCTGCCTCCTGCCTCAGGGAGGGCCTCTCTGACCACCCGAAGGTTCCCCCTGCCCCCATCCCCACCTCTGGCAGTGTACACCTCTTTCATCTAACAGTTGCCATTTTATGCGTGATGAGTATTTGTCTTCCTCCACCGGGTTGTTAAGTTTCAGGACAGCAGGGGCTGTCGTGTGCCCAGCACACTAACAGACGCTCTAAACACTGGCTGACATGGCCGCACACTGCACAGGAAGCAGTGAGGTTAGTACATCCTGACATGGAAATACAAGGTACAGGGCAGTGCAAAGAGTACCCTCCCCGCGTTGGGTAAAGCAATGATCCGTATCGGCTAGAGAGGACAGAAAGCCAGCAGATGCCCGAGGTAAAAACTGAACGCAGCCAGGCACCAGGGGCTCAGACAGCCCTTGTCGGGCTGGGGCCGGAGAGCGGCAGCTCCAGCCTCACGCCCCCCGATTCAAGGAGTAGGAGACACAAGAAAGTCCTCCTCCTGAGGTGGCCGAGGCACACGGACCCCGGGATTAGCTCTGACCGGGCCTGATGCCCTTCAGCCCCGCCGCGAGGGCGGCCGGAGGTGGGGACGGCAGGGTGGACATCTGTCCACACACAGACCTGAGGAGGGACACAGCACGCTTCATCCAAAAGAAATCTGAATAGTTGCCAAATCAGGGGACACAGAGGCTGGAAGAAACACGTCCCTAGAAGATGCTGAGTGAACTTTTTTCCCCTTGGAAACAAACGAACAGGAGCTTCCCCTGAGATGAGGCAGCGGCAGGGGGTAGGCACAGACTTGTCACTTTGTACCTTCCTCCAGCAGTAACATCTGGAACCACATACACGAGCTAGTCTTCATTTGTTAAAATCACAATGGAAGTTTTGTACAAATAATTTTAGTTCCTAAAAGTGACACCTGCATACAAGTTCTGTCTGCCGCATGAACAGCAATACCCGACAGGAGCAGGTACTGCGTCACGTTAGTACCACACAAAACACCACGAGTTTAGGCACTTCATCAAAGAAAAATGTTCAGAAATGAATGAGGTCACTGAGTCTTCTCTCCCACCGGCAGACTCCCGATCCCCACCCTTCAGCACTGTCACATGACGGCACGCTCGAACCCTCGACACTGGCGTGGCTGCCCCACACGAGGACAGGAAACACAGCCCCGACCCGTACCGACCACGCAAACCCAGATGGGAACCGAGAACCCCTATGGGGATCCACAGTAAAGACCTGGGCTTTCCAAGCTACGTGATTTTCTCTGCACCGACGTGGGGCTCAGACATCCTGGTGTCCTGACCACACATTCAGAGCCCAGAGCGCCACGCGGGGCTCCCACAGCGTGCTTAACATTACAGTCCCCAAAACCGAGTCTGCGGCCCGAAGAGCCCGGTTCCACTGAGTCCAGGTCTGTCTGATTAGAACGCGGCAGCCCTCCTGTGAACAGAAAGGAGGGAAACGCGGACACAGTGAGCCCCTGGTGGTCAGGGCCGGCCAGGGTAGGGGAGTGGGGCCGCAGGAATGATGCCCCCAGACAGAAATGGCAAAAGCAACGGTCGGGTTTCCATTGACACTGATTTTCTGGCAAACGTGGAAGTGTCACTGTCCAATGGGAATTATAAGACCTCTGTCCTCTTACTTGAAGCCCTTTAGACAGTACTTCTCACGTGGACCACAAACTGGTCCTACGGCAGAGCCTTTCCAGAAGAAAGCAGGACGTCCTCGGCGAGTGGTGCTCCCGCCTGCCCCCCCCCGCAGGGGGCTGTCCGGCCCAGGGGCTCCTCCCAAGGGGCCGCGGCGGCCGCTCACAGTTCCTCCCTCTTATTCCCAGCTCGATTGTCTTCCTTTGGAGCCGTGGCGGCCCGAGACTTCGGGTCCCCCTCCTGCTTCTTCTTGCCCTTCTCTTGCTTTGTTTTGTTTTTCTCTTTGCGTCCCCCCCCTCTGCCGGGGTACACCTGCCCCTCCAGGGTGACATCGGCACACCTGTCTTGGCTGACCAAAAAGTCCTTGATCTCCCAGGCGTAGCTCCCATCACGAAGCATGAAGATCGCACGGTCTGATCCCACGATGAACCTTGACAGAGACATGCGATCGTACGGTCAGAACACACGAGAAATGCACGAACGGGTCAGAGCCGCTCTGTGGCACGCAACCAGGAAAAATAATCCCTCCCAAATTCAACATGAACACAAAACAAAAACCTATAGTTTAGCTACTGACTGAACGATTTCACGCCTCAGCTCAAATCCGAGACACAGAAAGCTGGGCTGTGTGGGGCGTGGATGCCTGCGCTAAGAGCGTCAGCGAGGGGTCTGGGGAGCCGCCCCCGGGGCTGTGAGGCGGCCGCCGTGGAGGAGGGCATCTGTTCTGCATTCCGAGGTGCCCAGTGAAGGTTTCCTCTGCCAAGAGCCTTCTGCAGACAAAGGCTGAACACCACGGGCTTAGGCTGGGTCACCGTAAGGGGCCCATGAAGGGTCAGAGACACACTCGACCACTGGACGGAGATCCCGAGCCCGGAGGGTAACAGGTAGCCCACGTACGCCAGGACTCAGCAGGTCCCAAGGGGGAAGAGGAGCAGAATGGGGCCTAGGCAGCCCACCAGTGTGGCCAGGGGCACGAACGCCTCGTCCCTGAGGGCCACACCCTGCCTCTGGGAGGGCAGCGGGGGCTCTGCCTGTGTACCTGTTCCCCTATGCGTCTGGTCAAGCTAATGAAAGCATCACACCATCGCAGACAATAAGTGTTCCTTCATATTTTGTCATTACTCTTCTATTTCCTGAACTAGAACATTTGAAGACCCTGAATTTCAGGACTGTTACTGAGGAGGAAAAAGGAAATCCCTGAGCATTGCATGGGAGGGCTGCACTGGGCTGCAGGAACCCCACCCCTTCACCTGAATTAGGCAGTCGGCTCCAAGGCCGAGTGGGAAAGCTGCCCCACATGGGGGGGGGGGGCACGCGGCCAGGCTGTGACTCCTTTGCCCCACAGAGGCCGACCTGCCCCAGTTCACGGGGACGAAAGGTGCAGCACTGTGTGGTGAGAGCCGGGAGCCGGGGGGCAAGGAGCGGAGCACACGGCCGAGGGAGCGCCCTGCCGCGCACCTGACCCACTGCAGCCTGTCTGCTACCCTTCCCCAACAGAGTTAAAGATACAAAGATAAATAAAACTTGAGGATTGAAAGAGATATTAAAAAAAAAAAGCTTGCTGGCTGTGACCAATAATAAATGCTCTTCTTAAAAACGAAGAGAAATAAACGTAAGGGGAAATCCAAGACAGGAGGGCCCAGGGCCCGAGGTGAGGACTGCGCTGTCCCCGGCCGGCCTGCTGGTGCTTTACCTCTGAACATCGTAGTTGGCATTGAAAAGACTGCCCTGCCAGAGGCTGGTGATCTCCTCCGTCTCCTTCTCCGTGGGGCTTCCGGACACAGTGACGAACATCATGAGCGTCTTCCCCTTCTTGGTCATCTTCAGGATGCTCTCGGGCCTGCCCGGGTCTATCTGAGAGAAGTCGATAGGCGCCGAGGGTCTTTTGTGCTCCGGGAGATCCCCTTCTTCTATGTCGTCATCCTTCTATGAAAAGAGAGCACAGAGCACACGAGTCATCAGAATGCGCTCGTTGGCCGGCAGGTGCGGGCAGACGACCCAGGTTCTCCCAGGAAAAAGGAGACCCAGGAGCTTCCCTCCTCTAGGCAACCTCTGGGAGAAGCCCAAGTCTCCGGCAGGACTTAGCACCCATCACTCCAGGTCACCAGAGCCCATGTAATGGCTTAACAGCTCTTTCCCTCTGGAAGAATCTACCCAGCACGGTAGATTGTAAAAATGGCCACATCCTGGTTCGGTCCTACAATGAGCTGCAACACAGCAATGAAGATGTGTCCCCAACCTCAGAAAGACAAGACTGAGTGACAGAAGCCAGGCACAAAAATCAGACGTGCTGTAAGCCTGTTATTTAAAGTTCAAGATCAAACACAATTAACCTAGGATGACAAATCAGAACAGTGGTGGCCCCTGGGAGGCGGAGTGAGGTGGGGCTGACTGAGAAGGGAACTTTCTGAGGTCATGGGAATATTCTCTTTCTTAATGGTGGCGTGGACGACACAGATGTATCCATTTGTCAAAATTCATAGCACCCTACACTTAAAATCTGCATTTCACGTGTATCAACGTTAACTGAACAGTAAGAACAAATACTCAGTTCTAGTTAGCAGGCTTGGTTTTTGCAGTGGGGTGAACTAGCAAGCCTCACACTACCATCCATGAATCCTAGGCTTCCACGAGGAGTAAATACATTAAGGACAACGACAGCCCCATTCTTCACTTTGGGGAAGGGAGTTCTGGCAGCGGAAGGGGTTCAGAATACACCCTGTGGTATTAGGCTGGAACTGGGAGGCATCAAAAGGGACAGGTGACTTTTCCCAGGTAGGAAGGCAGGTAAATAGATCAATAAATAAAAATATTTAAAAACCAGAGTTCTTCAGAGAAAAGCTGAATAATTCCAGCCACACACACACACACACAAAAATGAAGTACTGGTAGATGGTCCCTGAAAACACTGTGCTAAGTGACAGAAGCCACACACAGAAGACCAGGCGTACGAGGCCGCTGGTGAGATGTCCAGAACAGAACAGAGATTAGTGGCTGCCTAGGGCTGGCTGGAGGGTTGGGAGAAGTGGGGGAGAGGGAATAAGATGAGATTTTATTTTTGGAGCGATGGCAACGTTCTAAAACTGAGAGTGGTGATGGCTGCACGACCCTCTGAATACACCACTGAAATGTGCATTTTAATTGGCTGAATTGTATGGCAAGTCAATTATCTCACAATAAAGCTGTTATCGAAAAAAAACAGACGAGCGCCTGGGTGGCTCACTTGGTTAAGCGACTGCCTTTGGCTCAGGTCATGATCCTGGAGTCCCGGGATCGAGTCCCGCATCAGGCTCCCTGCTCGGCGAGGAGTCTGCTTCTCCCTCTGACTCTCCCCCCTCTCATGTGCTCTCTCTCTCTCTCTCTCATTCTCGCTCTCTCAAATGAATAAATAAATAATCTTTAAAAAAAAACAAAAACAAAAAACAGGGGCGCCCGGGTGGCTCAGTTGGTTAGGCGACTGCCTTCGGCTCAGGTCATGGTCCTGGAGTCCCTGCTCAGCAGGGAGTCTGCTTCTCCCTCTGATCCTACCCCCTCTCATGTGCTCTCTCTCTCTCTCAAATAAATAAAATCTTAAAAAAAAAAAAACAGAAAAATGACCAACCTAAAATGAAACAAAGCCCCTTTATCACTCTTCCGTGGTTCTCTTGACTAAATCACCGAGGACACCAACAATAATGTAATTTTAAAATATTTTTAATAAAGGATGAGCACAAGAGACTTCTACAGTAGTGCTTGGAGGTGATCCCCATTTATTCCAGATTTGGGATCTAGCGTTAGCTCTACCTAACCACCTGGGTGACCTTGGATAGGACTCCTTACTCCCCTGGGCCCGCCTCCTCATCTATAAAAAGAAAAGCAGAGCTAGGTGAACCCCAGGGCCGCAGCAGTGTGACAACACACAACATACCAAGCTTCTCCTCAACTCTGCGACCCTCCCAACTGACCCATTTCTTTCTCCTTCTGCTTTGTGAGCTGATGGCGATCTGCAGTCAGGGGCACGTGCTGTGCCATCACAGGATCTTGGGAGGCTTAGAAAATCCCTTTCCTCACCTATAATGGGAAGGGGGGGACAGCATCTCCCTCCTGGGTTTGGGGATTCGATGACATAAAGACAAGCAGTAAGTAGCCTGTGCTAGCCCCAATAATCACACCTCCAACCAACTCCGGAAATCACACTGTCAAAATCACACAGCACCGCCTGGTCGCCAAATTCATGGGCTGTTTCTGTTTTCGTTCTACTCTACTTCTCCATAACATCTGTTATGATCTCCTTAAAACACCTCAAGACTTCTAATTGGCTCAGGAACCTAGAACATTTGTGTTTTTCAAACTGATTTCACTCGAGGTCATGAAATTAACTCACTAGGTCACAGGCGACACTTAATGAAAACTAAATAATCTCAAGTCTAGTGCCTATAGCATGGGTAAGGATTGTTTCAAGCTACTTTAATTCCCATCTTTGGAGATGTGTGTTGTGTGTTTCAGTTACAAAAAACGGGGGTGTGGGGGTAGAAAAGTGCCCCAGTGTGGCTACCAGTCCAGCTCTCCATAGTCCCAGGGCTTCTTCCCTGCAGAATCTGACCTGTGGTCATTACTTTCTCTGAGGACCGCCATCAAGCCCCTAGCCCCAGGCACTCCCCAGAAACAGGCCACCCCTGCCTCTAGGCATTTTCAACCGGCTTCCCCACTTCACTGCTGAGTCAGATTCAGTCACAAAGCTGACTCCCCTTTCCCAGACCCTTTCCTTGCTCCCGTGGTCCCTGATGATAACACTAGCTAGCACGTGCAGAGTAGCCGGCTCGGCCCCACAAGGGCCAGAGGGAACATGGGGTGGGTGAGGCTCAGAGAAGACAAATAACTCACTCAAAGTCACAGGCCAGCAGGGGTGACACTGAAGAGCAAACCCACCTTGCTGGCTCCGGAATCCCCCCACCCCCACCCCCACCCGCCCGCACTGTAAGGTGTAATGAAAGAACTGCCTTTGGTTTTCCTACACCAGTTGGGACTCAGCATTAAGTCTAACCCAGTGGAAAGCATTCCCTTTCCCCATCCCCACCCCACCCATGTGGGGCGGGCCTCTCCATGGCATACCAATTCTCACACTAGTGGGAAGGAGTTGGGGGATGGATTTAGGGATCGCCACAGGCGGAGGAAAAATCCCAGCTCCTGGGGAGGGGGAGCTCACATTTGTGGAGGGTCTGCAAACATTAGCTCATCTGGTCTGCGCGGGACCCCGCGAAGGGGGTTGTCTCTGGCTTTACAGTTAGGAAAAGGAGGGTCAGAGAGTTACCAAGCGGTAATGCTGGTTC
This sequence comes from Callorhinus ursinus, assembly GCF_003265705.2. NCBI lineage: Eukaryota > Metazoa > Chordata > Mammalia > Carnivora > Otariidae > Callorhinus > Callorhinus ursinus. Next base: position 2,092,008 of record NW_027397107.1, read on the forward strand.
AAAACCCATCCTTCCAGGACATCATGCTGTCTCCTGCCTGGTCACACAATCCACCAGCCACCAAGCCGCACATACAATCTCTCAGGTTTCTCTCTTCCACTCAGATCCTGCAGCTTCTGGCTTAATCCAGGTCCTCCTCATTACCTTTCATTTGCACTTCTGTTCACCAGTGTGTATGGAGCAGTAGTAAAATGGTTAAAAGAACAGGCCTGCAAGTCAAATGACCAAGTTTGAAATTCAGCTTACTTGCTGTTTGACCTTGGGAAAGTTACTTAACCTCTCTGGGCTTCCGCGTCATCATCTAGAAAACAGGGTAAGAGCATTAGATGAGTGAATGCACTCAGAGTAGTCCTGTTAGCTAATGAAAACTCAGTAAATATTAACTAAGAAGTCGTTTCTGCCTTCAGATTCTCTGCCTGCCCATCCATCCTAACCTTTGCCAACCAATCTGTTTCTTCCAATCATGATATCCCCAATTCAAAACCTCCAACAGCTGAAACATCCACTCCAGGGCATCCTCTGAAGGCTTTACAGAGTATTATGAACACTGTGCAGTTACCTCGGGGAAACGCTCAATATATCAAGTGAAAAAATGAACAGCAGAAAATTACATTGATGTTATGCTCTCAGCTATAAAACTGTGTCCGCACACAGAGGGAACATGAGAGAGTGAACGCATTTCTGTCTGGAGGTAGGGATGATCACATGTAAGCGTCCCAGTATCACAGTATTTGGGTCATGCAGCTTTGCAAACTCTGATCAGCGACTGCGTATTGCCTTCTAAATAAAGTGTAGACCCCAGAGCATTCAAGGCCCAGGCCAACCTGGTCCCCACCAACCTTCCCACACTTAACTTCAGACAGAGCGTTTTCCAGCTAAGATACCTGATTCATATTTGCAGGGCTTCCAGTTGGGAGCTGCGCTATCCTATGTTCCTTCCAGGCTCTCTTAAAGCTAAGACTCCAACTACTCTGGGGTGGGTACTACTAACGCCTCTATTTTGCAGATAAGGAAACTAAAAGTGCGGACAGGTTCTTCGGCAGCCCAAACTCACAAGTGGTCTGAGACCGGGCAGTCCGATTCCAAAGCCTAGGCAATTACCATTTGCACCATTCTGCCCGGTGCCCATGTGCTCCCCCCCACCCCAGTTCCTGTGGCCCTACTCCCACACCCCCTTCGAGTATCTAAAATGCCACTTCCTCCCTGGGACCTTTTGAAAGTCTGACACTTTCTTCCTTTTTACAGAACTCAGCAATTCCTACTTTGTATTAGGGTTACTCGTCCTGTCACCTACAGCTCCTGATGGCGGGATCCCTTGCTCATCTCCGCAGCAGCCCTCTGTCTAGCTCACGGTCTTACTATTTCCAGGGTAGGACTTCCTCAAGAGGTAGTGTTCTTCTTTGGGGGATCAAAACCTTCATTTGCTCAAGTCCATAAAGAGATGGGAGATAGAAAAGGAGACAGTAAAGGTGGAAGGAACTGCTGCCCGGAGTTCCCTCTTCATCAGTGGGGCACACACTCAAATCCACCCCAATCTCGCCATCATCACCTGCAGATAAATACGGAAATACAAGTCTGCCTTCTTCTAGTCCAAGGCATCAGATGGTATTTTAAACTCTGAAAGCCTCTATCAGACACGCCCATGTACACAGCCATACCCACAAAATAAAAAGACATCGCCATGGGAAGGAGTCATCCGGTAAAACCTCATTCTGCAGATAAGGAACCTGAGGCCTAGAGAGGAAACAGGACTTGCCCAAGATTACACAGTGAGTAGAACCCACGTTTCTGACTCCACTCCACCAGCTACGCAAATCAGCCAGGACAACACAACCGCCTTTGCGAGGGAAAAAGGCACAGCGTGTTTTCCTTTGCGGAACCTTCTCTAGAAAGATTACACACTCCAGTGCATTCAAGTAACGAACCAAAAAACTTACTCTCACAAAAACAAGTCTCTGCTCCTTTAAAGGAAATGTGAGTTTACTGAGAGCGCCACCAGCCTTTGATTCCACCACCCCAAATTACAAAACTCTCAGGAGAGAATACAGCAAAACGAGAAGCCTGAAATCCTACCGATCTGGAAGACGGGCCAACCATTAAAGCTGAGACGGTCCTCTTAAAAGGACGATCTTCACGCCCCACCCCCATGCCTGAGCAGAGTGGCAAGGTCTCCCTCCGCACGTGCCGGGCCCACTGACCACTGGGGGCCCCGTAGGGGCGGCCGGGGCACCGAAGCTACAGCAGGGCAGAGGCCTGAAGGGCCGGCCCGGGACCCGCGTGGCCAGGGAAGCGCTGCAAGAGCGCCCGGGGGGAAGGCTGGGGCGGGGGGCGGCGGGCGCACTGGGGGCCGGCGGCGGTTCCCGCGCGGCAGCCAGCAAGGTCGCCTGGCCTGGGCAGAGGCCGTCAGGGGGCCGGGAGACAGCCGGGCGGGGGTGCGGAGGGCGCCGGGGGTCAGCGGGAACAGGGAACGGGGTCACCGAGACGCAGAGAAGCTGGGGCGGATGTGCGCGCGCGCAGACCTCCCACTGTTCCAGAAGACGCGCCATATCCGCATCGTTGTAGTCGCGAATGTCCTTCTTCTTCTTCCGCGGAGGCGGGCCGGCCTCGCCGGGCGTCCCGGCCGCGCCCTCGGCAGCGAAGGCCCGAGGCGGCAGCGGCGGTAGCAGCAGGTCGCAGGCGCACAGGAGGACAAGGGCCGCGCGCGCCCAGCCAGAGGCCGCCATCTTCGCCGCGCCGCCGCGGAGGCCAGCGGTGCGCGCGCCGCCGGGCCCCGCCCCCGCCCCGCCCCCGCCCCGCCCCCAGGCCCGCGCCGACCTACCAGGCCCCGCCTCGTAGCCGCCCCTAGAAGCCCCGCCCCCGCGCCATCTTGGCCCCGCCCCTCTCCCGGGGTCCCTCCCGCGGTCTCCCGGGGCTCTCTGCCGGAGCCGGGTCACCGCGGATCGCCGGCCCGTTTGCTCGCGGAGGCCGGTCCTTTTCTCCCTGCCGTGCAGGCCAGGTCCACCAGCCCCCTCAGGGCCTCCGGGAGCCCCCGGACAGCGCCTCGCGGGGCCTCGAGAGGCACTGGAGGTGCCAGTCCCGGGAGCTGCCTGGGCTCCGGGGAAGCCGGGTCCGGAGTGTGCACGGACGCTTCCTCTCCGTCTCCTGCAGCTTCCTTGGAGAACAGCCGCTTACCTGGAAGCGAGTGGCGGGTATAGCTCTGCTTTTCCAGAAGGTCACGGATGGACGGGGCCCGCTGCTTGGCTGTTGGTCGCAGAGGATGCAGGATCACCGTCATCTCTGGAACGCGAATAATCCCCCCCCCTTTTTTTTTCATGTTTAAGACAACTTCAGTATTTCATCTGATTTTAACCCAATACTGTAGGCTCTGACTAATGCATTTCAAGGTTGAATCTTTTTTTGTTTGTTTGTTTCTTATTTTAAAAGAGTCTGGACAGAGATGCTTCCAAATTACACGAGTTCTAAATGGCTGATCTGATCTTTTAAGTTTTTAATTATTTAAGAAAGACACGAATCACTTACTGTAGTTGTGAGAGATCCAAACATTATACAAAGTTTCAAACGTTCTACTCCACCCCACAACTGTACTCCAATCAGTTTTGTCACATAGACATTTTTCTATACATTTATAAATATCGAAATGTCTCTAGAAATGTGATTCATACACATTTTGTTGCATTTATATGTATGTCTATGGCAGCACACTGTACATATTAGTAAGCATTTTGGCTCCTTAAGTGTTTTCCATTTAGCAATATGACACGATGAACCTTCATTCTTCATACTTCCGTATAGCATGCTTTGGTATTAATTCACCAATAGTTCATTTCCCTGTTACCCCCCCATTGATGGACACTTATTACCAATTTTTCTGCTATTACCAAAAAAAAAAAAAAGAAAGAAAGAAAGAAAAGAAAAAGAGCCACAATAAACCTCTATTCATGCTTTGTATTGTGGGCTGAATTGTATGGCCCCCAGATTTCCTCTGTTGAAGTCCTAATCACAGTCTCTCAGAATGTAACTGTATTTGGATATAGGGTCTTTAAAGAGGTAACTAAGTTAAAATGAGGTTGCAAAGATTGGTCTCAATGCAATATGCTGTCTTTTATTTTTTTTCTTTTTTTAAATTTTTTATTGTTATGTTAATCACCATACATTACATCATTAGTTCTTGATGTAGTGTTCCATGATTCATTGTTTGTGCATAACACCCAGTGCTCCACGCAGAACGTGCCCTCCTTAATACCCATCACCAGGCCAACCCATCCCCCTCCCCTCTAGAACCCTCAGATTGTTTTTCAGAGTCCATCGTCTCTCATGGTTCGTCTCCCCCTCCGATTTACCCCCTTCATTCTTCCCCTCCTGCTATCTTCTTCTTCTTCTTCTTCTTTTTCTTAACATATATTACATTATTTGTTTCAGAGGTACAGATCTGTGACTCAACAGTCTTGCACAATTCACAGAGCTCACCATAGCACACACCCTCCCCAATGCCTATCACCCCCCCACCACTCCAGCCACCCTCAGTTTGTTTCCTGAGATTAAGAATTCCTCATATCAGTGAGGTCAGATGATACATGTCTTTCTCTGATGGACTTATTTCACTCAGCATAACACCCTCCAGTTCCATCCACGTCGTTGCAAATGGCAAGATCTCATTCCTTTTGATGGCTGCATAATATTCCATTGTGTATATATACCACTAATATGCTGTCATTTATAAGAAGAGGAAATTTGGTCACAGTCATATAGGGGAGAGATTATGTGAAGACACAGGGAGAAGACAGGGATCTACACGTGAAGGAGAGAGGTCTCCGAAGAAACCAACCCCGCCAACACCTCAGTCTGGGACGTCTACCTCCCAGAACAGCAAGAAAATGTCCCGTAGTTTAAGCCACCGGATCTGCGGTACTCTGTTAGGGCAGCCCTACCAAACTAATATATCCCGGCTTTGTAAGATTAGATTAGTAGGCTGCGTGTAACCGAAAACGGAGCTCCTTTTAAAGTGGCTTAAACAAAAGAGAGGGCTTTGTTGTTAGTGTTGCATTTTTCTTTCAGGGAAGCAGTTGGAAAGTGAAGCACCAAGGGCTGGGAGTCACCTGGCACCCAGCCCCTTTCTTATCCTGCTCCATTCTTCCGGCCGGTGGTTTCTATCCTCAAGTTCACGGCAAGTTCTGAGATGGCTCCTGGAGCACCCGCATCAAGATGACTTTCATCCAGGGGAAGGAGGGAGGAAGGAAGATCAAAAGGTGTACACTCTTCTATGGAGTTAGCTTCCTTTAAGCAGCCTGCTCAGTTCGGCTCACATCTCATTGGCCAGAACCTAGCCCTCCGGAGGAGGGTAGCAGACTGTCTTCTAGCTGGGTACACTGTCAGCCCAAATCAAAGTGGGATTCTGTTATCAAGGAAAGAGAGGAGGAGGCTGTGCAAGTGTGTGTGCCTCCTTCCACCCTGAGGACCGTCCCACTGCAGAGCTGGCTGACAACACACGTCTGTACGTGCACAGGTGATGACATTTTCTATTGACATGGAGCAGAGACTCGTAAGAAAAAGAGGGTTTGGGTTTTTTCCTTCCTTTCCTTTCCTTTCCTTTTCTTTTCTGAAATCATAGGGGAAATGTCATAAGCTCTCTCCCCAGGGCACACTGCTCCACCCAGTGGCTCGCAGCCCTGTCCTGGTTCAGTCATGGCTAAAAACACATGAGCAGCCACGGTCGATCATGTGCTCTGCTGGGTGGGGTCACGCTGGTCGTTTATTTCGCCAGCAGCCAAGTGAAGGTGCAGAAGTGCTGAGAGTTCCGGTGCACAGAAATTATTGGGATTGTGCAAAAAAAAAAAAAAATTCCGGGGCTACTGACTTTCATCGAAGGAACAAATCAATTCAGTTTATAATCCACTGACGTGAAAACATCTGGATTGATTTGGCATTGTCACCATTTTGGTGTCTGGAACTTGATTCAGTTCAACTCTATGAGAATTTATTTACTGAGGGCCTGTGGTCGACCCAAAAACCAGATGAGGCACTGATGGAAAGATTAATGTAACAAGGATGCTGCATGAAAGAGCTCACAGTGTAGCAGAAGAGATAAACAATACACAGCCAGTGTATTGTAACAGCAGGTTACAGGAGGTCAGGACCTGAAGAGATGATATGATGGTAATAAGATCCCTGTTTTAAAGAAGAGGAAACCCTGGTTTTGGAGTTACATAATTCGTCAGAGGTCCCAGGTGTCTTGGATGACAAGATGTGTCTTTCTTCCATGTAGCATCGACTGGGTTAATCATTGGGACAGTCACATAGTGAAACTGAGAGCCATGTGGAAGATCCACTGAAAAGGAGTTGGAGGCAGGAATGCTCAGATGGGATGAGACCGAAGTCTGACCAGGCATGCTGTAGGGCAGGAGAGGAGGGAGCAGAAGTGAAAGCGATGGTGTGGTCATGGGCTAGATGAAACCACAAACTTCTCACTGCTCCGGGGCTTCATAGTAACCACCCCTCTAAGTGGTTCAGTGACTGCAGATGGTAAAATTGAATCTCACAGCTAACAGGTGTCCTAATCCGGGCTTATCCTGGCTTGTGTCACTCAACAGCAGAGGAGGGATGCCTCAACTGGAGGGTACAACAAGAATTTCTTGCAGTATTAGGAATCAGGCAGGGGTGACGTTCAGAATGTTGAAAAACGGGAAAGGCATACTTACTAATCAATGAGAACAGAGGCCTATGACCAGAAGGATACAGCGTGGCTTTGGAGGCTCTGGTGTGCTGAACATTAACCATTTAAAGACTGAATCATGGGGAGGTATGGGAGGAGGGTCCTGGGGGTGGAGCTAAGGTGGACACGGGGAGACCATGGCTACTTACCATTCTTCACTTTGCTTCTTCTGAATCCAGTGCAAGAAGAGGGAAAACATAATCTCCTGAGCTTTACGTGCTCCTCAGTTTATTCCCATGTAGCAATTCCAGATGTCCAGAAGAGATGGGATTGCCCCAGGCTAGGGTGAGAGTCCATTCCTGATCACCTTCCTTACTTGTGAACGGAAGAGTAGGACTCGTATAATGAAACAGAACAATTAAACTTGCGTTTGCCGAACACCATGACAATGAGTTAAAAGGGGTGAGACACACATAAATACATGGATGCCCCTAAAGTATTGATTGATACTGTTCTCTGTACCAGCATATAAGGAAAGAAATCTAACTTCGATGGAAATTCTCCGAATACTAGACTTAATTCAAATTATCCATAATACTGCAATTGCCTTGAAAACTTGAGGATTAGATCTGAAAAAAAATGTGGGACTTTTATCTATGTCATTTGAAACATTACCTACACTCTGTTAGCACAGCTATTTGCAATTATGGTTGGTGAACTCATAATCTCTGTTTCCAGAGAATCCTCTCCCTGGCCTCTCCTCAACAAGCTATGAGAGAAATGGGGTGAACACGCTTGCTAAGCAGATAGGCCTCAGGCCTACGTTTCAACCCTAGAGCCATGAGCTGTAAATCATGATCGCACACACAGGCCGTGCCCTTGCAGTGGGTTTGTGAATATTCGTGACTTTATGTCCACGACGGAGCAAGAGCTATGGCCAGCAGGATTTTGGTTCCGTGAAAGCATGCCCTTCTTGCAGAGAATGGCAAACAGGTTAATTCATTTATTCATTGCTTCCACCAACATTTATTGATGACCACACAATGCACTAGGTGTGGGGGAAGAGAGGAACAGATCAAGTCCTTGTCCTTAACGAAGCGACAGGGCTGTGGGGAGAGAGTATGCAGTGCTAACAGCCACACTGCACAGAGCACAGGAGGGGCAGAAATGCCCGAGAGTCTGTCTGGGGCTCAGGGAGGCTCCGCGTGGGGGGTATAGCTAGGCCATTTGTAGTTGCTGACTTACTATGTGCTAGACACCCTGAGAGATGGAAAAATGGCCAGGCACGATTAGTGTTAGGAACTCTATTCAGAGTTAGGAACTCTATTCAAGATCTCGGCATTTATCTTCTGCCCTACGGCATTTCTTTTTTTTAAAGATTTTTTTTTTTTTATTTATTCATTTGAGACACAGAGATACAGAGAGAGAGAACGTGAGCAGGGGGAGGAGCAGAGGGAGGGGGAGAAGCAGGCTCTCCCCGCTGAGCAGGGACCCTGGGATCATGACCTGAGCCGAAGGCAGACGCTTAACCATCCGAGCCACCCAGGCGCCCCTGCCCTACAGAATTCATGAAAATACCTCTCAAGATCACTCACCAGTAGGGAAACGAGGCTGTGAAAGCAACCTTCACCTCTATGTCGGGCTCGCTGGTGAGCTAGACTGCAGAAAATTCCAGATCTCCCAGATCTTGGGAGCTGAGTGCTCATGTGTGCCTCCCACGGTTAACTGGCCTGCACACCCACCTCCCTCTCATACTCAGCTTCAGATGAACAGAGAGACAGCCCAGAGGGAGGGAGTGGGGGGAGGCAGGGGGATGGGGAGCATGTGGGAGGGCTGGGTGAGATCCTCCCCAGGTGTTCTTATGGGCTGGGAACAGATACACCAGCGATCAGGACGACATGCTGGGTGAGGGGTGTGCTCCTACTCCCTCATGAACCACAACCCGATGAGTGTCAGACCCTCCATCACCGGTGAGGATAAGTAAACCTGGGAAAAGGAGGGGGAGGGGGAAAACTACCAGATACAAACTCCTCTCCTTTAGAGGAGAGTTGAAAGGAAAATAATAAAGGGTGGTGTTCAGCCACGTGTAAGAAAGATCACCTGAGATGGAACTGGCCCATCAGTGAGCACAGGGACGCCGCTCCGAAGGAAAGACACATCAGCGCAGAGTGCCCCTCACTGACCAACAGGTGGCACAGTAAAGCAGATGCAGCTGGGTTGCTGTTCTGTAAGGTCTGGAGTGAAGGAAGAAAGTTGGGTCTCAAACCCAGCCTGTGTATATGCAGCGAAATATTATTCAGTCTTCAAAGGGAAGGGGATTCTGACATACGCTCCAACAACAATGACCTTGAAGACACTATTCTAAGTGAAATAAGCCAGACACCAAAGGACAAATACTATCTGTATCATTCCACTTATATAAGGAAACCACAGAAGGCAAATTTATAGAGGCAGAAGGTAGGATGGTGGTTGCCAGGGGCTGGGAGGTCGGGGGAATGAGGTGTTACTATTTTGTGGGGAGAGAATTTCAGTTTGGGAAGATGAAAGATATCTGGGGGTGGGGGTGGTGATAGTTGCACAATAATGTGAATGTACATAATACCACTGAGCTATAGCTAAGTTCACAGAAATGGCTAAGATGGAAAGTTTTATTTAAGGAATATTGCGCCACGGTTAAAAAAATAAAAAGCCAAACCCAAACAGAGTGTTCATACTGCTGTTTTATACCTGCCCAAAGTCCAGGGGGTGGATACACCTTCTAGAATAAGCAAGGAAGGAGGGAAAGCATGTTTCCCCAATCCCGCCTGGCCCAAACTCTGGGCCTTGCCTCCCCAAACCCTCAATCAGCTCTCTTTTGGTATCGTGCTCATTTATTTATTAAATGCCCACTAAGTGTCGGCCTTCAGCCAGGCACTGAGAATACATTCTCCAGTGGTCATGCTATTTCCCACCTGGCCCCGGCTTCCCCTTGTCTGCTCCAACCACCTTCCCCCAGCCAACCCTTCAGCCCATATATTTGCAGCTTCTCTCACCTGATTTCCATTGCAATGAAAAATACTTTGCACGGTACCTTTGGATCATATTATATTTTAAGAGAGGGTCAGATGGGGTAATGAGTGGAGTTTTCTAAAGAGAAAGCCCTTATTCCAGTGACTCCAGAGGCACATACAGCCGCCTATTAAGTTAGACTACAATATGCTACAGCAACAAACAACCCTCAGATGTCTGCGCTGTGACGCTGGGCTCATGTTTTGCTCACGTTGCACGTCCTGCACAGGTCAATGTTCGGTGTGGTCCAGCCACTGGGCTTAGGGAGGCTCCACCATCTTTGAGCTGCACCCCCTAGAACCGTGTCCCGGGTGGTTAGAGCAGGGGAAGAGAGAATGGAGAATCACAGATCTGCTTTGCATTGCCTCCGCTGAAAGGAAGGCACAGCACTTCCTCTCCTTTTCATTGGTCAGAGTTGGTCACGTGACCCGCGCGTACTTGCACCTGGACTGTTCCACGCACCTGGACTGTTCCATCGCCACGCTATCTCTGGGACAGCTCCTTTCCTCCGTGCGGTCTGACGTTGTGATGACTTGCTTGTGTGACTGTGTTGCCTCTCTGGGCTCTACTTTTCAGAAGGGTAGAGTCCTTACTTAACTTTGATGTAGCATTGGTGCCTAGCAGAGCGCCCGGCACGTGGTAGGGGTCCAGTGTTTGTGGAGTGAATGAATGATGGCAGAAAGTCAGGCGATCTAAAAGGAAGGTGGAGGTAGTCCCGGGAAGTGTCAGCGTGGGAGGAGCAACCCTATCTGAAAAATGAAGCGGGAGGGCGAATAATCCTATCAGCTTTAAAGGCTAATGCAAAGGTAGTGGAACATTCTATGTGTGACACAGCTCCTCGAGAGGGCACAAGGGGTCCAGCAGAGAGAAGACGATGGATATGTAGAAGGAAAACAGCACCCCCAGGGCACCAAGTAGCTTTGGGGAAAAATCCCGATCCTAGAGCAGTTTCATGAATACACTAGGAATGGAGGGAAGGGTTTGAGTTCTCCTAGTAAGTTTTTTGGAGCTCAGTAAGGGTAGGGTGCTTTCTTGGGTTACCATGGAAAGAGCCTGATTAGTCCAACTGGTTTTCCCTCAGAGAAAAATAAAAAAGGATTAACTCTACAGAACTGCTGCTTGTTGAGAAAACCATCCGTTTTATTGGCCTTGGTTGCAAAACAAGTGGGTTCGTCTAGATTTTAGAAATATCCAAGGACACTCTCATAAGTTGGGTGACTATCCAGGTTTGTATCTGTTGTTCCTGGTTAACTTTTTAATAGCATATTTCATAATTCACTCTCAAAACAGTTTCAGTTTGGATGATAAATTGCAAGGTCATCTTAGTTATAAGTAACGTTAACTGGCTGGCTGAAAAAAAAAAAAAAGGTGACGGTGGGTCCTAGGAAGGGACAAGAGGAACAAACATTTCCGTTGGCGGACACACCCAAGCTGGTGCTGGGCTGGGCACCTGGAGGGCCTGTTTCAGGACTAGGAGGTGCCCCCCTCCCGCCCCCCGCTGGGAGGAAGCCCAGGTGCCTCAACCACTTCCTGAAGAGCAAGGTCTGGGTAAAACGAAAAAGAGATTGGGAGGAGGTTCCTCGCCCGGCCATTTACTCTCCTCCCGCCCTTAGGAAGGCGCTGGAGGCATCAGCGGATCAGTTCCTTCCGTGTAAAACGGGACAACAACGTTCACCTCCAAAGGCTGTTCCTCTTCGTTAACAGTGGCCACTATTTATTCCATCGCCGAGCGGAAGACACAGAAGTTACGAGAGAGCAAAGCCTGCGGATGGAGGCTCCTAATTCCACCAGCTACTATTTATGCGCCAAGTAATACTTAAAACAGTCAGGGCACACGGTCTGATTTTGAGAGCAGAAGACGGGACACTTGGGGGGAGGACTCGCACAAGGTCACACAACTCCTAGACGGCTGGAGAAAGGCTGACCCCGGGAAGTCTGGTTCAAAGCCCGCGCTCCAGCCACACAAGGGGTCCCCCGAGCCGGCTCTTCCGACTCCACAGCAAGTGCTCTCAGCGCCCCGCACAGCCCTGCAGAACTCCCCCGCCCCCGGAGGAGGGCCACGCACAACAAAGGGCAGGGCGAGGGCTGGCAAAACCCGCCCGGGTCCCGCAAAGCGCGCAGACCGGACCCCGGCAGGCGGCCAGGGGATGGTGTGCAGCGTCCTCCTCCCTTCGGTGCAGAAACAGTCCCCTTCGAGACTCGCTCGCTGGGCGGGGAGGAAGCGTGGAGCTCCGGGTCCGGCTCCGGGTTTCCGCGAGACCGCCGGAGGCTGCGCCCCACGTCCCCCGCCCGGGGCCGTGCGCCGAGGAGGGGCTCTCCCCCCCCCCCCGCCCCCCCCCCCCCCCCCCCGCGGAACCCCCGGCCCGGCGCCCGCGGCGTCCGCGTTGGGCGGCGGCGTCCTCCCGCAGCCACCCAGCTTCCCGGGGGAGGAGCAGCGCATCGCGCAAGCATCCGGGAGCGGCGGAGGGGGCGGGAGGAAGGGCGAGAGGAGGAAGCGGGATTTAAACGAAAGGCGGTGACGCCACACAAAAGATTTCTATAGGCTCCAGGGAGGTGACGGCCGGGCGGCGGCGGCGAGCCCGGGGGCGAGGCGCGGACGCGGGGAGGAGAAGGCTCGGGCGGCCCCGGCGGGCGGCGGCGCACCCACGGCCCGCGCCGAGGAGAAGCCGCGCGGGGAGAGGAAGCGGGCGTCTTCCCCTCTGCCTCTCGGCCCCCGCCCTTCCTTTCAGTTTCTCCCGGCTCGCTCGGAAGTTGGAGGTTGACGAAAATGGCAGGAGCCGGGGCCCGGGCGGGTGGCCGCAGCGCCGCGGGGACCTTCTGAGTTGGCGTGGCCGCCGGGGAAACGCGCGCCGGGCGTCCGATGCGCAGGGCCCGGGGTCTCGGGAGAGCTCAGCCGCTGCGGGCCCCAGGCGACCAGGCGACCGGGATGGACTCGCGTCCACAGCTAGCGGCCGGCCGCAGGGCGCGCGGTCGGGGAGGGCGTGCCGCCTCGGCGCCGGGCCGCGCGTTGTGAGCCGGCGAGGCGGGAAGGGGCGGCCGCGGCGACCGGCGCGCCCGGGCGTGGCGGGCGGGCGAGCGCGCGAGCGGGGCGGCCGCTGTGCGCAATCAGTGCAGGCTCCCGCCCGACTCTGACTCGGCGCGGCCGCGCCAGCACCGGCCACACCCTCGGCTCTGCCGCCGCCGGCGCCGCTTTCCCGAGAGCGGGAGGCAGGAGATGCGCGCCGGGCGGCCGCGCGCTCCACAGCGCCAGCCGGGGCCGCCGTCGCGGGGAAGTGCCGCCCGGCGGGGTCAGGGCGCCTGAAAGCCCACGTGCGCCGCCGAGCCCGAGGTGGCTGACAGCAGAACCCGCCCGAGCCGCCGCCCGCGCTCCTCCCCGAGGAAGGGATTTTGATTTCAAAGAAAGGAAGGAAGGAAGGACAACTCCCAGCTTCCCCCTCCCGCCCTCCCGCTCCGGCGGCCGGGCCGGGCCATGCCCAGGAAGGCGGCGGCGGCGACGGCGGCCCAGCAGAAGGGACTTTCCTGGCAGCCCGGCGGCGAGGAACGCGCTCCGTGAGTTTGCTCTGCCCGGTTCATGGTTCCTGCACGCCCTCCAGGAGGCCGAACGCTGCAGCCCCTCCCCGCGCCCCCAAGAGCCTCCTGCGTCCTCTGGCCCCCGGGCCCGCTCTGCGCCGCCCGGGCTCCGGCCGCCGCAGCCCAGTGCCCTCTGCCCGGCGCGGTGGATGGCATGATGGTGCGGGGAAGGCACCGCGGCCCTGGCCAGCTGAGTCGCGACGGCCGCGGGGGCGGCGGCAGTGGCAGCGGCGGCGGTAGCGGGCTCCCCAGCGTTATGCCAGTGCCCCCCGGGCGCGATGGCTAGCGGCAGCGCTGGGAAGCCCACTGGCGAGGCGGCTTCTCCGGCTCCTGCGAGCGCCGTCGGGGGGGCCTGCTCGCAGCCGCGGAAGAGGCTGGTGTCCGTCTGCGACCACTGCAAAGGCAAAATGCAGCTGGTGGCCGACCTGCTGCTGCTGTCGAGCGAGGCACGGCCCGTGCTCTTCGAGGGCCCCGCCTCCTCCTGTGCTGGCGCCGAGTCCTTCGAGCAGTGCCGGGACACGATCATCGCGCGCACCAAGGGGCTCTCCATCCTCACCCACGACGTGCAGAGCCAGCTCAACATGGGCCGCTTCGGGGAGGCGGGGGACAGCCTGGTGGAGCTGGGCGACCTGGTAGTGTCGCTGACCGAGTGCTCCGCCCACGCGGCCTACCTGGCGGCCGTGGCCACGCCGGGCGCGCAGCCCGCGCAGCCGGGCCTGGTGGACCGCTACCGAGTGACGCGCTGCCGCCACGAAGTGGAGCAGGGCTGCGCCGTGCTGCGCGCCACCCCGCTGGCCGACATGACGCCGCAGCTGCTGCTGGAGGTGTCGCAGGGCCTGTCGCGCAACCTCAAGTTCCTGACGGACGCGTGCGCCCTGGCCAGCGACAAGTCCCGGGACCGCTTCTCCCGCGAGCAGTTCAAGCTGGGCGTCAAGTGCATGAGCACGAGCGCGTCGGCGCTGCTGGCCTGCGTGCGCGAGGTGAAGGTGGCGCCCAGCGAGCTGGCCCGCAGCCGCTGCGCGCTCTTCAGCGGGCCGCTGGTGCAGGCCGTGAGCGCCCTGGTGGGCTTCGCCACCGAGCCGCAGTTCCTGGGTCGCGCGGCGGCCGTGAGCGCCGAGGGCAAGGCGGTGCAGACCGCCATCCTGGGTGGCGCCATGAGCGTGGTGTCGGCCTGCGTGCTCCTGACCCAGTGCCTCAGGGATCTGGCGCAGCACCCCGACGGGGGCGCCAAGATGTCGGACCACAGGGAGAGGCTGAGGAACTCGGCCTGCGCCGTGTCTGAAGGCTGCACCCTGCTATCTCAGGCTTTACGGGAGAGGTCTTCGCCCAGGACTTTACCGCCAGTGAATTCCAATTCTGTGAATTAGCACCCCGCCCCCCTTCTTTCTTCCACCCCAAACTAGAGGAAGATACTTACTCTCCGACCCTCTCCATTTATACCAAAGAAATCCCAGGGGAAGCTCCCCCCACCCCACCCCATGTCAGACGCTCCAGAGGAACCTTCCAGAGAGCGGGGCCATGCGCTCCAACGACACTGGTGCGCACGGTGCGGGGTGGGGGTGGGGGGGGCAATGCCAATCTACGCACACCCAGCAGGGACCTGGAGGTGGCGCGCCCCCACCGCGCCCCAGCACCTCTTCTGGAGTTCCTCCACTAAATTTTCTTATCAATTGGGCAGGAAGGAGGTCATGGGTTCGTTTCTTTTTTGGTCTTTTTGTTTTTTCCTAATTAAAAGAAAGGTTACCTCAGTTTCACTCCTTAGACATGGATGTAGCTACCTTTTTTGTATGTTGTTATTTTTTTAAGCAATCGTGTTGGATTAGGCGTATACTTGGTGTGGAAAGAGTATGACTTTGCCATGTGATTTGCAAATGGGGGGAAAAGCTACTGTGAGTGTGTGTTTTATTTTTTAATTTACACTATAGAGTGGTTCCCCCCTGCCCTCCCCCCCCATGTCAAGTTTTTACCTTGCATGTACTGGAGTATTTATTTCATCTATTAAAATGTTATGTTTCTCAGATGGCCTTTTGCAATTATTGTTGATTTTCAATAATTGTAATAACGTTGCATGCCTGCATGTCGTCTCTGGAAGGGCACCCTGGAAAGGGTAGCAGTTTCTCCCCGCCTTAGCCCTGTCTCCCTTTTTCCTTGAGGGTGACCTCTTTGAGCAGCCTAGAATTCGAGAACACTGTCCTCGCAGAGCCGGGTGCCCGGGGAATGATCGCAGTATGCATGGTGCCGGCGCTGGGCTGGGACATGGGGGTTTTGTCTTGCCTCTGGTTTTTCCTGCAAAGTACTTCAGCCCCCTCTGTGTCCGCACCTCTGTCTGTCCTGATGGACAGTGGTTCAGGCTGACCGGGGTCTGATTTGTATTCTGCCTATCTCAGATTCAGGCTCTTCCTAATCCTGCGTGGTACCCCACCCTTCCCGGGTCAGAGGATCTGTTTACTGGAGCTGAAAAGTGCACTATAGCAAGGACTTTTAGGAGACTGTGGCCTCTTTTTTATGTGGGCGGGTCTGTTCACACAAGACCCAGTCACTCCTGATTGTAGGACAATCGCAGGGTCCTAGACTGTTTAACAGAGGGAGAGGTATTCTGGAAAGTGTTAACTTTTAGAGCCATAACATAGCTGCTGGCAAAGGGCTGATTTTTGTGACCTTGATCTAAGATCTGCCCTGGTTGATCTTGTGTTGGAAGAAGGCTTCATTAACTGAAGTTTGGAGTTATTTTAAGGGAGTTTGTCCTCTCTGCAGACATTTTAAGGAAAACAATTGGGGAGGGAGGGGTGTATAGTTTTGCTGAACCTTGTTAAGTTTTGGACGTTTTCCCACTGAAAGTATAACATTCTCAGTGCTTGCCCTGGGAAGTCCACATGCGTAAAAACTCCTACATGCTTTAAATTTGCTCAGTTTACATTTTTCTTCAGATTTGTTGTGCCTAAACCTTTGTAGTTCCCAAGGATCTGAGAAGAAAGCATTTTTCACTGTAATATGTTAGAAAGTCCTATTGACTGTTTTACTTGAATAGCTGTATTTATTACAAGAACATCATATTCAACGTGTAAAGCATCTTTAAACCTGTGTTGGGTAAGAGTAGGATCTGGGAGCTGCTCTGAATTTGATGTTTGGGAAAGTCTTAAAGTGGTATTGTACCTACATTTCTTAGAAACAGTCAAGGGAGCTGTTGTTTCTCTCTTAGGCCGGGTAGGTTTAAACTTTTAAAGTCTTTAAAAAATGACAGTGACCTTGAGAATGTTTCTTCCTCTATCCCCTGCCCTTTAGTCTGGGTGGGTCAGGTTTGGGAACTATCTGTGGGGAGGAAACTGAACCCACGTGCCAATGACAATCCTGCTTGCATATAGGACTTTTACTTATTTATTGGATATACATAAGTAATTATAGAGTTTCTAATTATGTGGTTCATTTAGCCTATGCAGATCACAAAGAGTAAACTGAAAGGAACAAAGTAAAACAAAATGAGGGCCAGAAATCTGTAAATTTGGTGTTTGATTAAGACAAAAATGATTGCCAATTGTTCCTTGGACTCATTCCTTTTGCAGAAGCAATTTTCAGGACAGTGCATGCCAAAAAAAAAAAAAAAAAAAAATCGCTTTCCCTGTCTACTTGGATGAAGTTAACTAGCTTGCCACCAAATTAATTTTGAAACTTCTTTTGTCTTAGCCAACTGGTTGTGGCTCTTTACATTTCTGTATATTAAAGATGTTGACTTGTAATATTCAAAATCTCTGTCCTCTGAAGTTGTTAAAAGTTTCGGTGGTGTTTTAACGTCCCCCCCCCCCCC
>NW_027397107.1:2109176-2355149 GCF_003265705.2 Callorhinus ursinus
TGTGAGATTAAGTGTAGGATTTTTCTTCCAGCAGGTGGCTTGAAATGGATTCTTGTATTTTTTTCAGCAGGAGAGCACGGCATTTTTGTGTATCTGCATTGCTTCCTTAGGCAAGGGATCTGGACCCAGGCCTTTGACATTTTAGCTTCTAGTGCACCAGCTGGCTAAACTTGTTTTTGAAATAGTCCTGATTCTTAAAAAGGAGCATCTCAGACCTATTTCATTGGGCTTAATAAGGTCAGCAGAGAAAAATCAGAATGGCCTGATTCTTTTTTTTTTTTTTTTTTAATTAAACCACATTAGAGTTAATTTAAGACCTGAATCCTTGGGCTCTTTTGACTTCCAAGGGCAAGTTTTCGTACACAGGCTTAATGGGCACCGTCCTGAGTGGGGATGTCGAAAACCTTCCTTTGAATGGTCAGGAGAGAAGGAAATCATTATGGCTAAGTTCTTGGAACAAAAACCATTATTTATGACAATCAACCCAAGTAAATGGGACAAAAGGCTTTCAAACACAAGACTTAACTAGAAAAGAGCTCTGTCTTTCCCGAGCTGTTTTAAGCTTGGCTTTTTTCTCTTATTCATTGTGGGTTGATGTTGGGAAATGAAGAAGTTGTGTGTGTGTATGTGTGTGTGTGGTATGTGTATGTTCTTCCCTACACCATCCTCATCGCCACCTGAGTTTTTATTTCTAATTTAGGGTCATGTTTCTCAAAATCTAAAGACTTTATGACTATGGAAGGACCAGTTACATCTGATTGGTTATTACTATTTTTTTTAAAGCTTGCACAGGGATCTAAAGCATCTGACAGTTTGAAATAGCTAATTTTAACAGAAACACCTGTTTTTCGGGTTGAATGTGACTATGGTAATGTGCAGATCACGCAGAGATTTTGAAGAACGTCTGCCACAGCCCCTTCTGGTTTTTGCTGGTACAGAGCTCGGAGTCAGGGAAGAAATCTGCAACCTTCCCTGTGCTTTCTGCCATGGGGCCGCACCTTGGTCGTCTGGGTTTCCAAGGTGGATACAGCACCAACTCTGGGTTTCCAAGGTGGACACAGACATTTGTGTGCCCTCCTGGCAAATTCTTGTCTTGATTAAAAAAAAAATTTTTTTTTTTAAATTTTTTTGCATGAGTATGTGTGAAATGAATTGGCCTGTTTTTACCTAAGTCGGGTCTTTCGTTTTAGGGTCCTTTGGACAGGGGAGTTGTCTGTTTCCACTTTAGTGGTGGAAGGCTCTAAGACTGACTGTCCAGATAGTATCGGGGGCGGGGGGGGGGGGAAGTGTGATACTGGTGTCCTTGATAGGGATTGATTGCATTTAACGGTACAGCCCTTCAGGCCAGGGGCTGGCCTGCCCGGGACATGTGTGATTACTTCTTGAAGTGAGTGTGTGTACAAGATGCCTGCAGCAAGTATACATATGCAAGGAGTAAAATTGTTTCTGGAAGTGAAAGCGAGAATGGGCGTCGGTGCAGCAAATCCTTGCTGGGGACAAACACTGTGCTGAGCCCTGGGGGGTGCAGCTGTATGTGAGACAGGGTGCCTCCCCTTGCATAGACTCTGGGCCCTATCCCAGGCCTGATCAATCAGAAACTCCGGGGCGGAGCGGTCTGAATTTTGTCAAGCTAGATGATGCTGATGCATGCCCACCCTGGAGAGCGGCTGGTCTGCAGAGCCTGCTGGTTTTCCTTTTCTTCCTGGCTGACTCCGGGAGCCCCAAGTGCTTCTGTATCAGGAGGAAGCAGCATTTCTGCAAGTTTCTTGTTTGCTCAGGTGTTTTGTTTTGTTTTGTTTTTCCCTCCTGGATATTTTGAGCCCCTTTCTTCAGATTGAGAAGATAATGTAGTCTCTCCTGCCAATTTGGAACTGGCAGGTTTTTCTCTTGCTGTGTGTGTCTGGGTGTGTTTACAAGGACAGAGTTCGCCCCCTCCTGCAACCCCCCTTCGAAATGAACTGAAGTCATAGAATAGTAAACTGGCAAATTAGCTCTCTGTGCTTTTGCGTGTTGTTGCCTCTTGTCCTTGAAAACTGGAACAGGCAGACACCCTCATTAAAAATCAACCCTTTACTTCTTGGACTGTCTAAGAAAGAGCACTTTGCTACTGAGTTTAAAGTCCTCGATTCAGAACCAAATGAAGCATGCAGACTTACTCCAAAGCTCACGTGAGGGATGACCGAGTCTGCAATATATTCAGGAAGTATGTCCTTTAACAGCCAAATTGGGATGGTCTTTCAGAGCTGCCCTCCTCACGAGGGTGGTCCCGGAAACTGGCATCGGGCGGATAGCAGAGTCTTGGCCCCACCCCAGACCTACCGGATTAGAATCTGCTCTTTGGCAAGATCTCCAGGTGATTTCTGGGCACATTAACGTTGAGAGGCACTCTTCTAGGAGACAAATATAGAGGCCATGGGTGAACTACGGCCTCATTCTTTACTGTGGGAGCTTAGGCAGTTATGTTTATTTAGATCTTTTCAGCTTTTAAGCATGTTCACCTATGTTATGTAATTGGGTCCCTAGAGCAGGATTGGGAGGTGGGCAGGTAATTACTGTGCATGTCATCTAAACATTTGTACTTCTGTTCTCCCATTGTAAAAGTTAAATATTTGTGATGAATTCCCATGATGTGTAAGACCTGTAATGACCTCCATAGGCTACTACAACACAAGGTCATTGGGAGTACGATCTAAAACCCTTCCTGTTAAAGTCAGTTTCCCCTAATCTTGCCTTTACCCTTCCCTTAATCTGACACATCACATACATTGTGATGTGCTCAAGGATGTCCCAAATAAAGAGCATACATAACCCTCCCCTCTTCCTCTGTCATGCTGTGTAGCCCACCTGCCCAGGCTCCCTGAAACATTGCATTAAGTTCTTAAAACCACAATGTCAGTCAAACATTTCAGACTCCAGGGAGGAATTGGAATGCTATTTTAGATTTGCTAGCATAATTTAAAAATGAACCCACTTTTAAGTATTCATAACTACATGTATTCGAATGATGCAGAAGTAGGGCACAGAGAGGGAAATTTTAAATCTTGTGTTTGGAGGGGAAATGGATATGGTCCGCACTCAGGGTTACTGAGCGTGCTTCTGAAATTACCAGCACACCAACTAAGTGTTAAAAGAGTTTCTGACTTTGTTCTCATTGCCTGGATTTCAGACAGTACTCAAGATACCGTTCAAGTGAAAAATCACAATTAATTGCCTTGGTTGTATTATCAGTCACTTTTTCTTTTAAAGGGCTTTTGATATTATGCCCAATGTAGGGCTCGAACTCACGACCCTGAGATCAAGAGTCTCAGGCTCTGCCAACAGAGCCCCCGCCAGATGCCCCTATCAGTCAACTTTTTAGGAGACCCCGACTGGATGTCATACATCCAGAAATTCGAGATACATTGTAGGGATCCTGGTCTATTCAGTGCTTACTGATGCTCTTTCCATTTCAACTTAGATTTTTGTTTGATGACCATCTTCTTCCTGTTCTAAAATTAACTGGCAAGTCATTTGAGCACCTCCCTTTGGGTAGGATTTTGGTATAAAGATTTTCCTAAAAGCTACCTTGGAGGCTAGGCTTTTACTTGCCCGTTTCTTTCTCCTGTAAGTCCCGTGATAAAGATATGTCTAAACGTGTAAGTCTAATTCTGGTTTTATCACTTGCAATTTGATTTTTAAGGTATGTGGGCATTTCGTGTTAGTAATGGTGTGGAAAGTTTTCCATCGAACCAACAAGAGATCATCTCATAGTTCACCTGTCTCGATGATGGATTCACTACCACCCAGCATCTTCCACGATAGCATCTCTTTATGTCGAGTCTGTGCTGTGGACATGAGTCAGATGTGGCTGGTGACCAGGGAGAGTCCCAGAGAGATGGCTTTAAATCCAATCTGGCTCAGCCATCAAGTCTCTGATCATTTAGGACAAAAATAGGAGTTTTTCCACTGACACTACACATAGACCTGAAGTTTTAAAGAGGCATTCTTCTAGATGGTTTAAATGTTCCAGTTCTGACATCTCTGGAGTTCAGCCCAAAGCTTCTTGCCCACTAGAGTTTCTGAAAACACTGGCCATTCTCGATTTCACTAGGACTTCTTTATCCTGGGCAGCTGGGGAACACCTGATAGAGCCCTACTAATAACAGATGGGGGCACGAGACCACTGTCATATAGGGTCAAGCATGCTGATAATGACACTGTATTGTTAGTTGGGTCTAGAACAGTGTCAGGTTTAGCAAGTCTGTTGGTAAAACATTTCTGATTTAGCAAACACTTACTAGGCATCTGGGACAGTATTAGGCATGTTCTTTAGATCAGCTTATTTAGGAGGAATAACTCAAAGCCACATGGATATTATTAGCAACAGTCCTAAGAAGCCCCATCCTTTGTTGTCCTCAAAATCGATTTGAGATGCTGTCTTCTGATAGAGATGTTTTCTGGGTACACCATCCTTTTGTGCTACATCTGCATACCTTTGCAAAAAATGCAGGTTTGGTAAAGCGTGGCTTTCAGAGAGCTCACTGAACGACAGGAGGAATAAGTGGGCACCACCATGACTTGCCAGAGTGCCTTCCCTTTTAGTTACGATAAATGGTCTTAGTATCACGGGGGCTGATTCCTTCTTGGACAGACGAGGCTCATTCACTCCAAATGCCACAGGAAAAGGTCTTAAATATATATTACAAATGAGAGTCTGTTTGATCTTTTCCCATGTATACGTGTCCATGAAATTCCATGGTTTCAACTTGTATGGATTGTCAGATCTGAGGGCCGAGAGACTGGATGTTTCTACCATCTTTGTGGTTTGAGAAGTGAATGCTGCAGCGTCTGTCCGGAGTTCATCTAGACTTTTTGAAGGACTTCCTGATTCCCTGACCCCAAACGGCTCCTCCTACATTGTTCTGGCTCATTGTTTTCTGGCCAAGAAGAGAATGGGTCCCAAGCACTACACAGAGTACGGGGCATTACCTGGCGCCTCCTGGGGACCTTGAGATTTCGGGAGCCTCACCCAGACATTTTTCATAAGGCTGATTCTGTACGAGGAGTTGGGAATGTGGAGATGAGCTTCGAGTATAGCGCAGATGGTAGGACAAATGATGAGAGACAAGGATAAGCACCATAATTCGTGTTCATGAGGATGCTCTAGTCTGGGTCTTGGGCTGTTCGGGACCTTGTGGTTCCTAGATTTGATCAAATTGGATCTCTTCTTTTGGTGACCAGGGGAGGCTGTTGGCATCAGAACTGGTCTTTCCTACCCCTAGTACCCGGTGACTGCGTGTAATTTAACTAGGAGTTTCACCGAATTTCTTTTCTGTGTAGCTGGAGGGTAGCGTTCACTTACAGACTGCAGGTGCCTTAAAGAGTGGGCTTTATTCTAAGGCCCAGGGATCATTTTCTTTTCACTCATTAATTTTGAGTAGTATTGATGCAGGGTGTAGGGCTATGACTGGACTGGGTCTGCCCTCCAGGAAGCAGCTTTCTTCCCTGCCTCCCCACCCCCTACGCCTCTGGCCTTGGCTCAGGTGGCCAGCATGCTTGATAAATGTTTGTTTAATGAAAGAAAAGCAATAGTTGGCATTTTTTGAGCCCCTACGATGTATGGTAGGAACTTTACATTGTGTCCTAGTCTTCAAAGCAACCCTTCAAGGTAAGGAAGAGCGTTCCCATTTTATAAGTGAGGATGCTGAACTGAGACCAGCCACCCTGGGTCACAAAGCCAGCAAGCAGTAGAGTCTTTCTGATGGAGCCCAGCATCCTTAGCCACTTGACTCCGGCGAGAAGGAATTTCTAGGATGAAATCCCTCTGCCGTTTGAGGTTGAACTGCTCTCCAAACCTGTTATTTTTAACCTTACTCATATGTCCATTTTTGTGGGTTTCCCCTTGAGCCTCACATGAGTTGTTAGACTGAGCCCTTCCTGGACCATTTGCATAGGACCCCACATGCCCACAGTCCCCTTGTAGTCTCAGGCAGAGCTGATCACATGGACAAGTGTTTTCTACCTGCTATGTGATGCTGGTGTCCTGGAGGATGCTTGAGGAAGATCGACCTCTGCTCTGTCAAGTGACCTGCACTCGGATTTCTAAAGTGCAAACATCTTTGTTATTTGCCCAGTGTCCACGGCTACCCCACTGACTTTAGGATAGAAACCAGACTCCCGGTGGAGGCGTTTCCCGTTCATCTGGTGTCTCACAGCCCCCTGCAAACTACGTTCCAGCCAAAGTAACACCTGCAGATTTCCTTCTATTGTCATGCTCTCACTTGACCTCCAAGCTTTTGCATGGGGTGTCCCTTGGACCCCTCCTCCTGCCCCCGGATTCCTCAGCCTGGGTGACAGATTCTCCTGCGGGTCCCTGGAGCACCTAGTACTTCCGGTAGTACTTACCATGTTGTAACTCTCTGTTTACTTCTCCACGGCCCCCGTCTGTATCATCATCGGGTGGTAGAGTCCTCTTTTGACCTCCAGTGACTAAGGCACTGGCCTAACACACTGTGAGCCCCAGTAAACATTTCTGCATGAACAAACGTACTGTTCACATCACCACGTTCTCTCAAGTTCTCCTTTCTAGGGCTTTCGGCATCTGCTCCTCTCCCCTGACTGCCCCGCGCAGACCCTAGCCCGGGGCCTCCCCGGCCTTCACCTGGACAGGGCTCCATAATGAGCCCCGGTTGCAGCCTGAGCCGCACGCCCACACCGGGCCTGCTCTCCCCTGCTCCCTACCTGTGCCTTAGGTGCAGCAAATTTAGGTCCGAAATCGCAACTTCAGGTAGTCAGTATCTCGATACATTAATTGAGTTCCAACAGCATGCCTCTGGCCTGGGCACACAGTGGCCAGCACCAGGCCTCGATCGGGCTGTGGCCCTCACCTCCCACTGCCCCCAGTCCCAGCCTTGTTCCAGCATGGTGGACCTCCTTGCTCTGCATGTGACTTTGTTGGCTTCCGTGTGAATGTCTTTCTCATCTGCCTGAACAACTGTTAACTCCTTGAGCCCAGACAGCTTCTAGGGGCCTAAGACTGGGGCTCTCAGTGCTGCAGGATCGGGCTGTTTTGACACATCTGGTTCTTTGAAGACCTTCCAGAAATGTGGGTGGATTCCAAGGGTATCATTGAGGGGCCCTGGCCAGACCAAACTTTCTTCTCTCAGCTGGTCTGGTTTCCTTGGGGCCTCAGCTGTGGGACTGGAGGGCAGTTTGGTGGTGATTCTCATCAGCATCCTCAGGGTGGTGCTGGGCCCAGCGGGGATGTGGAAACTGGGCACCACCCCGAGAGGGCAGGCTTTTTTCCCACAAGCTGACTTAGAACCGTACTCCCTGGGGAGCCCTTGAAGCCGGCGTGAGAATTGACTGAGGGAGTGAGTCCTGGCTTTCAATCCCATAATTGTTATAATGCAAAAATTACTCATGACTTTCCATAATCAGGTTTGGGTTGTAATAGCATACCGGAGCCGAGCTCTGGGCTGAGCGGGCCCAGGCTCCTGTGAGTGGAGGAAAGAAGCTGGAGCCTCAGGGAAGAGGAAGGGATGCTCTGCCAGAATCGCTGGGAGTGGGGAGAACGAAAAGCCTCCAAAGCCCCAGCTTCCAGCAAACGGGCACGGGGGCCTTTGGGCTCAATTTCCATTTCATCCCTACAGTTGGAATAGTTTCATTAAATTTGTTATTCTTACTTTCTTTTTTTCCCCTTGCCTTTGATTGTTGACACTACCTAAAAATATAAGATTATGGTTATCTTATCAAATTAAAGGAATTGTTTTAAACAAAAGTATTATATCTACTTAATTATTTAACTTTCCTTCCAGCGCCGACATTCCAGTTTCAGTGGACTAACAAGCAGATAGGGTTACCATGGCCACGGTGAATTGCCATAACAAGTTCCATAAAAACCGAAATGAGTTGCTCATGTCCCCTTCTGGTGATGTGACAAGGGACCCACAGAGCGTGGGTCGGGGCTGGGGGCACCGGGGTGTGGCTGGATGCCTTGCTTGGGGTTCCCCCAGCTTCTCTTACACTGTGATTCGGAAGAAATCCTCGATGAAAAGAATAATGATTTTAGCGGCACCTCTAAGCACACCCAAAAATTTGCGCTGGGGCTCAGAGACACAGTCTAGGGTCCTGTTCCCCCTGGCACGAGGAAAAATCACCACTCACAGGGTATAAATGCAGGTGTGAGAGGTAAAGTCTGGCCCCTTGTCTTTGCACCTCCCTGTCCTCTCCCCAAGTACTCCCTGAAATACTTCCTGCCCGAGGATGCCTGCATCCTAACCCTGAAGAGGTTAGCTCATAGCAACTGGAGGCAGCTCACTGACCTCTCAGAACAACACCGCCTTTAATGTCCCCTGGAGGAGAGCTTTCCCCACTCACCGCCTGACTTCCTAGCCTACAATAGACTTCCTATCAAGTGCGTCCTCCTAAATGTGCCAGGAGCCAATCCACCGCTCCCGGAAACCTACTGTGCAGCCGGGGGGCGGGGTGGGGCGGTTATACAAAAGGAAGACCCACTCTCGCTGCTCAAAGCATGAATGCTCCTAGAGCAGAACTTGCATTTCAGGAGCCCAGTCCTGCAAGGCTCAGAGGAAGAAATCTGAGGTAGTGTTTTCTGGGGCAAAACATATTGGAACAGAAATCTGGACTCGGTGCCAGTTGAATTGCTTAACTGGTATCACTCTGCCCTTTGTACTAATAACCTCGTCCCGGAGCACAGATTTCAGGCCTTGCCCGCCTGCAAAGGGAGGATGCCCTAGTTGGTTCCCAGGCAGTCCGCCAGCTCATAACCGAATGTGACAAAAAATCCCCCGGAGATTGTACTTGGTCCCTTGTCCCTTGGGAGAGAAGCACTTTGTCCCTTTGAGTGGTGGTGGGGTCGTGCTGGGGGAAGGGTGGGTCAGGCTGGCCATGGCTTCTGTCCTAAAATGGGGCTTACTTATGGACATTCTTAATGGCATGCTCTGGCCGGTCATTGTGTTCAGGGTTGAAGACTGGGGAAATATGTGAGTTCTGCTGAGGACAGGAGGAGCTAAGCCTCCCAGCCTACATGGCACAGAGGTCCCCCGAGAGGTGGAACAATGTGTGAGTTGTAACAATTTGGTGCTGAAGGTTATAGCAGTGCTAAGAAGTTTCAGCTTCTGGCACGTTTCGGAAGGCTTTGGATATTACATAATGTCCCGGGGAATAGAGAGTCAGCCTTAATTGTCACCTAGATCAGTGGCTCTGGGAGGCTGGCTGAGGACCAGAGCCTGTCTGTGACAATCTTTTCACCAGTCAGAGCAAAAGGGAGAAAGGAGATGATGAAATGTAAGGTCCCTGACAGAGACCTTCGTGGGCGTTCTTTATTCTGAGATTATATCCTTTTTCCATCTTTCTTGTTGAAATGTCATCTTATAAAAATAACAGTGTTAGCCGGTAGTCGTCGTAATTTTTAAAGGTATCGTCATGTTGCAGAATGAGTCCTTCATCTTATTTTGGTTCTCCCAACATTAGAAAAAAAAAAAAATGATTGTGTACTCCAAAATCTCAAAGTCTGAGAGCCAGTGGCCTTGCCTGCCCGTGACATATTTTGAGTCCTACGGTATCTCTTTCGCAACGTGTTTGAGTTAGTGCAATCATTTCTGGAAAAGCAGACATAAAAAATACGTTTGAAGGTGAATCCAAGCAAAGAGGCATTTCTGAAGAGCTGTGACATGCTTTGTTATAATGTGCCTTTTCCTAATTAGGAAGCCTATCTTCAGTTAAGCAACGTGAGTTGCTATGACAGTACTATTCAAGGCTAAGAGAACCAGGGCAGTGGTTCTCAAACTCGAGCACGCCTTGGAATCGCCTGGAGGGCTGGCTTATTAGACACAACTTGGGACCCAACCCCAGACTTTCTGAGTCAGTAGGTCTGGGGTGGGGCCTGAAAATGTATCCTTCTAGCAAGTCCCAAGGTGATGCTGCTTCTGCTGGTTGGGTCCACACTTTGAGAACCTTGGCTGCAACACTGGATTCACTGATGCTTGGGTCCTACATCCAGAGATGCTGATTTAACCGCCTGACATACCTCAGGCACTGGGATTCGTAAACCGGGCCTCAAGTCATCTGCAAAGTTTGAGAACCACTGTACTGGGTAACAGAGTTAACTCTGGCGGTCTCAGAGATCTAATCACAGAAGCTTATTGCTCATGCTACACGTCCAGCATAAAATGCAGGGAGGAGCGGAGCGCTCTGGTCCACACAGTCAGTCAGGTACTGAGGCTGGTGCCGTCTACACTCTCTGGAATGCATGACCTCCGTGCCTGCAGCAAGGCAAGAGCCTAACCTGCTGGTTTTTCATCGATTCAGCCTACCGAGGACACGAAGGGCACCGTGACACAAGGTGATTGGTCAGAAGCCATCACATACCCCAATCGTAGGGGAGCTGGGGCTACAGACAAACACCTAGCTTTTGGGCGGCAGTAAATTTCCCTGTCACAGTGATAATTCCCTGGTACCCTGGGATCTTCTATGGACCTAAGCACATACTCTTTTAAAAAGCAGCTTCTCAATCGTTACTTTTAGAGTAACTTTGTTTTTCTGTCATAAAAGGCTTACCCACTCTAGATAATTTAGAAAACACCAAAGGTCCTAAGGAAAAAAAATCCCACTATAACCCACTCCCAAGGAGTAGCCCCTCTTGAGTTTCTGGCCTGTAGCCTTCCAAGTATTTTTTTCTATACATATTCTTTAACACAGTTCATTGTTCAAAAAGATTATTTTGTAACTTGCTTTTTTAACTTAACATTCCATTTTGTTAAAATTAATTAAAATGTTATTAAAATATAATTCAATGCCATTGCATAAGTATACTACAGTGTAATTGGTCATTCCCTCCTAGGTAGATATCTTATTGTTTTTTGTCAATAGGTTACTTTTTTTTTTTTTTAAAGATTTTATTTATTTATTTGAGAGAGAGAGAATGAGAGATAGAGAGCACGAGAGGGAAGAGGGTCAGAGGGAGAAGCAGCCTCCCTGCTGAGCAGGGAGCCCGATGTGGGACTCGATCCCGGGACTCCAGGATCATGACCTGAGCCGAAGGCAGTCGCTTAACCAACTGAGCCACCCAGGCGCCCCTGTCAATAGGTTACTTTTACAAGTAGTATTTGCATGGACATCTTTATGAATGACTTTTTTCCCTCCACATTTAAGATCACCTACTTGGATGGATTTGTAGAAATAGGTGAACAGCTTTATTTTAAGCTCTCTGTTATTGTACACAAAGTGTCTCTATGTTTAGCAACACACATGTAGTGAGTACAGGGCATTAGTGAAGAAATTATTGAACTTGGTTCCTGCCTTCAAGTAGCTCAGAGTCTAGCTGGGGAATAAGATAGAAACCCAAATAGCTCTATCCTCAAAGAGAAAGACAACTATGGTTATCTCCATGAGTGGTTTCCAACATATCTTCCTGGCTTTGGACTCCTGGGAGGAGATCTGAGAGCTCCCTGGGATTCAGGGGTGAAGGAGTCTGACCTGAGCTTTGCCGTCACCCTGCTCTGTGACCTTGGGCAAGTCGTCCTCGGGGCGGGGGGGGGGGGGGCTTGGTTTTCTCATCTCTAAATGAGGACATTGGATTAGGTCGTTTCTAGTGGTGCCATTCTATGCTCCTTAAATGGTTGGAGGGTGTGGGTAAGCACGAGTGTATACTTTCCTTTTTTAAGTGTCTAATTACATCCAGCAATCTGGGACAGTTTCCATGGGACCTGCTGGCAGACAGTGAGGCAGCCCTGAAGATTTCTGCCCTAGGACTCCAAGACGACACCTCCGTGCAAACCAAATCATTGATGAAGGAGCAGGGTCCAGGCTTACAGCAAAGAGGAGCTGAGGAATGAAGAGATTTTTAGAAGGAGAAACTTTTTAATGAGGAGAAATTTGTTTGGCATTGGAAAAGAATATTAATGGTAACAATGTAACTAACCAGTTACATGTGGGCGGTATCTCCAAACTCATTACCTACATGATTTCATTTAAACCTTTTCAAGCTCTGGGAGGTGAGGGTTTTTTTTATCCCCCCCTTTACAGATGAGGAATTGGAAGTTCAAAGCGGGGACATTAACTGCTTTAGGGTGTTGTCCCAGGGAAGTGAGGTCATAGTCAAAATGCAAAGAAAAGCAAAATAAGCTGATTCTTGTCTTTTGAGTCTGAAGGCTGAGGTCAAGGTCGAATAAGGGCATTTCGTGAGGCTTTTTTAGACGGATAGTTGTGATAATGAGAGCTTTTAATCTTAGGTGCCATGTGTATAAGGTAAGAGCTTCCCCTCACCCATCTTAACTCCAGTGCATTTTGTGGACTGTCCCAAACTTGCATCGTCCCCAGTGTAGGTCACTGGTTCACACGGATGCTTTAAGATGAGCCAAAGAAGGCCTCGACCTGCAACACCGTTGGTAAAACCTGGTGGTTTGGAGCCTCAAGTGCATGTTGCCAAGGAAAAGGTACTAGCACTGCTGCTTGGGATCCTCAGGCGACCCCAACACCCCCTTTCCCCCATGTGGCTGGGCTGTGGTGGAGGCACCCTTCCCTGTGTTGGCAACAAAGGACTGCGGACACGGCCCCTTTGTCGGGAGGAATAGTGACTCTGGCTGGGCCTCGAGTTTGGAAACAGAAGAAATTTGTCTCTGGTATCATCTTCCTTGTAATTCAGTTCCCTTGTAATTCCCAGGTTCCCTCATTTCTTAATAACAACCAACACGAACGTGATGCTTACTATGGTCCAGGCCCAGTTCCGAGTATTTCATCTTCATGACGTGACTTTATGGTCATCATCCCCATTTTACAGATGGGGAGACTGAGACCCAGAGAGGTGAAAGAGCTCTCCCAAGGTCACAGCTGCTAAGGGATGAGAACTGGATTTGAGCCTGAACAGTGGTTCTAGGATCCATGCTCTGAAGGAGGCTGCTGCACATGGCCTGTCAGGGAAGGCCCCAGGTGGCCCAGGCCGACCCCCCTGAGTGCTCGTGCTCCTGAATTAACTGCATCCTCCAACTCCAGTCAAAACCCCAAGCCCCTTATAGCGGCAGCCTGCTAATTCATCAATAGTCCGTGAATGACTCAAGCAGACACTTCCTCTTCACAGAAGGACTTCTATTAAAAAAGAGGATGCTGGATCCCCGGTGTATTGGTAGAATTCCAGATAAAGAGACCGTGTGAAGGGGGAGAGATTTAGGAGGAGACTAATCCCCTCCAGGAGTCTGCTGTTTGGGCCACCGCTGCGAAGCTGGTCCTGCCTTAGATAACATCTTCACCCGCACCTGCCACGCTGTAGGTGAGCCAGGGAAGTAGAACCCCCAAGGGGGGTTTTGCACGTTGAGGGTTGATAAGCTCAAGACGGCTGGGGCCCCCACAAGCACGTCGAACATACGAGCTCCCTCGGGAGCTCTGCTCCATGCCAGCCACTTTGCAGACATTCTCGTTTTACATCACTATGCTCTGAAGCACGTACATCAGTATCAGCATCTTCCAGATGAGGAGGCAGGGTCTCCGAGGCTTCTAGAACCTTGTCTGAGGTCAACCAGAGAAAGCACAGCACAGCCAGACCTATCTCGACACCCCCCCTCCGCCCAGCATGGGCATTCTGAGCAGCTTCCTGGGCTTTTTCCTGGCTTGTGGATGACGCCTGTCCTTACATTCTGAGGAGGATCATCTGTGCAGGGGCCGGGATTCTGAGATTCCGTCGTGGGCCTCCTGCTGTTCGCATGCAGATCACTGCCTCCCTCTGCTGACTCGTTTCCTCTCAAGCTCCGCGCTGCAGCTGGGCAGAGGCTCCCTAGCCCCCAGGGCGGGGGCCTTGCCAACATTGCCTCCTTCTGTCCCCGGTGCTCCTGCTGCCTGGCCCCGGGGAAGAGCCAAGAAGTACCCGACCCAGGCCGACGGGCCAGGAACTGCCTGGGCCGTGACTCCGGCTTTGATTTTCTGGAAAAGCAGGGTTTTCTCAGAGAGGCTTCACCCAAGAGGAAGGACAAATATGGCAGTCAAGTCTCAGCTGACCTTAAAACCCCGTGAGCTTAGTCCTTGTCATTTAGTGGTTCCAGGGATTACTCAGCTTCTCCATTGTGTAGCCGGAGGAAATGCTCATGCTGTGTCATCTCTGGTAGGCAGTGGGCAGTTTTCTCCCAGCTGACCTTACTTTCTGTGTATTGTGAAGTTTCAGGACCGGATTGGGTATCTGGGTGAAAAAAAGTTCAGGAAGTTTTCTCTCTAGCTCTTTGCAAGGGCACACCCTGAGTGGTTTAGACAAGTAAAAACGGATGGCCAGTGCTAGGCGATGAGGCTAAGGTCAAGTTCTGCTCCAGGAAGTCTAAGAGAAATCTGAGTTGGCCCTTCTGGGAAGAATGGACCAGATGGAGGGGACCTGGGCTATCTTCCCTGCGTGGGGTGCCGGCAAAAACAGAGCAAGGGGCCGTGACAAGGAGGAGAGTGCCGCGGGTGGCGGCGGGGCTGGGTTTTACCCTCCGCATGCTGGGGGGTGGTTGTGTGCAGGAAGGCAGAGACGAGGAACAGTCTCGTTGGAAGGTCCTGGGTGGGGGAAGCAGGGAAGTGAGGCAGCAACCTCACAACGGGGCTCCGGGGCTGAGACCCTGGCCCGGGGAGCGGCGAGGATGCGCCCAGGGAGGGGACAATTGCCCGTCACTTAGGGGACCCCACAAAGCCAGACTGTGGGGGAGGCTGGTGTGGGAAGGAGAATTCGGGCACCTTCCAGGGGTTGCTTTGAGGTCATTGAAAGAAAAGAGGTTTTCGTTTAGAGGGAAATGTTAGGCTTTTTCTTTTTTGAAGCAGACTTTTCAACTCACGTGTAACCTATAGACATGAAAAAAACACAGATGGTGAGGAGACCCCTTGATGACTCCTCGCATGAGGAACACAGGTGTAACCAGCACCCAGATCAGGAAGCCGAGCCTAGCCAGCCAGCACCCCAGACGCCCTTCCCTCTGTGTCCTCTTATTCTCCCTCTCCCCTTCTGCCAAGGATGTCCCCATTCTGACTTCCAAAGCCTCAGATTACTTTGGTCTTTTCTTCAATATGTTATGAAATCTGTCCATATTGTTGCATACAGTTACGGTTCACTCATTCCCGCATGTTCTGCTCTATAAATACAGTGCAATTCTCTCACCCCATCTATTACTGATCGACACTTGAGTCATTCCCAGTTCAGAGCCATCGGGCTTCTAGGGACAGCCTTGGCCACGTCTTCGAGGTCCATGTGCACACACCTGTCTTGGGTGTGTACCCAGGAGAGGACCCGCAGGCTTGCAAGGCGTGCGCACATTCGGCTTACGCAGACGCTGCCAAACATGCGCTTGGGGCTTTGAAGGCTGGATTTCGTGAAATAAGCTGGGGGCTGGGGTTCAAGCTGCAGCTCTTGAGAGATTAGACATAGAGCTCAAATTTAGTCTTGTGAAAGAAGGCGGTAGCGGAGTCTGACTTGCTTGCTTCGTCCTGGGGCGAGCGCTGGAGCTGTTGTGAGGGACGGCACCCCCTCCCAGCCAAGAACTGCCGGCAGTCATTTTAGTTTTCCCAGACTCTCAGCTGGGAGGACCCCTAGGTCCGTTGTCTTTGCCCTTCCTCCCCCTCTTTTTGGAATGTGTGCTTTTTTGTTTTTCCTGAAAACTTGGACTTAACCCTGGTTTTAGGATACGTGCTCCATTGTACCAATCCATTTCTCCATCTCTCAAAGCAATTCGCACGATTGCTGTAATTTTAACATTTTGGAAAGCATGTGGTGAGGAAGGGACGCTGGGAGGTGGGGGGCTGGTGGCCGGCCGATGGAAGTGCCCTCTGCTTGCCGTGGACAGGGGGACAAAGAGCTGGGTGGTGCTGATCGAGCTCTGGGGGGACTAGGGGCCAGCAGGAGACGCCTTCTTTCTCCAGGGAAGCTATTGCCTGCAGACCAAAAAAGGAACTTTCAAACTCCTTTGCATCTTAGAAAAAAGGAAGGAGTTGTGTTCTGTACAAGTAAATACTTATGTAGCCCAGATGTTAGCTGGAGGCCTCCCTTCCCCTCAAGAGCCATGTGAAATTAGCTCAGACCTCTACCGATTCCATGGTCCACAGAAGTCAAAATCCTCCCCCAGGATTGCTCCTACTTCCCAAGGGCACTTGAGCATTCTCAGTGTAAGCCCTCGGGGCCATGATGGCCTCTACAGTTTTGTTCTCTGAAGCGGGTCTGGAGACTGGCAGGATCGACATCGCCTGGGAACTAGCTGGAAATGTGGCCTCTCGGCTCCTCCCCTCAAGGCAAGACCTACTGAATCAGAACCTGCGTTTCCACAAGGTCCCCAGGTGAGTTGTGTGCATGGTACAGTTTGAGAAGCACAGCAACAGGGGAAAAGAAGGGGTTCCGGAGTCTAACAGATCTGGGTTCAGATCCTTCCTCTGCTGTTTACTAGCTGATGACCTTGAGCTTGTCCTTGAGCCTCAGTCTCCTCCTCTGTAAAACGATGACCACACTCCCAATGCCATGGCATGTGTAAGCCAACGGATTGCCAGTTGAGGTAACACACAAAGCCCGGTAGGTGGAGATTCTCCAGAAACATTCCCTGTCCTTCCCAGACTCACCCAGCCCGAGGAGCAATGGGATGCGTCCATGCTCCTACTCACCAAGCTTCCAGTGGAAATGTTTTGGTATATGTGATCTCAGAGATGTCGTCTTGCCTGACTTCCGCTCTGTGTCTGGGGCATGCATTCGGATCTTTCTGGAGGTGGTGATGGACATGCAGGGCTGCTCACACGCTCCTACTTCCCCCAGTTAGCTTGTCTGGGTATATAAAGTTGGGGAAAAGACAGAGCTTTTATCCTGTAACGGATGGGAGATGGGTTAATTCTGGTACTAGCATCATAATATGGATGCAAGTAGCCATGCGTCTGTTGTCACTGTGTTTAAAATGTTCCAGTGTTAGGATGTATTATAGTCAGCCTGTGGGCCTATCTGGGGAGTAGTGCCTGAGGAGGAAGGGTAAGGCCTTAGGGAATGGCTGTGGTCTCTTGGGTCCACGTAACACAAACCTAGCTTGAGCTACTTTGTACAAAAGGGGGTTGGTTCATGGTTGAGAAAGAGTTGAGTCAAAAAGCAGAGGGGACAGTAGGGCCTCTGGAATAACCAGATGAATGTGCTCCTGGGCTCTTTGGTGTGCTGGCCTCACTTTAAACACCGAGCCCTGGCCTTTTCTAAGAGGTGAGAAAGCATGACAACCACTTACAACCCACGTGGCTGGAACAGATATGCTATATCCGTGCATGAATAAATGAATACTTACGTCTATATTCTTATCTGTGTCTCTCTATATCTATGACAATATAAAGAAACTCCTTAAAAAGAGTGAAACATGCCTGGCGTATCAGCGGTACAGGGAATAGCCCTTCCGTTGAGTGAAATCAGTTTGCATTTTGTCTTTTCATTTGGGATTGGGATTTGTTCCCAAGGGACCCCCGGCTCTGAGGCCTCTCCACAGGCCGTTAGAAAGTCACCACGCCCCAGTGAATGGTGAAGAATGGTCTGTAAATTTGGAGGTTGCGACCATGCAGAACGAAGAGGTCAGTGGTGCAGTGGCTGCAGCAGGGAGGTGTGTGGAGCGGGCCGGAAGAATGTCGGGAATTTGAAGTGACAAAATCAGAGGCCGGGACGCATCCTCTTCAGTTCAGTGGAGGCAGAAGGACAGTTTGTGATCTCGCACCTCCAACGGGACTTGATACGGAGAAAAAACAGGGAAGGGCTGAGGATTCAAGGGGACCTTCCGAAGGCCTTCTGAGATCTGTGCTTTTGCTAAAA
This sequence comes from Callorhinus ursinus, assembly GCF_003265705.2. Taxonomy (NCBI): domain Eukaryota; kingdom Metazoa; phylum Chordata; class Mammalia; order Carnivora; family Otariidae; genus Callorhinus; species Callorhinus ursinus. Next base: position 2,126,944 of record NW_027397107.1, read on the forward strand.
TAAAATGCTATATTTGGAGGCTATCAATAACTGGCAGCACACCTCCTATCAACAATGATAAGCATTCCATAAGTAATTTTCATTTATTATTCTTTACTCGGTAAAAACTTTTCGGAATTTCTCTGAAGCATGAACAACATGCTTGTAAATCCATTGTGTTTTGCTGCTGAAAATACATATATTACACCACCCACTGGCACGTCCCCAGACCCCATATGTGAGTGTCTAACACGGATGTTTTTAAGGTATGGGGTTGCTGAATTCTGCCTGCAAGCTCTCACTATGCTCCAAAGAGCTTACCAGGTCATCCCTCCCAGTGAGTGGGTGCTGAGGGTTTCTCAAAATTGTACTGTGCACGCCAGGCCCCTGGGATCTGGTTAACCTGCAGATCCCCACCGGGGCTGAGAGTCAGGTGACACCAGGATGCCCAAGAGGGTATTCAGGAATCAAGTCCGATCAGCTGGAGTTGCTTACCAAGGAGTCTTGCCCGTGGGGTTAAGCAGTGAAGAGGGGAAAGGTTGGAAGGAACTGGACACAGAACAGTATTAGAAAAGGAGGGTCTGCCAGAGATGGGTGTGACCCGAGGGTCAGAGCATCGCCAAGGGTCCGTCCCTGCTTAAGGACTGGGAGGGCCTGGAAAATGAGATGTCAGTTGTGTGATTGTGACTCAGCCCATGGTAGGAGTTTGCGCTCACCCATTTCTGCTCTTGTCCTTGCTGCAGTCACTTCCCCAGCCTCCCGCAGTTCGATGGAACCACGGGGCCCTGTTCTGCCCATCAGCGTGTGAGGGGCCGTGGCGTGCATCACTCCCTGCTGCCCTACTGACCCGCTGGCGGGAGACCCTCAAATGCTCTCTCCTCCTGCCCCATCGGTGAGAAGGCTACGTGTTCCAGGGGTGCAGTATAGGATGATGAGCCTCTGTCAGCCTGTTTTGCTGAGTCTCCCTGGCTGAGTGAGCAAGAATTAAACCACGGCTTGGTGTTGCTTTAAGACACGGGTGGTGTTTGTTACTGCAGCAGAAACTGGCTTATCCTGACCAATACCCTTCACAGTGAGAGAGGAAAGGGAGAGAGGCATGCGGGAGCCAGTGGGGCTACACAGGATCTCTCCCTAGGCACAGATTTAGATCACAGATAAAAGGTGGGAGGAGGGCTACGTGCAGAGACGGAATTTGGGAGGAGCAGAGGGGTGGGCGAAATGCTGAACTCCCCAGAAGGGACTTTTAGGGCTTTGCTTGGGTGGAGAACAGGACAAGGAAAGGTCCCTTGCTTAAGGAAATGATGTGAAATCATCAGGGGACAAAGAGGAAGCAAAACTGCTCAACTCCTACTTTGATTCCATTTTCTATGGCAAGGAGAATCATCTCTAATGTTACCCAGATGAAACAAATGGCATGCAAACGGATGTTTAGGATGTTAGACTCCAAGCTTGGTCTTGCCAGCATGTAACTAACGCAGCCCCAGCACGGTGCTTTGCTCAGGAATGTTTGTTGAGTGACTGAGTGAAGGTACGTGATGGGGTAGGAGGAGAGGGTGTAGCCAGATTGACTGGATTCAAGTCTTTGGGCTTGGATAAATTAAATTGCCAGGGCCCAAGAGGAAATGCGGCTGTGATGGCAGAAGCCGTGTTAGGAATCTTCCAGAAGTCAAGGGCAGTGGGAGGGGGAGGAGTCACGGTAAAGAAATTAGAAACGATCAATGTTGCTCCGAGTTCTTCTAACGAGGGGACACGAAAGAGGGAATCCAGACACTCTCCAACAGTGAATTGATGTTAACTTCCAGCACTTTTCTAGAACAGTCTATCAAGTTGATGGCTCATGAACAACTGGGAACTGAAACAGATATTACCAGGGGTCTCCATGTACTTAGAGATTAGAATAGCTCGTTTTTATTGTGGGCTTGCCAAGTGCCGGTCGGGGCGCCCTGTGGATGGTCTCAGCTGAGGCTCATCGTGGCCTGGGGCGGGGGGCACCTGTGGTGACCTGTTTTACTGCTGAGGTCCAGTCCACCACCCGTACCAGGTCCAAGGATAGCGCTCTTCACCTGCCGTGGCACCTCTACGATGTCCAAGCTCACCTGGTTTCCACGGGCTCCCGGACCGGCAGAGGAGGCAGGGGAGAGAGCAAGAGAGCCTCTGCACCTGCGGCCGCGGGGACCTCCGAACCAGAGTGGACTCAGGACCGGTACCGAGCACCTGTCTTAGCCAGCAGGGACAGGATTTCAGAGCCACTGGAATCGGGGGACGGACACACTGTCCTCCTAGATCCGAAGGCAGCCCCTCCACGGGGGAGAAAGGGAGCACGTGTTCGCTGCAAACAAACCCTGTTGTGGATGGGTGTCCGGTTTTCCCGCCCTGTCGTCTTTTTACCCCTAAGACGAGACTCCGCAGCTTATTTGCCCATTGGAAGGGACGACAGACTCCTGACAGTTCTTGGGGCTGAGAAGGCAGGGTGGGAAATCTCTGTCAAGCAGAAACCCAGTGTAGAAAGCCCTTCGGTGTCAGAGGAGAGAAAGATGGGCAGAACAGGATGATATTTGCGTTTCAGTGAGTCGGCTACCCCCCCCCCCGCTCCCGCCCCAAACACAGACAGTCCTCCAGCGGGGCCGGTGGGGAGGGCGCAGGCAGAGGCTTTTGAGAATCCCAGAGCGAGGGGCATGTTTGCGGCTTCCTGGGGCATGACCCAGAGAAAGGCCAAGCCTGTTAGGGCCCAGCCCTGGGTCCTCAAAGCCAGTAACACACTAATATCTGGTCATACTTACGCTGCACGGTGCTCAGCTGTAATCACTCTGGAAGTACCAGTTACACAAATGTACAAAATTATTTAAATTCCACATATACTTACTGCATTTATGAATTTGGAACAACACGCTTTGGAATCGGAAATTAAAGAAAAAATATGATCGGTCCCTCTTGCAGATAGTAAGCAATTGACCGAAACAAAAGATTAAAAAGATAATGTTCCACATTGACCAAAGTAAACAGGTCTGGAAGAAATGCGACTAGTTAAAAATCCAAATGACTTTTTGGGTGGGTTTGTGGCATGTATTTATACTTCCCGGGCTTGGGGACACTGTCAGCCCCAAGGGCTGCCATCAGAGGTTGCCATGCTGGGGGCAAGGGCTGCTCGGCGCATTCTGGGTGATTGGCAGAGAGAGAGAGAGAGAGAGAGAGGGAGGGAGACAGAGCGAGAGAGCGAGCAAACAGGCAGGGACTGAAATAGAAGAGCATCCGGAGAGAGGTGCCTATATTTATCCCCATGGCCTTCTCCTGCCCCATTTTCATGGTTTTCTCTCCCTCCCACCTACTTTGCTCTTTGCCTGGAAATATCAAGAACCGGGGTGAGCGGAGGCGTCTCCCCCCCGAGGGTTCTGTGTGAGCGTGAGGTGAAGCTGAGGTCGCCCTCCTGCCGCTGGGCCTCCCTCACTCCTGTCTTCCCTGGAGCGCTCCGTCTCCTTGCCAACCCTTCAAGGCCTGGGTGCCTTCCTTCCCCTTTTCTTGCACAGAAGGAACTTGGCTCTTAACCCTGGAATGCATCACAAGTCTTCTCTGCTAGCAAGGCTTGGGAGCAGGGCGGGGCAGGGCAGGGACGGAGGAAGGGTCTGTAGCTCCTTGAGGACACCTCCCCTCGACCCCAGCAGCATTTCCCCAAACTGTCCTTCTATGAATGTGTGGAGTTCTGAGTCGTAAAATTAAGATTTCCTCAAATAAAGGAAAGGTTATGCCCCACATAAAGGAGGGGCATTATATTTATAATAATTGAGCATATTAAAAACTCTGAGATGATGCACAAGAGCAATCACCCTGTTTCACTTTGCTTTCCCCGGTGTCCTGGTGGGACTTTTTTTTTTTCCCCCCCCTCCGGACTACCTATTAATATCTCATGGGATCCTAGTATTTTATAGAACGCAGTTGGGGGAAAGCGGGCCTGAAATGACTCCTTCCAATCTGGAATCACAGGTGGGCTAAAGTGCATCTGCTCTCTTGCTGAAGGAGAGCTCATTTTGTTTGGAGTGTCAGGCGTGACACAAGATCAGGCACCGGAGGGTCAGAGCAGCTAACGGGGATGTGGGGTCAGCTTAGCAGGAGGACACGCGGCGATCCCGGTGTGGCTACCGGTTAGTGCAGGCAAAGCTGTCAGCCTCCCTGGGTCCCCGGGGGCAGCTCTGGAGCTCATGTAGGGTCCTTTAGAGACCTGAGGTGGGACCTGGGGACGCTGTTCCTCCAGGCGCTTAGGACGCAGGCCAGGGTGGTCTGGGACCGATGGTCAGAGATACTGTTCACGCTCGAAAAAGGAACGCAGAGACCACCAGCCCAAAGGGGTATACGTGGGCCCAGGAGTTAGAAGGGCAAAAGGAGAAATAATCCAACACGCATGTACGTGTGTGCATGTGTACACAGGTGTGTGAGTGTGTCTGCACATGCAGACTCATGCACGTGTGGGTATGTAGTGATTATTTTTATAACATGCACCTCGTCTTTAAAGGATTATATTTTTACATTTAGAAAATCAAAAGCAATCTCAAAGGACTACTCAACCTTGAAATGACTTCACGACTCACTTTCAGTACTTTTAAACTACATCTTCCCCGTTCTCGAGATCCCAATTTTGATTCATCCTCAGAAGTTCGTATATGCCACCGCGTGGTCTGCTTGGCATCTGTAGGAGGCTAACACAAATGGTTTCCTTTTAAAAGTCTAGATTCTTCTAGAAAATTTAAAGAAATGAAAACCTATTAAACTTTTTATTTTGAAATAATTACAAATCCACAGGGGCTGCTAACACCGCGCACAAGGTGCTGTGTGTCCTCGGCCCAGCTCCCCCCGGCGGTGACACCTTCTGTAACCGGGGCACAGTGTGGAAATGCTTCTGTATGCTTCTGTATGCTTGTGTGTGTGTGTGTGTGTGTGTGTGTGTGTGTGTGTGTGTGTATTTCCCTGCCGTTTGGGAGGAAGTTCCAGTCCTTTACAAATCCTTTCCTCCCATGGAACCCCTCAGCCGCCAGCGTGGTGCAGGTTCGGTGTCCCTCGGGGTGAGACCCCCAGGGACCCCGGCACCCAACCATCCACCCCAGTGCGTCCTCCAGCTTTGTGGCTTTCAGGGGCTCCTCTATGGCTCCAGTGATAAAATCTAAACTGGTTTCAGCTTTTGCCCTTGTCTGTGGCTCCTGGACCCCATCTCTCTCTGTCTTAACCTGCACTCCTGCCTGACCAGGATCGTGGCCCTGCCCCTGGCGCTCCCCCTGTGCAGGTGTGTGCGCGGGAAGCCCTTTTGGCCTCTGCAGCACCTCCGTCAAGCTTCGCTCGGATGCTCCCTCCTTCTGGGAGCATTTCTCGCCTCTGCTCCCAGAACTTGTTTTTCTTGCCTCTTACACCAGGACTTCTTGCCTAGCTGTATGACTCACGTGGGAATAGGTTAGGGATGTATTCACACCTTAGGGCCCTGACTGCAGACCTGACTTCGGATGCTTAGACTCGTGGGGGCTGTTCTCCTCACAGTGAGAAATGCAAACACAGGCGGTCCGTCGCTGGGGGGATGCACGCACAGTGTCATCAGGGACTCCACCCTCATAGGGTCTGCCTTGTCACCTCTTGGTCACAAGATGGCTGGGGCATCATGACTGCATTCCAAGCAGGCAGCAAAAAAAGTGGTGTCTGTATCTGTCCCTCTGCTCACATAACAACCAAAGCTTTTCCAGAACACCCTTCAACAGACTTTTGTTTACGGTTCGCTGACCTGATTGTATTACGCCGCCGTTTCGAGCCAGAAGGGAGGGCAGGCAAGCAAGTACTTAGCTCTCCGGTCTCTGTCGCAGAGGAGGGCGAAGGGAGAGGGGAGTGGGCATGAGGTGCCCAGTGAGCCAACCTACAGTGTGAACTACAACCAGTGTCCCCCGTACTGAGAACCATCTCCTAAAAGAGGCATAGTCCATGAATGTTTGTCCCGAATCCCTAGTGCCTAGAACGGTATTCGGCCCTTCGTTGGCTGTGATTTGAAATTGCACACATGTTTGAGCGAACACATGCATACCATACACCAAGGATTAAGGGAAAACATATAAGAATTGTCTTTTTTTTAACCAGGTGCAGAAGGTCGTTTCCCAGCCGGCCGTGTAATGCAGGACAGAAAGCGGGTGCACACGGGGGCGGGGATGTGTCTCAAACGATGAGCACCGGCAGCAGTCGGCATGAGCCTCAGACCCACTCTGTAGGTTGCTGTGTCTTCGAGGGGGAGGAGGCAGGGGGCAGAGCTCAGGACAAAGCCGACAGTGCTTTGGGGTGTGGAGTGAAGACTGGCAGCGTGGAGGGAGAGGAGAGGAGTGGACTCAGGAGGTGGAGCCTAGGATCGGGGGTGCCTGCAAGCCATCACTCCCTGATGGGTTGTCATGTTCTGGGAGAGACTGTTTTCTTCGGGATGGAGGGAGCACTCCTATCTGATGAACCGTTGGAGTTTCTTCTTCTACACCTTAATTCCCAAAGTCTTCAGTGGTGTGACCTCACATTGTATCAGCCTTCTGAGGTGGTGTTGTGGGGCGTCCAGGCTGGGTCCCCGAGGCACGCTGGGCTTTCCAGAGGCCAGCGTGGCAGGAGCAACACTGCATGGACGTGGTGGGGCTGGACCAGTGGTGCAGACCGGGTCGGCCGTCCCAGCATGGGCAGGTGCGCTGGTGCACCTGCCAGAGGGGCGACCCAGGGCCAGACCTCGGGCTCATGGCAAGCCCTGCCCTCCTCATATTCATTGAAGGAGGGAGTATCTAGAATGGCGGGTAAGCATGGAGGAAGGGTGCTAGCATCCAGCCCTGCCACTTACTCTGGGACCTTCCGTAAGGTGTCGTCCCTTCTAAACATCACAGGACCCGCCCCAGGGTTATTGTGAAGGCTGGATGAGAAAATGCTTGGGAAACAGCTAGAACATACTGCGTGCCCAGTAGTTATGACTCCTGCCTTGGAAACACCTTGGAAAACTCGACTCCTTGTTCCAACCCTCATTATAAACAAGGGGAAACGGAGCCGACAAGGTGTCAAGTTCAGTGCGGGGTACCGCCGTATATCGCCAGTGCTCAAGCAGAGCTCCGTATTAGTCCTTATCATAGTCTGTCCACATTACTTTTGTGTCCGCTGGGACTGTCGCCTCCAGGGGACGGGCCGCCCGAGCCGTGGGCGCACGACAGCTCTTTGTGGGACTGATGGGTCACCCAGCTCCTCGCTCCACACTGCCTCTCTTACTGACGTGCTCGCCCTCACGCCCAGCCTCCCTTCGGGCCCCGGGACGGTCCCGGACGCCCCTGAGCTGCAGGTTTCATTGAACAAGCTTCCAGGGACAACCACCCTTTCCCTTCCTGCATATTCTTGCACCAGCCAGAAACCCTCCGTTCACAACAGGAAACCAATAGCTTTGTGCTATCAGAAGACATTTCCTTCACAGCACAAAACGTCTGAGTAATAATTTCGAGCCGGCTTCACCCATTTCCGGTGGAAGGAGGCACATTCGCCCATCCCTGCCTGTGCGCAGACGGCCCTGTCCCAGGCGAGCCGCGGGGCGGCCTCTGGCTGGGAAGACGGGTCTCTCTTCCCCTGGCTGTCCCAGGGCCAGCACCCTATATAGCAGGCTCCCTCGGCACGGCCTGCCCCTGTTTGTGCAGGTCACAGAGTCATTGTGACTCCTTTGTACCCTCGTCTGAACACAATTCACAGGTGGCTTTGACCGTGAAGACAGGTGTAAGGAAAGTCACGGCTTTCTCTGAAAGTCAAGACCCAATGTGGCAAACCAGGGATGAGCACCTGTCGGGGGCCATGGACAGCCTGTGGGCCTGATTCCCACACTGCCTTGGTCTGCGGGGGAAGATGACCACGAGGTTGTAGGGTAGAAAAGAGCTTTGCCTGACCACGTGGCCCATCCCCTGTCTCAGGCAGGGAATGAGGCCCCCGGGACAGATGCCGCTGGATAGGCTGACAGTCCCGAAGGACAATTCTCATCCTCCCCTGTAATCACGGCCGACCTCTTAATATTAAGTCTGGGAGTGTTAAGAGACATTCTTGTCCGATTGCCCCCATCTTACAGACGGGAACACTGAGGCCTGAAAAGGTAAATCACGTCTCAAGAACCCGGCAGAGCTGTGTTGGAATTCAGATTTCCTCATTTTCAGGACCTTGCTACTCTGAAGGATGAACAGTTCGAATCCCTTTCCTTGAATACTGTCTTGGAAACTTCTCATGTGGAGTTTGGGGCTCACCTGCAGGGCGGCAGAACTCCTCCCAGCTTCCAGAGAGAATGTGGGTCAACCTCTTTCTTGGGGCACTGGGTCAGGCAGGAAGCAGAGTATGGCCCCAGGCATCTCCGGAGCGACTCTGGCTGGAGATGTTTAATCATGTGACCCAGGACGTGGTGATGAGGAAGGGCAGGTGCCCGCGAGCGTGCCTGGTGGAAGGCCACCGCGGCAGAAGGCGGTTCAAGCGCCCCTCCTGTCCTCACAGCGGTGGTCACACGTCACCGGCGGGGCTCAGGCTGCGGAGACGGAGCAGGAACATCAAGCAGCCCACCCACGTGCGGTGAGCCCCAGAAACGTCCGGGTTAGCGTGCAAGGATGCAGAGCCCGTGGAAATCGGTCTAGTTAGAGAAGCCCGCAGAGCAGTGCAGAAGTCAGGACTAGAAGCCTGTGATAAATTCCCAGGAGCACACAGGGGATGTCCCAGGTCTCGTGGGACAGGGACAGCGTCGGACACCCAGATGGTCCTACAGACTCGACCAGAGTCATTCCTCCTCCCCCACTGGTGGCAGGTGCGCACCAGTCCCGCGGCCGGGAGCAGCCTGTGAGGACGGTGGGATCCAGGTGGGTCCATGTAGTTCTACGGTTTTCAGGTTGTGGGGTGGGCGGCACCGTTTGTAACACATGCTTTTTATTTTTGCCCTTAAAGTGCAGAGATGAATGTCCCTCTGGGTGTCTCTGTGGATAGATCCTCTACCACGTAGGACCCCAGGAAGGAACAGAGGGCACAGTCAGGTATGCATAGTTCGAGAAGGACTTAATAAAGGGGGTGATTATAACGGGGTGTAGGTTAGGGGAGTCATGCAGGGACCTGGAACTTGTACAGTCCAAACGGACAAGGGCAGGGACCAGTTCTAGGCATCTGGAAGGAGAGAGTCTTATAGGGAGGGTGCTTTGAGGGGCCTTGCTCAGGATACACTCACCTGCAGACATACAGGGAGAAAGCGGGAGGACAGCACCCTGACTCTCCTCTCTCCCCCTTGCTGGGCCTCCCACTGGCCACACCCGCCAGGAAGCCAGAGGCCAGAGAGCACACTCGGGCGTGCACGCAAGTGAGGCCCCTGGGCACCGAGGAGGGTGGGGAAGGGTGGAGGGAGATCCGAGGGCCCACGGGAGGGGTTTGGCACCCTCACTCGCCCTGGCCGGTCTCTAGCTGATGCTGGCTACAGCCCCGCCATCTACTGTGTCCACCAGTCCTTTAGGGCGAACGGGACAAGGCCCGGCATGTTTTCTTTATGTTCAGTGAAGATCTCGGGCTCAAACCATCCTGTGGACTCCCTGACCCTGGTGGGCTGCCCCGGCCCACGTGTGAACCAGAACTCTCCTGCTCCTCTGGTCCGAGCCAGAACGAAACAAAGGCTGAGCAGCCTCCTTGGCCCTTGACATCCAGTGGTAGGACAAGCAGAACAGTCATTAATGGGAGGAGAGGGTTTCATTTCTTCCTAGAGGCTTGGAGCAGTTGGTCTTAGCCACCCACCATTCCTGGGGTGGGGAGCGTTCCCGGTGGGAGGCAGCCCCAGCCCAGCTGTCACATTCCAGATGCACCAGTGAGGATTTCTCCAGCGTGGCAAGTCCCGGAGAAGGGCCGTGTCATCCCCGAGAGTTTCGGAGATTGAGCTACTTTGATAAATTATAAAAGTAATACATGCTCCTGGTAAAAACTCCAACATGAAAAATACAGAACGGCATACAACCAAAAATAAAATACTTTTGTCTCCCCCCTACCCCCCCACCCACGCCATGGGGGCGCACTTCCCACTCTCATGTCTTCATGTTAAAAACCGTACCGGATTCTTCTATTTCCTTCCATCCTTTTATAGGCAATTCAAACACTCTTTAAAAAACGGAGGTGGGATCACATTGTGCTGTTTTGCACCTAGTTTTACTTTGTTTGGCTTTGTTGGCATCTGACCAACATCCAGGCTGTTAGTTAAAGTTATGGTCACTTTCTGAAGACGGGCCCGTCTCGCTGAGGCCCGGAGGCCCTCATTCCCCCAGAAACTCGTTCAGCAGCCCCTTTGTCCGTGAGCTGACTGCCCTGGGTCTCTGTTCTTTGGAACTAAAAACAGTCCAATTAACACCGATTTGTATGAGTCCGCCATCAGGCACGATCCATTTGCCTCCCTGTTCAGTTCACAAGCATTTCCATTTTCATTCCACATAGTTATTTATTGTTTGTGTTGGGCAACTAGGAAAGTCCAGTAGTGACCAGACAGGCAGAGATTCTCCACCCGCCCCCCCTTACCCCCGGCGCTTACAGCAGCGGAGGTGGGGGATAAATACGCCGCTATCTTCTTCATTCTTTCCGGATTGGTCAGAGAGAGCCAAGATTTCTTGCTGAGGACAGCATTCTACTTTCTTAGAACTCATATCTAAACACCAAAAGGGCCTCCACTTCTCCACTTGATTATTATTTTTCTATAATGATTTGATATTTGTCTATATTGCAAAATGATCACCATAAGGAGTCTGGTTAACATCCATTACATACAAGGTGACGTCTTTTCTCCTATGATGAGAACTTTTAAGATCTTCTTTCTTATCACCATTCAAATCTCTTTCTCTCATTTTATTGAATGTTTGCTATGGGTCAAGGGGTTCTGCCGGACAAAGGGTCTACGCAGTCGAACAAAACATCGTCCCTGCTCTGGGCTCTGTCTGAGGTGGGAAACAGATGTGTGCAGGTGACTGATGCAGTGTGGCAAGCGCGTGGATGGGGAGGTGAATAGGGGAATATGGGAACCCAGATATTGGGTACTTTGTCCAGCCTGGACTGGGGAGAAAAATCGAGGAAGGCTTCCTGGTGGAGGTGGCTCTCTGAGTTTTATTGTAAAAACTGTACAGAAGAATTGGCGGCAAGGGGAGCCATGGAAGGAGCAGTCGTGGTAAAGGGGAGAGTAGGAGCGCAGGCCTTGATGTTGGAACACAAAACAGAAAGGGGCCAAGATGCGTCAGAGAGGCAGGCAGGGGCCAGACCATGGGGGACGCTACAGGTGGTGGTAGAGAGTTCACACTCTAACTTGCTGGCAGTGGGGGAGCTATTTGAAGGTTTTCTGCAAGACGATGTCATGTTACTGGGGCACGACCTAGCTGCCCAGTCTGTGTAGGACGCTGGGCTTGGCTCTGTCTACTCTGAAGCTAAGGCTTGGCTCAAGTTAGCAGTTGTGCCCATCGTCAGTGTCTTCATCTGTCTTTGCCCAGCTGAATCCTCACAGAGAAGCGCTAACAAGTGTCCAAGGTCAATCCTTCCTGGGGATAAGTTGCACAAATGAAACATTTAACTAATAGCCCCGAGTCGTTTTCTTGGACATTTTTCTTCATGAGGAATTTATAAAGGACACCAATATGACAAATAACCCTACAGCAACACCTCTTACGGAGTGTGCACCTTTTTATTCTTTCCTTTAGAAAGTATTTTTATTTGTTTACTTTTCAGAGAGAGAGAGAGAGAGAATGAGCATGAGCAGGGGGGAGCAACAGAGGAGAGGGAGAAGTAGGCTCTGGAGCCTGATGTGGGACTTGATCCCAGGACCCTGGCATCGTGACCTGAGCTGAAGGCAGACGCTTAACTGACTGAGCCCCCCAGGTGCCCCACACCTTTTTATTCTGATGTAAAAGTGGCCACTGTTGCAGGTTGTAGGAGTTGAGCTGCGCTGCCCTCTTTCCAGAAGGCTACCGGCAGGGATACGCCAGGATGCCCAGGGAAGAACAAGATTAAGCCTGCTAGAACAGAGAGATTATTTAAAGCTTGACTTTAAAATAAATTTATTGACTTCAAGGAAGGGAGACATTTAAGGTGCTTCTTAAAGTGCCATCCTACTGCCTTTCCCTGTCAATCCAGTGTATTTAAAGAATGCTATTCCAGATGCACTATTTTCCATTTCAACATGGTACTCGAGTTTGATGACTGCTTATGATTTTTCTTTAAATATATGATTTTTTAAAAAAGGTTGGCCAAATTATTAAACAGGATTTTGATTACATCTGGCACCCATCCCCTTATTTTTTTCGGGTGGTAATCTGTCAAGAAGAAACCATAATATAGCTTAGAAAAATTTGCTCTGCGGACAAAGCAGCCAGTAAGGAGGTGAATGTCTTGGCCTTTGATTGGAGATTCTCTGGACAGGCTCAGTCAGAGGGATTGTGATTCCAATATAGGGTTTGTCCCTGTCCCCCAGCACCTAACATATGTGGGGTTGGCCAGAAGGCCTGCAAAGGAGGCACCTGCTAGCTGACTTTCTTTTCTGTGAAAATAAAAAAGGAAAGAAGTGTCCTTGTCAAGCGGACACCCTCACTATGGATGATCAGTAAATACAGGCAGAAGGAGGGTTGGTTGTCCGGACAATAAGCAATTTAGGATCACAATCAGAATGTGATTGCTTTGAGGAAAGGCCAAGCAAATAATAGGAATAATGTTGCTTTAAGATTCTTTATAGCATCTCATTAATCTTTTTCTTAAATATAGGAAAGTATAAAGTAAAAAATAAGACTTTAGACACACATACACATAAACAAACCGACAGAAAAATTAAAAAAAAAAAAAACCCTCTAAGCAGATGGGATAGCATGTGCAAAGGTCCAGGGGTGGGGGCAGCACTGTGAGTATGACAGAAGGAAATGGAGGCTGGAGTCTGGCCCAAGATAAGGCTGGAGGGACAGGTAGATCAGACCACGGCAGCACCTTGTAGGCCACGGCAAGAAGTTTGGGCTTTATCTTGGAGCAGTGGCCAGCCTTTGAAAGGGAACAAAGCAGGATGTGTATACGTGTAAAATCATCAGATTTGCATTCCGAGAAGATGTCCCTGGCTACAGAATGAAGGATGAACTTGGGTGAAGTCGGGGGGTGGGGCATGAAAGGATTCATGAAGAGCCATCTCGAGACTTCTGGAAAATTCCAGGCTGAGGTGATGCTGGTGTGGTTCAGGATGGTGGAGGATGGAGTATGTCACTTTATCTGTTCCTCGCTACTGAATTCTTTGGTTGGTCCCATTTGTTTTGTTTTGTGTGGTTTTGTTTTCTTCTCTAAGTCTGCAGTGCGTACTCTCACATATCTTGGTCACCTTTGGTCTGTGTCCTGAGCAGGGTAAATTCCTAGCTGGGGATCATGCCTGGTTTCCCAAATCCATGGCATGTGGGTAGCTGTTGCTCCGGGGCCATCCCAAAATGTTGCATCAACTCCCGTGCGCACCGTGAGGAGTGCCAGTGTCCACACGCCCTTGCTAGCATTTGCGCGTTCTGCTGAGCTGAAGGATAAAAAAAAAGGCACCTTCGGTTTAAAAATTGCCTTTTTAAGAAAATCACAAATGGGGGGCGCCTGGGTGGCTGAGTTGGTTGAGCGACTGCCTTCGGCTCAGGTCATGATCCTGGAGTCCCGGGATCGAGTCCCGCGTCGGGCTCCCTGCTCGGCGGGGAGTCTGCGTCTCCCTCTGACCCTCTTCCCTCTCGTGCTCTCTATCGCTCATTCTCTCTCTCTCTCAAATAAATAAATAAAATCTTAAAAAAAAAAGAAAATCACAAATGGGGTTGAACACGTTCATATGCTCATTGGATTGTCTGAATCCACTTTTCTGCGAAGTGTCCCATGCTTTGCCCATTTTTCAATCAGACTGACAAGGTTTTTTCTTGACTTGCATGCATTCGTCATAATGAAATCAAGGATCTCTATTTCACACGTGCTTCAAATTTTACTCTGGTTTTATTTGTCCTTTTTTTGTAGTTATATGAAACTTGAATGTCTTCATGTAATGACATTAGCCAGCTTTCTTTCTGTATGTCTTTGGGCTTGGTGGGTGTTCTTTACTTCTAGAATGGCAGTCGACTCCCTGTGCTTTCTTTCAAGTCTGATGGGTTTGTTTGTTGATCTGTTCATTTAAAGCTTTGGCCGAGGAGTTATTTATTTTGTTATAGGGGTACAGCAAGGATTCGGCTTTATTGTCTCCAAAGACTCTGTTCTCACTGCATCATTTGTTAAATAATTTCCAATTTCCTCATTAACTTGAAATACTGACTCTATTCTAAATTAAATTCTATGTGCAATTAAGCCTAATTATAGGCCCTTTATTCTGTTTTACTGGTTTATTTCTTCTTCAGTAAAAGCAGTTTTTTTTTTTATTCTTATAGCTTGATAATATATGTGAACATTAGTTCTTTTCATTCTCTGCGAGTCTGTTGCACTATTTCAGAAATCACCTGAGTATTCTGCACGAGTATTTTTCTAGATAAATTTTACTTCCTATTAAGTTTCAAGATAGTCATTTTTATACTGTATTTGGAAACCCGTGACTATAGGTATTACTCTAGGGAGAAATAAAAATTGTCAGTTAAGGAGCAAGGTCTGTGTTTCCAATTACTTGTGTTTTCAAAGGTTTTCTTATGTGGGTTCTGTGTGATTCCTACCTAGTTTATCTTTGGGCCTTTTCTCCCTTTAGTTGCTATTGTACATGGGAGATTATCTTCCATTATGATTTATTATTATTATTTCCATGGGAAAGATATTAATTTTGATCTATCAATTGTATAACTAGTTGCCTTAGCAAGTTCTACTTTTGAAAATTAATTCTTATTAAGATATAACTTATATACCACCAGATTCACCCCTTTAAAGCATATAATTAATTCAGGGTGGAGTCTAATCTGCTCAGCTAGGGACACACGTATATATACGCAGTTGTAAGTCGTATATCTGACAAGTGGCTCCTATCTAGAATATACAGAGAACTCCTAATAATAAAATGACAACCCATTTAAAAACTGGGCAAATGATCTGAACAGACATTTTTCCAAAGAAGGTATATAAATAGCAAATGAGCCCATGAAAAGATGTTCAACATCATCAGCCATTGGGGAAATGAAAACCAAAACCACTTTAGGAGACGCAGCCATTTGGAGAACAGTCTGGCGGTTCCTCAGAGAGTTAGATGGAGAGTTACCACATGACCCAGCAATCTGCCCCTAAGTATATACTCAAGAGAGAGGAAAGCACACGGCTACACGAAAACTTGTACATAAATGCTCAGAGCGGCTCATCGCCAAAAAGTGAGAACAATCCAAATGTCCTCAGCTGATGGATGGACAAACAAAGTGGTCTAGCCACACAAGAGAACATTATACAGCCATGAAAAAGAATGAAGGACTGTCATGCACTACGCCATGGATGAACCTTGCAAACATGAGGCTAAATGAAAGAATCCAGACACAAAAGACCTCATAGTGGGTGACTGATTATCTTGTGTCCAGAATGGGCAGAAAGTAGGTTAGGGGCTGCCCGGGGCTGGCTGGGGGAGGGTCTGGAGAGTGACCACCAAAGGGCACAGAGTGTCGTTTTGAACAATAAAGTGTACTCTGGAACTTTGCTGTTGAAATCATGGGGAGAGACCTTTCTTTTCCTTGCTGCCCACAAGCCGCCCACACATTCACTTTGAGCATGAATTCAACCCGGAGCTCCTCGCTTTCACCTTTCCCGGCTGCGCGGAAAACGCGACCTGCGGCTGGAGAGAAAAGAGCCAATGGGCTAGTCAGGACCGACCTGTGCTAAACTCTGGTTTCCAGCCACATGGAAAGCGAAGAGACACCTTGCGTTTCAAATACGCAGGTCAACAAAACATTTCCTTGTGCGTTTTCCCTTCACATAGCTTGAGTCGAGTGTTAGCTCTTAAAATCAAAAGTCCTGAGCAGTCTAGGAAATGTGAGCATGTCTGCTCTACTAAGGGCTATTTTGATTTTAAAAATTGAGGACCCATATTGGAATTTGTGAGGGACCTATTATGTTATTCTTAGGCTTTCTCTTCTTTGATCTGTTAATATCATGTATTGACAGATTTCCTCAGATCGAACTACGCTTTTAAGTCTAAGGATGGGTCCCCGTTGGTCATTGAGAAAACATATTTGTTGACTTTTAAAAAAGATTTCAGGTCAATACTCCTAAGTACAGCATCAATGGGGAGGGGTGTGAAAACCAGTGGATCATGATCCACATCTAGTCGGCCGGCTAAGTTTGTTTGGCCCGTAACAGTTTCAGAATTGGGGGAGGCAAACATACCAGCTGAGCTTTTCTTGAAGAGCCAGGCAGTCCGGTGGACCTGGGTTTCCATGTGGCAGACCACCTGGGGTGGAGGGCAGTCAGCTCTGCACTCCCGGGCCAGGCTCTGCAGCCCCCCAGGGTCAGCGCTCAAAAGCCTGCACTCCCGTGGTCTTGGTCGGTCAAGGTCATGCATCTTAGTCACCCGCTTGGCCTGTGAGGTCCTCCAGATTTGCGACTCCTTGAATTTTCTTTTCTTTTCTTTTTTTTTTTTTGTGCCATTCTTTTCAGGTAGTCATGGCTCGGGAACGGAATGACATGTTTTTGGCAGGCTGGAAGAGCTCACCTATGAGAATTCCAGGCCTGCGTTTGGGTCAGTAGCACCTCTTTCATTTTTTCCTGAACTTGTTTCCCTCGCCGACTCATCTCATCGCTGCTGTCTGAGAAGAGCTCGTGTCGGCCGCCTGCCTTCCTGTGGCTGGAGGGCACAGTGTGGGGAGACCACCCATCACAAAGCATGTGGGCAGCCTTGCCTTTGATCCGGAATAGTTTCCTGGACCGCTCACTTCCCAAACACAGGGGTGTGCCTCTGTTTCCCGGGAGGTAGGAGACCCATCTCTGACCTTTGTGTCCTTCTCCCAGCTCAGCTCGGAGCTCTGGAGACTGATGTGACAGCCCCGAGCCATCCTCCCCTTTCCACTGGCTGCCCAGCTAGCGAGGGGCTATGTCAGGGCTCCGACGGCACGTTTCCCCAGGCTGTGCAACAACGTGCTTTGGCCCACGTCCCTCCAAACGGGAGGGTGTCAGTGCCAGTTCCCAGGCTTCTCCTCACCCCACTTGGCTTCCCCTCTCTCTCTGTCTCACCGGCCTGGAGGGTGGGCAAGCAGAGCTGGGATGCATGTCACCCTGCTCGGGCACCTTCCATCTTTACTCTTTGTCGTCATTTTTGGAAGTGTGCGGTTTCCAAGGTTAAGGACATCTGAGTTTGTGGAAGCCAGTGGGAAGGCAACCAATGGTCATACACGCTTTTCACGGCAGGGACACCTCCCCCATGGGTCAGGATCCAGGGAAGGAAGGTGAGCGTCCGTGTGACCTGCAATCCCGTTATCCTACCACAAGCAGTTTGTTTCGATAAATACTCAGCGTTCTCAACAGATAATTTTGTGAAAAATGATTCAGTTGCATAGATTTACACTTTGTTGAGAAAGGACGTGTGAGTGTCTGAGGGTGGAGCAGAGAGGATGGAATCATGGATATTTATCAAATCAGATCAGACCTCACGCTTCTGTGTCCACCATCGCCAGAAAGTGCGGTTGGAGGCCAGAGTTCCAAGGAGCCGGGTGAAACATGAGCTGTGGTTGAGCGGGACCGTGGTGGGCATCTATTGCTTTTGTCTGCTTCGTCCTTTCCTTTGTCTTCTGGTTACAGAGCAGGGCCTCCCAGCCAAAAGGATGGGCATGTGACCTCAGCCAGAGAAACAAAGTCCTCCGATGGGGTTTTGCAGATGGGGACTGGGAGAGAGAGGCTTGCTTTTCTCAGTGTCAGAGTGACACTGTGAATGTGAAAGGTGACAAGTGAATGTGAAGGGAACGAAACCAACATAAGGAGCCTGAGAGAGAAAGAGAGAGAGAGAGAGTTAGTTCAGGGCCTGTCATCTCTGAGCTTGGCTGCCTTCCCACGATCTGGCTATGGACTTGATCAGACCAACTCCGCTGAGCTCCCTTGAATCAGGTTTGGAGAACCTGTGGAGCCCTGACTAATGGACTCCCCCTCGGGGGCAGGTGTAAGAGGCTGCGTGAAATCACACAGCCGGAGGCTCCACACTTCCGCTTCCTGGGGAATTACAGCCGCTGGTTTGTCATGGAAGATATTAGAGCAGATTCTCTGTTAGAATTTCAGTGTGACTTCTATTGCTTTAGTGAGCATGGTTTTTATTTTGGATATTGAATCAAAGAAGGGCTATGAAGGTCGGTGCCTGAGAGAACAAGGGGTCAGAAGAAGGAAGGATGCTTTCTGTGTTCCCTTGCAGGAAAGGGTCCCGGAGGACCTGGTGTGGCAGTGGGGTCAGGGGTCGGGGCCTGAGACTAGGAAGAGCCATGGAGGAACACATCCTTCTCTTCTGGGCCTCAGAGAGCGTGCCCTGTGTTACTGCCAAGAGATTTTGGACCCTCCAGGGCGACCACCTACCTGTCCTGGAACAGAAGGGCTTACAGAGATGTGGGATTTTCGCTACTAAACCCAGAAAGCCCAGGCGAACTGGGACAAGTTGTCTCTGGTTTGTTGCTTTGGGAAAAATGCGTAGTCAGGCTCTGTGACTGGAGGTTGGTCATGGCTGCTGGGCTGAGTTCTTGTTCTCTCTTCTGACCTAGCAGTAGAGAAACAGGATTTGAAATGCACGATAACATCCCAGAACCCAAAGATCAAACGTTCACAATGTAAGTGGGTGAACAGAAGGCCTCTCAGGCCGCTTGGGGATGCAAAGCCTGGGAGATGTGCTCTCGCTCAGGAAGACAACACCCCCCGTGACAGACAGGAGGGGGCCATCGAGCTGCAGGACGCCAAGAACGAGGGGAGGACATAGGCCCCGGGGCAGAGAGGACACTGGGTGCTTGGGCGGCTGGCTGGGGTGCTATTGCGAGTGGAGTCTCCACGGGAGGGCCTCCAGGCTGCGTAGACACTGCCTTCCAGCCACGAACTTAGAACAGCTTCAAGAGGCCTACCTTGCGCCATCTTGCATCTGTCCAGAAGTGGTTGCCTCTGCCATGCTAGAGCTTTAATCAGGACGAGCTTAGGTGTCACCACTGGGTTCCCTCATAGCTGGACCTTGCTTCATCATTTTTCTCTGACTCACCGGGAAGTTTCTGGAGATTGTTAAAGTCGTGTCTCTCTCTCTCCTCAACTCAGTTACAGACTTCATAAAAGTACAGGGTAGATCAAGACGGGTAAAAAAGGTCTCTTAATTTCCACAAGTCCAGACATGATGCTAAAATTTAATTAATAATTTTTCGTTTTTTGAAATGCATATGTGCTTTTAAAACTGGGATTATTACTATTTCATTTTGTAACCTGATTTCTTTCTAAGCGTAAGATGTGCACATAGACACACACAACGTTAGAAACACACCGTATACCCGAGCATCTTGCTTTTACTGGGTGTCATTTGTTCATATCATCATTATATCTTTGGGAAAGCTACCCGAGGTGGGGCACAGCATTGCTCCATGTGGATGCAAAATCATCCGGTTAGGCATCTCTCTTTTGGGGATTTTAACTCTTTCTAGTTTTTGGTATTAAATGTTCCACACCGGCATGTATGGACCATGCTGGTTCCATGGTTCCATGTATCCTAAACTGAATCTTTGCTTACTTCCCTATTATTTCCTTACACTAGATTTCTAGAGGTAGCTCAGGGAAGACACACATATTTATTTATTTTTAAAATTTTTAAATTTTTTATTGTTATGTTAATCACCATACATGACATCATTAGTTTTGGATGTAGTGTTCCATGATTCATTGTTTGTGCATAACGCCCAGTGCTCCACGCAGAACGTGCCCTCTTTAATACCCGTCACCAGGCTAACCCATCCCCCACCCCCCTCCCCTCTAGAACCCTCAGTTTGTTTTTCAGAGTCCATCATCTCTCATGGTTCGTCTCCCCCTCTGACTTACTCCCCTTTTCTTCCTCTCCTGTTATCTTCTTCTTTTTCTTTTTTCTTAAAATATGTTGCGTTATTTGTTTCAGAAGTACAGATCTGTGATTCAACAGTCTTGCACAATTCACAGCGCTCACCGTAGCACATACCCTCCCCAATGTCTATCACCCAGCCACCCCATCCCTCCCACCCCCAACCACTCCAGTAACACTCAGTTTGTTTCCTGAGATTAAGAATTCCTCATATCAGTGAGGTCATGTGATACATGTCTTTCTCTGATTGACTTATTTCACTCAGCATAACACCCTCCCGTTCCATCCACGTCGTTGCAAAAGGCAAGCTCTCATTCCGTTGGATGAGACACACATATTTAAACCTCTTATTACATACCGGCAACAATTCTTTTCCAGGAGGATTCAACCTATTTATGCTTTTGCCCTGAGCGAAGAATAATTTCCTTTTCACCTTTACTGATTGAACTCTCCAACTCTGGCCAGAGTTCTGTATTATTTTAAGAAAATATTTGCCAATTTGATGAATTAATAAAAGATATCTTGATTAGCATTTGTTTGATTAGTAGTGGGATTGATTTTTTAAAATGTATTTATTCTTACTCTTTTGTGAAAACTCTTATTTTTGTCCATTGTTTTTTCCTAAATAGATGTGATTTTTTCTTAATTAGCTCATACGAATTATGAATATTAATCCTTCGCCATTTTATCACAAGTTTGCAATTCGCTGTCTTCTAATTAAATTCAGGAATTTTTTGTCCTACACTCAAACTGTTTTAAAGCCAGACTGACCCTTTTCTGTCATTTTGTTTCATTGAATTTATTCTTAGAAAGTTCTTATATTAAACTTTACTTATATAGTATTTTGGTGATTTTTTTGATTTCATTTTTTTAACATTTGACTCTGAAAAATCTTTTTTTTATAATTTTGAAAAAAATTAAAAACAGAAAAAGTGCAGAAACTAACTTAACAAATCCTCGTATAACTTGCTAGTGGCATTTAACAGATGCCATCATTTTGACACATTTTTCTCCCAATATTTACGAGGGCAGAAATCAAATGTCCCTGAAATCCCCTTTGTGTTCTTCCTTGGTCCCAGCCCTCCCTGTGCCTCCTCAGAACAAACCCATCACGAAATCTGTGGATGCCCCCAGGCCCGTGTTTCTATGCTTTTGTGCTACCCTGAAAACAGTATAGAGTATTATTTCATGTATTAAAAAAAAAAAGGGAAGAAATCCTATCATATTGATACGTTCTGCAGCTTTTTTTTTTTTTTAAACTCAGGATTGTGTTTTTTGAGATTTATCCACTTGGATGCTTGGATCTAGCATATCGAACTGCGGTGTGATCCATCGTCCAGCGCGTGAACCTATCCTATCCGCTAATCTGTTCCCCCAGGGCACCGCCTGGGCACGTCCAGCCGCTTCCCTCCAGCCCACCCTGCACAAAAGTGGGGATTCCGAAAGGCTGTCTTCCAAGGTAGGGTCTCTGAGACGGAGACAAGTGGGCCGCAGGGACCTGGGGAGTGTTCTTGGGTGGGCACGGGTGGCAGAGAAGGGAAGGGGACACAGGTGGACAGGGAAAATCGGGTCGTGATTCAGTCTCAGGAAGTCCCCGCCAGCCCCATGGTGACTTCCAAAACGGGGAGGACCACCCCGTCCCTACCACGTTGCCGTGAGTTGGGCTGGGCTTCGGGTCCTTCCATCCTGAAGGGGGATCTGGGCAGCACATCTCAGCATCCACTGCTCTTGTCTTGTTACTTCCCCGCCTAGAGAATCAGGCATTCTCTGCAACGCTCGGAAGGCTGAGATCTCCAAGGGCAACAGAGCCACGGAGGACCCTCTCCTCTAGCCCCTCCCGATCCAGGCACAGGATGTTTGCTAAGTCTGCAGCAGATCCTATCCGCTTACATTTAGGAGTGCTTTTCCCTCACAGGTTCAACCCCATTTGGTCCTATCTGTTTTTTTTGTTGCTGTGTTGAAAAAAAAAAAAAAAAAAAATTGTGTGACGTTACTGGCATGTAGATTAACCGACTCATTTGTTCATTCACGAATATTTATTGAATGCCTACAGTGTGCCCAGGGCATGGTTCCAGAGGTTGGAGATACAGTGTTCAGATATTCCATTAGAGGGAAAGGCAGACAGCAAAGTAACCCACAAATGCATAATATAGTGATAGATAGGAATACATTAAGTGGAAAAAAATCAGGTCAAGTTAAAGGGATAGAGGGGGGAAAGAAGGCATACCTTAGTTTAAACAGGGACCTCGGAAGGCTTTTCTGATAAAGTGACATTTAAGCAGAGACCAGAAGGAAATGAAGGAGTGGTAAATATGAGTATATGAGAAGAGTGTTCCAGGCAGAGGTACAGCACATGCAAAGGTCCTGTGGCAGAGGGAAGCTTGACATGTTCAAGACCCATCCAAAAGGTCAGTGTGGCTAAACTGGGGTGAGGGAGGGAGGCATAGCAGATGCTTACAGAGGTAGCCAGGTCACACCAGGCAAGGCCGTGTAGACCATCCTAAGGAGTTTTCTCTTTTACCCTGATTATGATGAGAGCCACTGTAGCGTTTGAGGGGGCAAGTGAGATGACCTGACTTAGGATTTTAAAGGAGCACTCTAGCATCTCTGTGAGGGATGGACATTCAGGGGACAGGCATGGAGGCAGGGAGAGTTCCTGCAGGAGTCCAGGAAGACAGGGCTCCCTCTGGGAGACTGGACGTGCAGTATCCAGAGGGAGTATGGTGGACAAGGTCCACTAGGGAGTGAGTATCGGTGGGGAAGCGGTCCCAGGACGGGAGTCCCATGGCTCTCCAGCGGGTGGAGGTCAGAGAGCAGGTGAGGCCAGCTGAGGGCTGTATTTGAAGAAAGAGCCCTCCCCTCAGCAGACCCCTGGAGGACTCTTGCCGAGAGGTGGGCTCCAAGGCAGTTCCCTGAGCCAGCAGTGCCCGCCTCTGGATCTGGAGCCCTGCCGCGGGGCGTGGACACCCCCGAGCATTCCCCTGGAGGCTGCCCACCACCGTGAGCCCCTTCCGCTCCGTTACCTGGGCATGCTCCTCTTTACATCCCTCGTGGCTCGAGGCCCAGCTTCCTGAACTCTGTGGAGTCTCATGTTACGTGAGACGTGAAACGTCCTTTCCCTAAATACAATTTTTGACTTTATTAAAACTCCGTCTAATCCGTTTTTTTGGCCGAGGACATGCCGGGCTGTATTTATTGGCAATACTATTATCTACTTAAGCAAGGAGAAAAGAAACCAGAGCTATTTAACGAGGTCCAAAGCCAAGGCAGCCCCTGGAGTTCCCTTTGGTCTCTGCCTTTTCAAGTTACAATGGAAACTCTTACTGAGGGTTAAGGGAAATCGGAGGCAGGGCTGCCTTTGCGGCAAAGAATGACCACCCATCCCTCTGGAGCACTTGGATCAGCCTCGCTCCTGCTGAAGCTGAAGGCAGAGGTTAAGTTGGCCCCGGCAGTATCTGGGAGAGATTGTTTCTTGCTGTTTGGCAGACATAAGTAGCCTCTGGGGCCAAGAGTCACAGGTCCCCAGATCCCCACTCCTTCAAGCCTTCTTTGCAAAGAAGAACGCCCTGAGGCTCAGTGCGCTCTGGCGGGTCGGACTCCACTGAACGCCAGGTTACGTGAGGCCGAGACGCAGCACCAGGACGGGGAAAGTCACACACATCAGACTTGGGGAAAACGACTGAAAGCCTCTCTTTCCACACACATTCCTTCATATTTTCATAAAACTCACCGAGGTGCTCTCCTACCCTCGCCTCGGTTCACTTGAGCTGCCCCCTTCCCAGGTAGTTTAGGAAATATCCATGTCCACTTAAGACAAAACTGCATTCATGTCTGTCTGCTTGGGGAGTGGCGTATTTCGAGAGAAGGGATGATTTCTTGTTGTGGAAGCACCTTGGTGAGGTGAAGTGGAGAAGCACAAAGCCGCCCGAACACAGCCTGGCTGGCGGGATGAGCGGAAGGGACCCCTGAACTGCTCCATGTGACCCTGTGGGAGAAATGTGGGCTTCCTAAGACAGCCCCGGGAAGCCAGGTAGCCAAGGGGGCTTATGAGTGCCTGCCGGGTTCCTTTGTTTGTCTTTTTCTGCTTGCAAGAGCCCCTGGCACGTAGTAGGTGCTCAATAAAATGTTTGTAGGATCAGTGGAGTGGGAGAGGGATGTGAGGAGCTGCTGAGGAGTGTCCAGGCTGATTTCTCACAGTTGAGGGTCCGGGAGCTCACACCATTCTTGAGGACGTCAGAGGAACATGGGACCCGGAGAGGTTGGAATTGGAAACCTCAGGCTTCCACCCATTTCACCGATGGGAAAGCTGAGCCAGAGATGTTAACTGATCTGTCTAAAGTGAAGAAGTCCGAGTACGAGCAATAGGGCTTGACCCGCGAGGCCCTGACCTGAGTTTTGGCCTGCTGCTTTGTTACATGGGTGGTCGCCTTTGTCTGCCCCTTCCTGGGCTCTGAGCACTTCTTTTTGGGTTACGGTCTCACTGTATTGAAGAGTAAAAGGACACGGAGTGGATGTGGTGGGTCCCTAAATGACTACTTATTGAATTATTGTTCTCTAGGGAGAAGTTGGAGCTCATCGTGGAAGTGGGGGGGTCTTGAGGAGAAAAGCCCTGGGTTGGGAAGCAGGGCACCTGGCCTGTTGTCTGAGCTACGCCCTGCCTCACCACTCGGCCCCGGGCAAGTCACTTCCTCTTTGTAGATCTGTGACCTTGTGGTCCATCGTGAGAGATCTGTTTGGTCTTTGTGCACTGTTCCTGGCTCACAGGTCCGCAAACCCTTGGAGTTCCCTGAGCGCTAGGAGCAATGGTCGCATCCTCTGTCCTGATGTCTGTCTCACCAGGAGACAGGAGTCAGGGGGTCCCTCGAGAAGTGCATTCACGGTGGCAGTGGATAAGAAGTAGAAGGAGCCCGAGGTGGCTGTGATGAAGACGTTGATTTGGTTGCTCAGAGTTACGATCCGACGGTGTAAGGAAGGAGAGGCAGGGATGCTGATTTGCACGGCTGTCCCATCTGTCTCTAGCCGGGCTATTCCCTGGGAAGGGGCAGAGACAGCAACCACTCTGATGGGCACTGGTTGGGGTCTGGGTTCCTGCCCAGGGAGCCGGGTAAGTGGCTGCGGATGGGGTTCCCGCAGGCTGAGGAAGACGCTGACTGGAGAGAGCCCGCGTGCAGACACCCGCCCCCCCCGGCCCCCCGCCGGAAGGGACAACTGAGGCATGTTTCTGCACCAGCTTCCCGAGCGTCCCCTGCTGGACCCAGCCCCAGCCACTCTCGGTGAGCTGGCTTGAGAAAGCACCTTTGACAGGCTGCCGCCCATGGCTGTCCCGCTCCCCACCGCCCTCTCTTCACCTCCCGGGGGAAACCCCGCGCCGCAGGCCTTGCCGGGGGGGGACCCGCTGCTGGTGGAAGCCAGACAAGACAGATGCTGCGTGAAAGAGTAACCCCGCAGAGCTGGATGACCGGGGGACATTCAGAAGACACCTGGGAAGCCTGATGCCCCAGCAGACCCTTCTCACACTCCACATCAGCATCCAAAAAGATTTGCTGTGACCTGCTCCTTTGTGGAAGGCTCCGGAATAGCTGTCCTTTGTGTGCCCACGTGCACCTGTCTTTCCATTTGCAAGTAACCAAAAGCATCCTCTCGTGCCGTGGGAAGTACCTGCCGGGCTCCTGAAGCATCCCCTGGAAGAAGCCATCCAGCGCGTTCCTCTTACGTCGGGAACGGAAGCCATCCACTGCGAGCTCAGAATCCCCTCCATCCGCCCGTCTCCCCACCCTCCTGCCTGCCCCCAGCAGAGCCCCCTCCCCAGTGCCCGGCCCGCAGGACCCCACCCTCCACTCTTCCTCCCCCACTCCTCTGTTCCTTTCCACTCGGGCTAATGCTGTTACCTCTGCAGCTGCTCCCTGGAAATTCCTGCTCCGGGCGTGCTGGTCACTCCCTTGGCCAGTCCTCGTCAGGGGCTTGTAACTGCTTCGTCTTTGATTTGCTTTATCAGAAGTGTGGTCCAGCTCCCTGCCCTGCGCTTTCTAAAGCCCCAATAACACTTATGTGAGTCAGAGACTTTACCAAGGTTTTGGGGATAAGGGATGGTGATTCGAAAACACTCCTGAGAGGCAGTAACTGCCTCACCCCAACCTCGGGCCTTCTTTAGATTCCATTTTTAGATTGTTTTCCCCCTAGATTCTGGATCGCCATCTCATAGCTGGGATCCAGTCTGGGTGGGAGACGTTTCTCTCATCTTCTCTCTTCTCCAGGGCTTGGGGGTCCTTGAGCCCGTTTCTGTTGTCGGTTGAGGGAACAATTCCAAATTCCCGATGGTGGGAGACAGCTTGTCTTCTCCCCAGGCTCACCTTCCACGGCGGAAGAAGACCCGTCAGAGTGTTTTCATAAACAACAGAGTCACCTGCTCCCTCACAAATGAAAATGGCTCAGATTGCCTCCAGGGTATGAAGCAAACGTTTCCTTCCCTCCGACGAGTGGTCTTGCTGTCCCCGGTCACCCACTCCAGGAGAGACATTGTGCTTCCCATTCTGCTTTTTTTTTTTTTTTTTCTATTTCTTTTCTTTTCTTTTCTTTTTTACTGTGAAGGTGAAGTGGGGCTGATCCATGGGTATCATAGGGGATGCCTCTGAGAATGCTGGTGCACGTGGTTTCCGTTTCACAAAATACGGCTCTGCGTTCATGTTCATTCATTTAACATTTCCTGAGCGTGTCCTCCGTGCCAAGGACATTGACACGTGCTGGGGGTACATCTGTGGAAAGATGCCATCCCCATCCTTCAGAGCACACACATGGAAAACGAGAGACCCACACAGTAGTTATGACTGCTGAGCCGGATGTACGCGCAGAGTTCATCTGCAGGCAGGAGACCCGGGTTTGAGACCTCGGTCCCCTTGTCCCTAATGTGGACACCCTGCAGAAGTCCTGCAAGACTGGGGCGGGTCCTCGCAGGAGAGGCAAACACTGACACTCGACAGCCGGCAGGGTGGGACTTGGGACCCAGGTGTACCAACGACCGGCTGAATGAATGTCTCTTTCATTGGGCCATATGGCCTCTCACCAGTGAGATGGTCCAGAGAATTCCAAAAGTAGAGGAAAAAAAATCATTGCAGACTTGAGCTTCCTCTATTCTTGGAAGGCTTATATATGATACATTTAAAAGCACCCATTTTCACGAGCATTATTTTTCATGACTATCGCTCTGATGAATAAACCAGAGATTTGGAGAGAAACATTTTTCCACTAACTGGGGAATTCATCAGAGCAAGGAGGCTAGTGGTCTCTTTGTGCCGGCACACCGTGGGATGCGGCAGCGAACAGAAGCCCTTTGGAAGGATGATTTTTGTCCCATAGCAGATTTCCTTATCTATTTGCCTAATTCTTCAGGCAAATGAATAATTTATTGAACAGGTCTGAACTTGTTGTAGAGATAGATTTTCTTAAGCCTCCACTCTTTGCCTGTGACTGTTCTATGACAAACCTCCCTTTCCCCCCTTGGTGGCATCTCACAACGCAGATCTGAAGCCTTGGTTTAAAACTTTGGGATGATGTTGGGTTCAGTGCTCACTGGGCCCATGTCCAGCCCCTGGCTTCAGCCCGAGGGACCTGGAGTGGATGGGTCTGAGCCGGCCTTCTGCACCCCTCGTCTGCCTCCCGGGGCTCACCCTCTCCTCCGGCGTGTTGGGGGTTGATGCTGCTATGGTCCTTCCTCTGTGGGTGGTTGTTACTTTCCATCATGGCCGTGTGGGTAGCCGGTGCTCAGCTGGTGCCCCTTGGTGGGGTCCACGTGTGAGTCCTGTGGAAGGCCCTCTGGGATGGGGCCTCTGCCCTGCACACTCCCCGGATGTAGGAGGCCCATTCTTGCCTGGTGTGACCTCTGGTTATCCCCAGGAGCTTCCACTTTGACGGTGTATTCCAGAGCCTCCATTGGGGAGGTTCCCTCACCTGCTGGCCATCCCTTTTGAGGGGCATGCCGGTAGGAAGGCTCAGTCCTGGCTACTGTTGTTGTGTTCGCCACCGTGTGGCGAGCTCACACAGCCTTGCCTCTCCAAATTGGGGAATTCAAACTGCCACCTGCTACCCCACTTTCCACCTGCCGTTTCTCTCCAGTTCTCTTCCCCAGCCCCGGCTCCAATAGGCAGGAAGCATGTCCACACCTCCTTTGCACAAATAACCATGCCACTGGAAGTAAGGGGTCAGTTTCCCTTTCTTTCAAGCCCCCCCCCCCCGCATCTCACTGTGAGAGGTTGCTTTGGACCACCCATCATTTGGTGTTGGAGGTGGAAAACCCCCAGAACTTCCAAAATAGTCTGATGAGTTCTAATTCCAGTGATTCTTTCAGTTTCCTCCTGTGTCCCCTGTGGCAGTCTGC
The DNA here is from genome assembly GCF_003265705.2 of Callorhinus ursinus. Taxonomy (NCBI): domain Eukaryota; kingdom Metazoa; phylum Chordata; class Mammalia; order Carnivora; family Otariidae; genus Callorhinus; species Callorhinus ursinus. Next base: position 2,155,284 of record NW_027397107.1, read on the forward strand.
TTAACAGATAGACTGGGGGAGGGTGGCTGGAGTGATGGCTGGGCTCGGCTTCCTCTTCATCATCTCTGCAGGGGGGAATGATGATTACTTGGAAGGCAAAATACGTTTTTCGAAACTCAGCATGATTTCTCAGTTGCAGTGAAAAGTCCCACACAACACCCCACTGCAATTAAGGTAATTGAAAATTCTCACTCTATCAAACCCATGCATGAATTAATTTAGAAGATGCACAGAGGAAACACACGAGGCTTCACCTCAGGTGCACTCCCTCACATGGACCCTTTCCAAAGCCCTGGGAGGGGCCCTAGGAATGGTCATACGCTTTTTTACAATGTGAACAAACAAGATATTTGTAACCACGTTTGGTTAAGACCAGTGTCTTTCCACTTGAACTCCCCCTCTGCTCATTTGCCCTTGTGTCAGTTGGTATAGGAGTGGCTGCAGGTATATTTGGGTTTGGAATAGACTCAGAGATACATCTGTTTTGGGTTTGGTGGGATATATTTATGTGATTCACACTTCCTTCCACGTAGAGTGAAATTGTCATTTGCCATATCTGTATAGGAATGGCTTTCAGGTACACTCCCTGACTCATCTGTGTCATGTGGTCACCCAGTGGGCGGCCAGAGGTTGTCCCTTAATGAGCACATCCTATGGTGGCCAACACAGGAAGTCTGTGCGTACTGGTAGAGACACAAAATTGGGAAATAATATTCAGACTCAGCCCAGGTTGTTTTTTACATCAAACTGTGACATAAAGCAAATTCCAAGGCATCTCTCCAAATTAGGAAAACAAATTCCGGTTTAAAATTTAGGATAAAAGCAGCTTCGACTTACGGAGATGAATTGCTCTCATATCCAAAAGGTCCTTGAGCAAGGTGTTCCCTAATTTTATTACAATTGTAAGACTATTGTGATGCTGCTAGCGAGGAGTCTGAGTCGTGAGGGTGGAAGGAACTTTTAGAAGCTGTCCTAATTCTGATCGAGCGTGCCAGAGGAAAGGCTGAATTAGCTTTCTCTTCTTGCTCTACACACAATGAAAATCGCCATCAGGTGAACAGGACATCAAAAAGTATGCAACCAACTATGTAGGGAAAAAATGCTACAAAGGGGTGTCAGATAGTTCGTGAAGATTATCTTTTCCCCAATTTTGTGAATTTGTGGCATGGATGTCTTTTAAACATTTGTGATCGGTTTGGATTCCCACCCCCTCATTTGAAAAAGTCACTTTCATACTTAGTTTTGGTTTGGTGATTACATCTTCCTTTTTCTTAAAGACGGTTCTTTACTTTGTTGAGGTTTCAGGTATCACAAGCCTGGACCGGCCCTTGGTCATCTGCTGTTAGCTGTTGCAAGACGTTGCTGAAGGTGCTGGGCTCAGTCCTCTCATGTAGGGCCCTGCAGCCTCGTTGACATCATAGCGTTCCAGGTCTGACGAGTGCTCTCTCTGAAGCACCCACACTCTCCCCCTCACTGCACCTGGGGGTGTCACCGGCTGGACGCTTGTAGGGTTGACTCGTTTAACGATATGCAAGAGCCAAGAAGCCTGCGTCATCTTTGACCTAAACTCTTGGGAATTTATCCTGATCAAATAATTCATCAGAAGAAAAAGTCCCACCTTCACAGTGGCTTTACTACCTAAGATAAGCAACCTCAGGGGCTCACTCCCAGCACGACGGTCCCTCCGTCCGCAGCTGGTCCGTCAACTTGAGGAAGTGCTCGGAGCACTGTGTCGAGGGGTCATCGGTGACAAAATGATGTGTGCACCGTGACAGCAACATGCAGAAATGTCTGCATTTGGACAATGACTGGAAGGGAACAGGAAGATTGCTACGTCAAAGTGACGGGAATGGGGCGGGGGGAGGGTCGGATTTTGTTCTCTGTTCTCGCTTCTTTCTTCAGTGCTCTCACGCTGATTGTACATTTGCTTCCAAAGGGAAAAGACACCAAGTGCTTTGGGCGTCCGCTGTCTGCACTCTTCCTGCTCACCCATGCACACAGGAGCCTGCACTCACATGCACACTTTCACACACACACACACACGCTTGCACATTCACAAACACACACCTGCTCATGTGCACCTTCTAGCACCTTCGTTCTCCCCAGCAACTGGCACCTACAGTGTTTGCTCCAGAAACAAGAAGGAGACACAGCAGCCCTAACTCCTGACACCCAGCCGCCAACCCTGCCAGAGCTGAGTTTTCTGGCCGGAGCCGAATGGTGTCCTGCTGGGCATCACCCAGGCCTTCCCAGGAAGATGAGGATGCAGGATGCCCTTGCCTAGAGTTGCACCTACTTCCACCCTAACTCCCCCAGGAACCTCTGCCTCATCACCCACCTAGCACCTGTATACACTAGAGCTGCCTTTTCCTGTCTGTAAGTTTCCAGAAGATTCCATGTATCTCTTTGGGTTAACTGGAAAGGTACTGAGCATATCTGGTCTCATCACAGCATATTACCTAGAATGATGGCTCCGTGGCTGGAATAGAATCAACCAGAAACCTATCTTGCTGCTTGCTTGCTGGGTGACCCAGGCAAATCACTATTCCTCAGTTTTTTCCTTTAAAATCTTGAAAGCTTTGGGCCAGAAGGTTTGTAAGAGCCCTCCTGGCTCCGATTCCATCACTTATGACCCATGCATACTTCGTAGGAGTTCTATTTTAGGATCTGCTGCAGGGCTGTGCCATGTGATGCTTGCTGTCGCCCAGGGAGGGGGTCAGATGCTCTTGGGACGGCCGAGCGGGGGAGTGTGAGTCCCTGGCTTCTGGACTCCTGGACTCTGGGTCAGCGGCTTTCTATAGGAGGGGTGCTTACTCATTTTGGCGTTTGAGTGCGGAGCAAACCCGCAAGGCTCAAGCTCTGCTTGTGGATGAAAAACACATGCTGAGTGGAAGGACTTGGGGCTCTGGTGATGTGGGGCCAGACTTGAGGATGGAGACAAGGGAAGGAGCTTCTCTTTCTCCTCCTGGAGGCAGCAAAGAGAACCGTAAGCCCACATTCCAGGAGCCCAAGGGAAAGGTGTCGAAGGAATTGGGGAGAGATGAGGGCTCAGTGAAACTTCTGACGGATGAAAGGGGGTGTTTGGCTGGTGGGATCCCAGTTCAAGGAAACAACACGAAGACAGTGGAAAACTTTCTTTAAGGGACTGACTCTCCCTTTGTTTTGTGGTGAGCACAGTCCAACGAGCTGGGTACCCAAAGTCAGCCTCTGACAGAGACAAACGAAGTGGTGGTAAAAGGGGGCGCAGGGAGAACTGAGTTGCCACCACCTGAAAGGTGGGCAGGTTTTGGTCCTGGATCCTCGGAGGATCTGTCCTGGCTCGGCACCTTCTGGAAGGGAGTATGGGAAGGGAGGGGCCAATGTTTTCGGGGAAACCTCTCTGTCCCTCTTCCCTGGGCTGAGTCATTGTATTTCATTGATTACTTGTTCATGTGTATTAAGCCAAGCCATATGCTGAACACTGGGATTTAGAAATGAAGGCCCCGGGCGTTCTGTGTGATCCCAGCACAGGCTTCACGCAGGCGTTGGGGAAGGCAGGATTCACTGTCCCTTAGGGGACAGACAGTGCAGGTGATCTCAGGTGAGGCCAGGTGAGAGACGCCACCCAGGAGGCACCACTCGCTCACACACACGTGTTTTCCACGGAGGTCAACCTGGCAGCCGAGGACACACAGCAACAAGTCTCAAGAACGGGGCCAGTCCCTGGCGGAGTGCAAGTCAAGTGAGTATGTAGCAGATAAACACACACCTACGTTCAGTGCCACATGTTTGGGAATGGATACGGAAATCCCCTGCCCGGCGGGATCATGACATACAGATTAAGAAGCTTTCCTACTGAGTTACTGTACTGTTGACTAACGGTTCACCACCTTCACCAGGGAGAAAACGGGACCCAACTGGCATGCGCTGGAAGGAGAAAAGCTTTCAGGTTAACGCGCGGGTGAAGTCCTTACCAAACAAGTAGAAGGTTTGCAGAGTCTGTTGCAGGAGATCTGGAAGGATGGAGTCAAGAAGTCTCCCTTGGGGCAGGGACTAGCCTGAACGACTGACTCGTGACCTGACAATGTAACGGGGACCACGGTGGCCTGCCTTGAGTCCCTGGGATGGGGACCCAGAGCTGAGGGGCCTCCCCACTCAGCCCAGCAAGCAGGGGCTTGGACAAGAGAAGCGCACCTGGAACCACCCGGTGAAGGACCCGCACGGAACTAACTTAACTTCAAATAGTGAAGTTAAGAACTGGAAAAAAACGAATCTCTGATAGAAATTAGAATGGGGGTTACCTGTGGCACAGTCTTTGGGGTCGATAGGAAGGAGAGCATGATGGAATTCTCTCGGGGCCGTGGGCGTGTTCCCCATCTCGATGGAGGTTACGTGTTTTTCAAAATTCATCAGGTTGCACATATAAGATACGTGCATTTCACTGTAAGTGAACTTTAAAATATATTTAAAAATATAGAAATGGTAGGGAAAATTACTTAGAAATATTCCTGCCTGGGTCATACCTCAAAAAGGAACGAGTCTGTCCTCAGGCTACAACCCTCACCTGGAGAGGGAGATGTGATAGGTGACTCTCAAGACCAGACGCGCGAGGACCCGGATCCTAGACCTGGGTTTGCTGGCCCCTCCTTATCAAGCACCACCTTCCCCTCTCTCTTCCTCTGCCCCTTCTATAGACTAAGGGAGTTTTCTGAGGGGACGGATAAGCTCCGACAGTCAGGGGCTCTCGGTCCCCACTTTCCGAGACACAGGCTGAGCCGGATGAGCCATGGGTGTGACCTGGTTTGGTGATTCTTATGATCTGAATCTCTTCCACATGTCTGGTGTCAGCCCGGCTCCGGGAGGGGGGGAGCACCGGCAACCCGATACCTCCAGGAAGTCCAGGGCTCCGCTGTCGCTAAAATTAGAAGCAGGCTGCAGCCTCCATCGAGGTCATTCCTCTCCCAGCCTCTCCATGAGCTAACTTCTCCCCCCGCCCGGCGCCCGGGGCCCTGCAAAGGCGCACGGCTCCAGCAGCCCATCCCGTGAGCCCCCCGCGGCCCCGAGCCCGGGAAGCAGGGCAGAAGGGGGCGGGGTTCTGGTCTCGCAGAGACAATTTCAGATAAGGAGCTGGAGAACAGGTGAAAGAGAAGGAGTAAAACAAAAGAGGGAAGAAGGCGAGCAAGCAAAGAGAAATAGCGAGCTCCTGAGTGTGGGAGGCAGCGGGGGGTCCATCTGCTCGGTCCATCCTTGGCCCTCCACTGCTGCGCTGCTGGCTACACGGAGGCTCCCCCGAAGATGGCAGGCCATTCCTTTTTTAGACAAAACTCCAGAAGGAGGAAAGCGTGTTCTTTCCAGGTCATGCATGTCAGCAGCGTGCCCGCCGGGAGCAGGTGCTGGGGCAGGGCTGGAGTCCTCGCTTCGTGACCGACTGACCAGGATCTTGAGCAGTTGACCTGATCGCTTGTACCTCATTTTCCTTATTAGCAAAATAGAGAGCTCTACCGTCTAGGGAACTGGGAGGACGCGGTGGGGTGCAGGGTGTGAGGGCGCCTCGGAGGTCCCAGAGCACGCTGCCTGACCCTACATCTCACTGGAGACGTGCAGACGATTTTAGGGTCCACTGGTATTTGTGGGTTCTGCCTCAGGGATCTTACCCCATTGTGGGTCCCTGCTCCGAAGGTCGTTTCTTCACCCCAGGTCTCCCCGACCCTCCTCCAGGCTGACCTGCGCCTCTCTTTTCTGGCCCAGCGTGAAATGGTGACAAGTAATTCCCAAGGAGCTGTGCCCTTCCGTGGTCCTGCGGTGTCCCCGCTTGTCAGAGCCGAGCCTTCTGCTGGCGAGGGGAAGATCCTGGGCCGTGTTGAGTGCAAAGCGCCCGATGCCGCGGTGGGCACGTCGTGGGTGCTTAAGACGATACTTGTTTAATGGGATGAGTTATTAAGAATTTTTAAAAAGTCATTTAATCCATCAAGCCGTTAATCTGATGCTCCGGACTTTGCAGCTGAATGAAAACATGCCTTGGGGGGAAAATACAGTTTAGCACTTGATGGCTGAGCCGTCGGTCCCCATAAGGCCATTCTCATCCTCCTTGCTGTTCGCGGACGGGAAGGATTGGAGGGAGAAGCTGAGGGGTGCGCCAGGTTCTCCGGTCTCTTCCTATGGGACCGGCCCCGGGTTGCAGCTTCTCTGCACCAGCCGCCCGTGACACTCACCACACGGTGGTCCTGATGCCCGACTTCATCCACTGGATCCTGCTGAGCAAAATTCAGAGAAAGTGCTTCACAGCCCCGGCGTGGCTGCGAAAGGTCCACACGGACACCGCCCAGAGCGGAGCCACGGGGCGTGAACGGGAAAGGGAACACAGAGCTACCTGTCCTTCTGGGCTTCCCGGACGTCTCCCCCCGACCTTTCCAAGCTCTCCTAACCTCTCCTTTCCCGTGGCACCTGCTGCTGAGGACAGCAGGTAGTCGCTCTGTGCCAATCTCGCCGTGTCCGTGGAGGTCTGTGGGGAGCGTGGGGGGCCCGCATCCGCAGGCCTCGCCGGAGTCAGAGCCTGGCCCCTCTGCGCAGCCTGAAATGCCTCCAGGGACAAGCAGACAGGCTTCTGGGGTCGCGTGAGTGACAGGGACGAGCTGGCCTCTCCAGACCCGCCTTAGTAGGAAATGCCCGAAAAGGAAAGAGAAAAAGAGAGAGAGACAGTTCCTTCCAGACATAAAAATCTCAGGCTGAAAACCCTGGAGGTATCTTAGCAGGCTGACTCTCGGGGAGGCCCTGCTATTCTTCAGGCATATGTGAGGCCCCAGAAGGGGGCCTTCTCTGTGGAGACAAAGCAGCCCACCTGGAATGGAAGGCCATGAGCCTTTTATCGGTGGTAGTCACAGAAGTGAGCCCTTGGACTTGAGTTTCTTTCCCTGGGCCTCCACGCCTCCCATCATAGAACAAGGAGGCTGTTTGAGATGGTCAGAGGCCACCTTTCTTTCCTGCCTGTGGAACTCACAGAGGGACACCCCAAGGCTCCCACGTTCTGGTTCAGCCCCACCTGAATTAGGAAATACACATCGTTGTCTGCCATCTTGGTAGTCCTAATGTTCAGCCCTAGGGCCTGGTGTTACTCTCATGAACTGTCTCTCCTCAAGCCTTTTTCCTTGCCTGTTATGACATCAGCGAGGCCCCCACCCTTCTCTTGACTCTCCTTGGAGGCTGACCAGGCTGGGCATGCCCTCCCGGTGAGCGATGGGTCCCTTGACATCATCCAGTATAGGGTTCAACAGAGGGACCGACACTGGTCGTGCTTGGACACAGAGCCCTGCCCACCTCCGTGCATGCCCACCCCTCTGTAGTCTGCCGCTGGAAGGGTGACCCCTGTCCCAGCTCCGGGACACCCCCCCGGCCTTGACCTGCCTTGAGCTCTTGCAAGCTGGCCACCACCATCTTTGGGATGAACCTAGATGTGGTCTTTGGGATCTGATACTAAACAGACTCCCACCAACGTTTCTTTTTCTTAGGTTCTCAAGATTTCTTAATTGTGGGGAAAGCCCTGGATATGGGCCATGTGGTCTCATTTCCTTGCAGAAATCCCTTCTCTGTGAACTGAGGTCGAGCACCAGAATCGCCCATGTGAAGACATCTGGGTCCTTTTGCAAAACGCTCGCTGGAGATGGCGCTGACTGTTACCTCATGTCTGTTATGTAAGGACGCATTTGATAAATTTCTCCTTGAACACCGTGCCAGGAAAAATTTCTTTCCAATCTGATTCCAGAGTTATTGTACAATGAAAAGTATATGAGCCAGCCTGTTTCCCCTTCATCCAGGAAATTCAGAGATAAATCCAGTGTTCAGCTGTAGTAAACAGCTCATCCCAGGTGGCTTGAAACATATTGTTTCTGTTTTACCCTCACTTGTTCTGCTGGGAGTTGTGTTGAGTTTGTACAGTTTCCTTATACTCTTTTTTGGGAAAGAGTGCTTGCAAATCCCCCCCAAAGAAATTCACGCACGCGTACACACGGCATAGAAGACCCCCACTTTTACCCCCACCCCGGCCGGGCTGCATGCCAGGCATGGGGGCGGGTGGTTGTAGGGGCAAGTGGCTTACAGTTGACCCACGGGGAGGATCAGCAGTTGTAGAAAGAACCCGAACGGGAGGCAGAGCAGGGTCAGCGCTGAAACCAGGTGACGGGGAGGAGGCCAGTGGTACTCAGAAGGAGAGGTCAACCCTGGACAAAGACATCAGAATGGGGAAGACTTCTTGGAAGAAAGAGAGTTTCACCAGGAAGGATGGAACAGATTTTGAAATCAAAGAGAGAAGCGGAAGAACATTGCTGACAGAGGGAACAGTTTGAACAAAGTCTTTTGAAGAAAAAAATACATTGCCCTCCACGTTTGGCAAAAACAGGAGGAATCTCGTTCAGTTGGCAGGTCAGAGATGTGCAAGAGGCATTGGGAGCTAAGGATGATGTTCTTTTACTTTGCAATTTGGAAACAGAATTGGGCCCCATATACCCTTTTGTCCAACCACCCCGTGAATCACGTAGAGAAGAAGTGATTATTCCCTCGTGTGGGTCAGGGGCCGGGGCTGTGGAACAGTTCGGGAACTCATACTCAGAGACAGAGCGGAAGCAAGAACTCCCGTGCCCGGACCTAGGTCTGGTGCTCACTTCACGGCGTGCGTCCATCTCTGGAAATACGGGAGGAAGGGGGTGGCAGGCCCAGGTTTAGTGCATCTTACCTAGGGGAGGAGATTGAGCGTTTTGGTTTGTGTTTCCTTAAGGGCTGGGTGGGGTGGTGGTGAGGAGCAAAGGGAGGAGCCCCTGAGGACAGCTTACAGCCCGGGTTCCCCTAACAACGCCTGCAGATGGGTGGATTTCCGCGCAGCCCGGTTCTCTGTTCCTTTTCTGAGGCTGACGAGGAACAATGAGGGAGTGAGGGAGAAGCAGTGATGTTTATCTTTCCAGCTCTGAGCTTTCAAACGCTGGAATCCCCCGGGTTGGGAAGGGTGGGTGTGGTCACTTCCCACCATTGCCAAGGCGGGCGATGCAGCAACCCCGCTGGGGAAGAGGGGGTGTGATTTCCTCCCAAATAGGAAATTTATCTCCCGAATGGGAGTCTGCAGAGAGTCATCAAGGACTTATCTCCAGAAGCAGACTACCAGAGACTAGCCCTGCCCAATCCTTTACCCCCGAGGGAATGTGCGAGCCGGGGGAGGGAGAGTGAGGTCGGGAACTGAGGGCCAGCGAAGTGTGCAGAAGGAGGGCTTCTTCTTGCCCCGCTCTCGCGGGACCCTCGGAGGGACCTCAGCGGCCCCTCCCAGGACCTCCATGATGTTGCAACCGGAGAAGCGAAGTTCATTTCTGTCCTTGAGAGCAAAGGGGAGTTGTGGTCCTTTCTTCCAACCGGGTCCCACATTCTGGGGTGAACACCTCAGCTCTTTGGAAACCAGGCTCTGGAGATTCCCAGAGCTGCCCAAATAGCCCCAAGCTGCTTGTTGAGAGGACGCATCCTCTTAGCACACGGAGAACATTGCAGCAGGAAGGACCCTCCCCTTCTTACAGATGAGGACATTGAAGACGGAGACACTAAAGAGATATCAAGCCAAGCTTATTGGTGATGTCATTTCAAGTCTTCTAAATCCTTATTTTAAAAGAATCTACTTTGTTAGGCATAAAGGTATGCAAACCTCCCTGTCCTACTACCTTCCTCCTCTGTGTGTTGTATTTCTAGAGGGGTTTTTCCTTTTATTTGTACAAGTCATTTTCTGTACCCATTTTGTCACGTATGAAAGGGCGTGATCTTGGCCTCAAAACTGTGTGGGATTCCACTACCTAAGTGCCTATACAGCACATTAAACAGTTTGCAAACATTCAATAGAAGTCATCACGAGGGGAGAAAATCTCTGGTTTTAATTTCTTCCACCTCAGCCTGCCTTCCAGGATTTTGGCATAGTCTACGATTTTTTTCCTTTGACAAAGTTTAATGCTCATTGTTATTAAGTATTTTTTTCTTTGGGAATTATTAAACTGCATGATTTTGTCACTGTATGCACTGAAATTATGTCATCTGAGTTCCCACGCTTCTGAAATGGATATCTTTTCAGCGATTATATATAGGAAGTCCTTCTATAATTCAGTCTCCCTATTGCTGAGCTCTAACTTGATTTACAGCCCGGTTGCATAATATTTTCGAGGAAAGTTACATAAGAGGCGTGTTCTGGGCTGATATATGCCTTAGGCTGCTTAAATCACGAAGACCTACTTGCTGGGCTTTGAAATCTTGCTTTGCAGACCTTTCCCCTCAGAGTTTCCTAGAAGCTGGCTCCAATTCTCTTCCTTTGTCCCTGATGTTTTATATGCCTAGACGATGATAGGCATCTCCCTTTATCCTTGAGATTAAAAAAAAAAAAAAACGCCTCCACTTTTTATCTCTTAAAAGTTCTTGTTCTCAACAAAAAGAGGTTTAACTTGGCCAGGCATTTCTTCCTCCAATATGCATTTGTCGTGTCCCTGGGAGATTCTGGATGTGGGTGGTGCCTTTTTTCATCCCCCAACACCCCCCCCAACCCCATGGTTGAGGGCCAGCTGATCAAGTCTGTGCTAGTAGCTCAGGGATTTGGCTACCGTCTTGGTTGGCTTGAGGGAGGAGTTCAGAAAATCCCTAGATTTGTGTGTTTTGTTTTTCATAATGCTACTTGTGAATGGGTCCAGCCAGCGATGGCAGCCAAGATACTTGCCATCCTGTCCTGGCCAATCAGAAAGAAGCAGGGGTCATATGGGGGCAGAGGTCTAGGCACCCCCTCTTGTGCCAAATATTTGTCCTTAATTGTTGAGTAATGGCGGTGGTGGAGGGGGATGATGTCGGGGTGGCCTGAGAGGGAGGGACTGGGGCAGCCACCATAACAGAGGGACATTTAGGCAGTTTGGGGACAGCAGCAATTTGTAACCAGTGTGGAAACATATCAGACATTAAAATCAGAAGAGCCATGCCCGTGCATGTCCAGCCTCCGGTGTCGGGGACGGTCTGTCTGGTCTGTTGCCCAGCGTCTCCCTCAGTGCCTCTGCTTGCTGGAGGTCCTTCTAGCAAGGATGCTTTGTAAAGCCACTTGAATACCAGTGGCATCCTTCAAAGCCCAGAGGAAGGACAGACAATGATGGCACGTGTTCCAGGAATCGAAGCCTGCACCTGACCAACCGACCTCGCCACACTGCTGCAGGTTGCACCCCCTTTCCCCTCCATGGTGAAACGTCTAGCTCTGAGGGTACTTTGGGGGATGGCAAGCGCCATCTGGATATCAGACCGAGATTGGCACCTAATTGCTCTCGAATATCATCATACCCTAGAACAGAGCCACAGACTGGCTCTATTGCACGGCAGTCAAACTGTTAAGAGAACGGAGCCAAGAAGTACAGATCTACTCGGCACAAACAGTGATGGTGCTCAGAGTATTCTCGCACAGGGAGGGGATCGGGATCTTGGCACCTGAGCTGCGGGGTGAGGGTGGGTCTGAGAAAGTGCTAGGACTGGGCCATGGCCAGGTTCTCTAGGCCAGCTCCTGGGCAAGGCCTCCTTTGGGGAATGTGAGAGGGGATGGTCTGGAGAGCGCTATATAGACCCAACACAGAACTGGCTCACAAAAATTATGCAGACATTTGGATTGCTTCTGGAGGGAGCAGGCTGGTGCTTTTGGCAGGCAAACCCAATGGAAGGCTGGCTTCGCTCACAGCTACCTCGAGACCCAAGGCTGATAGACAAGGACAGGTGACGGAGCAGGAAACACAGTTGGTGTTGGGTCCTTACAATGGGCGTTAATTTAGAAGGGAAGAATTTGATTGACGGGGTTGCTTGCAAGAGGTTAATGCTGCAGGCGTGGAACATCCCAAGGCTTGAGAATAGAGGAGGTTATTGAGAGTCTGCCAGACAGACCCTCAGGTTCAACTGCAGAATATCGCAGTCTACTGCAGGATCCGTAGCAGCTGGAGGAAGGGAGGACAGAGGAAGCATGTGATGACGACGGTGATGGTGATGGTGGTTATAACAGGCAACATGTCTGGGGCACTTAATGTGAGCCTGGCGCTATTAAAATCCATTAACTCGCCTAGGTGCTGCAATAAAGTGAACAAAGTAGGAAGTATTACCATCCCCATTTCACAGATGAGAAAAGAGAGGTCCAGAGAGGAACAAAACCCTGTTCAAAACACACTGCTAATGTGTGCTGGAGGTCAAGGTCTTTCCCACTGATAAAGAAGGAACAAACAGACTCTTAATTAAGTAACAAAAGGCAGGAATTCTCCCACAACGTAGAGAAAATAGCAGTAGAATTCAGCATGAGAAAGGGGAGGTGGCTGAGTCGAATGCTGCCAAGAGGCATCCATAGACAGAGGCTTTCTGCCAACCTCTTCCCCCAGGTTTTCATTTTCCCACAAATGCAAAGAAGCCTGGTGGGAGCCTGAAAGCCACAGCAGCAGGCACGGGCGCATGGAGGCTGCTTGGAGACCTCAGGCCTGCGGAGGGACAGAGGCTGGACTTCTGGAAGCTACCTCCAGGACAGTGGGAATTCAGAACCTCCTGGTGGAGGAGGCGGATGGAGGCACAGTTCGAGATCTGGCAAACTGAAACCCCTCAGAGAACCCCTCCGCCAGATAGATCAGTTGCGTCTTTGATATATTTAAAGATTTTATTTACTGATTGATTGAGAGAGAGAGCGAGAGAATGAGGGGAGGGGCAGAGGGAGAGAGAGAATCCTAAGCAGACTCCACGCACTCAGCGCGGAGCCTGATGCGGGGCTCGATCTTAAGACCCTGAGATCAGGACCTGAGCCAAAGTCCAGAGCTGGATGCTTAACCAACTGAGCCACCCAGGAGGCCCTGTCTTTTAGAAAAGAGTTTCAGATCTTGGGCTCTGGCTGGCTGGAGTCACACCCCAGTAGGTCCAGTCCTGCCCAGCTGCTCTGGATTCCTCCCATAGAGCAGCTCCCTGAAAACCAGAGCCCTTCCCACTGGGGTTGGCAAGGCCATGGGCAGAGACCCCAGACAGAAGAGATGGAGACGCTTGCCAGGCAGAGCTCGGCTGTAGGTCATTTCATTTCCACCTCATTCTGTGAGAGGTGATCGGTCCCTGTTCCTGGATAGAACTTACAGGGAAGGTGCATGTTGGTGAAGTTGGAATTTCTGGACAAGTCGTCAGAGGCAAGTAGTGGGCATGGTCGTGTTCCGGTCTGGTGGGAGTAGCTGAGTTCAGACATTTCTGGAAATTCAGACATACTGTTGTCAACAGGCTGGGGAGTTGAGTTCAGCCCTGATCCCACTCATGCTTCATGCGCCAAGTACATGAGGTCAGGTGGGAGCTGAGGACAATGGGAACTGGTTCTCTGTCCCCCACGGAGGTGGGGTGAGGAAATGAAGTTAGATAGCCCCCATCTGAACATGAGAAATCTCAAGACACGGAAGGAGACACACGAAAGGAAGCTAGGAGCCACAGGGAAGGTGTTCTTTCCCACAAGTAGGCCTTACACAGTGCCAAAGCGATGCGACACTCACGAGTTACAAGGTGCGAGTCTAACCTTCTATGGAATGTTCTAGAATGATTGCCTTTGGAGATCACACACCGAGGAACCGTCTAAAAGAATTATTAACAAAAGGCTTGTACCCAAATCTTACACTTTTCCAAACAGGAAGTTTGGAAAAGCTAAAGCCTACCGGGAGGAATCACTATGCTCCCAAATGAAGAGCTAGTGCGAAGTCGGTGGTTCCTAGTGTTAGGTGTAAAGATGGGGTGTTATTCACTGTTGAATTCCAAGGTAGCTTGGGGATATAGCCTGGCTGGAGGGTTGCTCACCATGAATGAAGCCATGGGACCTGGGCTGTCACCAGCCTACGTGGGCGTCCAGGAAGCTTACCTGTTGGATTGAAGATGGAAGAGCCATAGGAAGTGTGAGCAGGATGGTGGCAGGTTGTGCTGGTATCATCTGCTTCTTTCCTTGGCATCCAGACATCATCAATAAAGTCACTAAAATCATAAGAGAGTTAGATTTAGCATCTCTCTCTCTATATATATGTTTGTTTTTTTTCTTTCCCCTAACGCAGGACAGAAGTGAGGAAGCAGGCTCAGAGGCCCAGAAATGTCCCATCCAGATGGGGAATTTTTATTTATTCATTTGAGAGAGAGAGAGAGAAAGAGAGAGAGAGAGAGAGAGAGAGAGAGAGAGAGAGAATGAGTGGGGGAGGGGCAGAGGCAGAAGGACAAGCAGACTCCCCGCAGAGGAGGTAGCGGGACACAGGGCTTGATCCCAGGACCCTGAGATCATGACCTGAGCTGAGAGCAGATGCTTAACTGACTGAGCCACCCAGGTGCCCCTAGACGGGGAGTTTTTGTTTTATTGATAAATAACTGATGTATCTTTAAGTATTCCTTTATTATCTGCCCATAACCATGGAAACCTCTTCCATGTATTACTTATTGGATTGCTTGGATATCCTTAGGAGACAGATGTTTGTCTGTTCATTTTCCAGAGGTTACTGAGGCTTTGAGAGTTGAGTGGCTTAAGGTCCCAGTGAGCTCGGATTGGCACCCAGCCCCACCTACCTGCAGAGCCCGGGACCTCAAGCAAGCTCCAAGCTGCTCTGTCTTTTGCAGACAGCTTATTCAGCTTGAAGAATACTGAGAGGATAGACTGTAAACTGTAGAGTTTCTTCCCTGCATCTGAGGATAACCAGATTATCTTCACGCCTTCTTGCCATCCGCAGGACACAGGTTGTCATGCACCGAATGTCCCTGTCCTGTGAAAATTCACATGCTGAAGCCCTAACCCCGCTGAAGCCCTAACCCCACTGTGATGGCACGTGGAGGTGGGGTCTTGGGGAGATAATTTGCTGCGGATGAGTTCACAGGGTGGAGCCCCATGACAGAATTCATGTCCTTAGGAGAAGAGGGGACGCCAGAGCTTCCCGTCTCTGCCCTATGAGGACAGAGCAGGAGGACAGCCATTTCCAAGCTGGGGAGAGCACTCTCACCAGGAACCAAACCATCTTGATCTTGGACTTCCCAGGCTCTAGAACTATGAGAGGTTAAACCACGCTATTTTGTGATAGCAGCCCGAGCGAATAGATATGTTCATTTTCTTGTCTTGTGAACACAGCTTTATTGTTTTTGAAACAGGATTGTTGTAAAAAATTTAAGCGGCATGAAAAAAATCCAATAAGGAAAAATCATTCCAAATTTCACTACTCAGAGATTGTCACCCAAATCAATTTGCCAGACATGCTTCCAGGCATCCCTCTGGGCTTCCATACACGGGCACCACTTTATATGGTGACATTTTGCATAGATAACATCATAGTGTGCAAGATATGATCCACTTCGCTATTTACATGGTGTGCGGTTTCCAGGGGCCACCGAAACAAAGTAGCAGGAACCAGGGGACTACCACAGTCTGGAGGCTGGAAGTCTGAGATCCAGGTGTTGGTGGGGCTGGTTCCTCCCGGAGGCTCTGAGGGGGAGCCCCTTCATGCCTCTCCCCAAGCTTCTGGTTGTTTCTGACAGCCCTCTGCATCCCTCAGCTTGTGGACACATCGCTCAGCACACCGTTTCCCTCTTCAAGTGGTGTTTTCCCTGTATGTCTGTGTATGAATTTCCCTTTTCTTATAGGGACACAAATCACTGGATTAGGACCCTCCCTAATCCAATATGACCTCATTTTAAGTTGATGACATCTGCGAAGATCCTATTTGTGGACAATGTCGTACTCACAGGTACCAGGTGAATTTATGAGGGAGAGGGCGGGGGGACATAACATTCAATCCAGTACACACGAGCATCTCTCTCTCTCTTTTTTTTTTTCAAAGATTTTATTTATTTATTTGACAGAGAGAGAGAGAGAGAACACAAGCAGGGGGAGTGGGAGAGGGAGAAGCAGGCTCCCTGCTCTGCAGGGAGCCCAATGTGGGGCTCGATCCCAGGACCCTGGGATCATGACCTGAGCCGAAGGTGGATGCTCAATGACTGAGCCACCCAGGCGGCCCTATGAGCATCTCTTTATATAAATACATGTAGACATCCATTATTTTTTAGGGCAGTGTATAATATTTCACTGTAGATGTGTAACATAATCTACTTAAACCAATCTCTTATGGATTTACATCTAGGTTATTTTATTTTAGTTTTGGGCTGTTTTCAGCATCTGCTTGAGTCTATACATAGACTTTATGCTTGTGTGGTCATTCTTCTTAGAGAAAAACTGCAAATAGGGTTGGTGGTCCAAAGGACATGAACTTTTATTATCTTGACACCTCTTGACCAAGGCCCTCGAAGAGGATGGCCCCGGCAGTGGATGAGAGGGGTCAGGGGCTGAGGGGCTCTTCTCTTAACACACTGAGCATGATGGTCTCCGGAAGATTTCCAGAGTCTCATGGAAGCTCACTTCAAGGCCACAAGAGACTTCCCTATCTGACATACAGTAGGCATTTAAAAAGTCTTTATTAAGCGAATGTGGGTATTTATGAAAAATGGAATTTTTCCAGGGAAAAACAAGGGCAGAGAGAGGAAATTTCTGCGTGTTCCATGGTGATTTTTCTCTGGAAGCCAAATGCATGGGGGCTAGGGGTAGGAGAGCAGATGCTTGGGGGTTCTGCTCTGGCACTGTCTCGGCACGGCCTGTAGCCACCATCTGTGGGAACGTTCCGGAAAGGGAACAGCTCCTGTAATAAGATGTGTTCTGACTTCAGTTCACAAGGCTGGGGTCTGACCGGGATGATGGTGGCCGACCCCCATCAAGGGCTCAGCATGGCCCTCAGACTGGCTTAGGTCACAGTCCCTGCATTTGCTCAGCCTGTCCCAGGGTACCCACCCACATTGCAGAAACAGAGGAATCCATTTATCAGACAAACCCTGGTCACCTTCTGCTCCCAGACCCGGGTGGAGAGGGGGTGTGCCTCATCTGTGGGCATGGGTACGGGATGTGCTATGAGCCTGGGAAAACATCACAGATACTCAGAAGGCGACAAAGCAGCTGAGCCCAGGACGGTCACTCCAGAAGCTGGTGGGCAGAAGGGAAGGAACAGCAAATCGCCTGGGATGAGTAGGAGAGAGGGTCTTCTGCCTGCTCCCAAGGTTCAGAGCATGCTCCGAGTACTCGAGGAAAAAGAAGGCACCCTGTCAATGAGGCCATGATGCTGGGGAAACTGAGGCTTGCCTAACGCGGATGCTTACCTCCGGCTTCACGTGAGATCTGGGCGGATGGACGTTCGTTCAAAGGCCATAAGCAGACGGGACGTTGCTGAGTCCCTTTGCAAACAGGCTCGGTGTTTACTCAGTAGCCAGGGATTTTCAGGGACTAACATTTATGTCTATAACTGGGGTAAGATGCTTGTCCCGGCCTGTGCCATGTCTGGTCCCAAGAGTGCTGGCCGGGAGGAACGTGCTAATGCAAAGCTGTGTCTCGAACCCCCGCTCTATGCCAGGCACTGTGCTGGTGTGAAGGCTATGCCACTGGTACAACAGACCTCTGTCCTCGTGGGGCTCATATGAGTCCAAATTGCTCCTGGCTAAGAAAAGTTGTGCATAACAGTGGTTTGCAGAGAAAATACAAAGCTCCGTGAGAGCCCGAGGAGGGGGCCTGGTTTAACGCGCTTTGGGGATGTTGTTGCGGGAGGTGGCCTTTGGGTCGGTCTTGGTGAATAGGTAGAAATGACACAGAGAAGAAGGATTTTGAGTAAGGAGATCCAAGTAGAAGAAACATCAAGGCCAGTAGAAGCGTTGTGTTGGGGACCTCAAATATTTGGATACTCTTGGAACCTAACAAACAGCGTTACTATGGGGAGGAAGCCGAGACTACTACTGTGGATAATGGCTTACTAGGCTTTTGACAGGTGGCTGACTCTCCAGCGCAATGTTTATCACTTCGAGGGAAGATGTCGTTTTCCTTGCAGCGGACAGAAAGCTATACTCAAGATCTGCCACGTGAGGGCGCAATTGTCCAATGATGGGCTCAAAGTCCCCCAAGGAGAGGTCAGGAAAGACCTGGTCCGCAGAAGCTCTTCTTCCCAATGACAGCGACCATCGAGTGCAAGAAGCTGTCCAACGTGATTGTATGAAAGCCACACACATTTGCTGAGCGAGGTGCTTGGAGGAATTGGGGCAGAAAACTGGCTCCCATTCTTGGTCCTAACTTCCCCCACCCCTGAGGCAAGCTACGGACGATTCTTGCCGCTGTGATGCGAGTCAGGCTTCAGTGTAGGTGGGTGTGGAATGCCACTGGGTCAGTGCTATCAGAATATTTTCTTCTTTTATGATTACGAGGAATTGCAGGCTCATACAGAAAGCTTCATGCCCTTTCCCCATCAGCTACATATATAGGGATTTTAAATGTGTATGCATTATATACATGTAGATGACACATATATATGATTATATATAATATTAGATATTATATAACGCACATGCATATTACACATATAAATGTATACACATACTATACACATATGTTTATAAACTACATTGTTTTTTCCCATGATACACATTTTTACAAAGTAGACGTCTTACATTATAAACTATTTTGCAATCCCATTTTCATTTAATATCTTCCAAACATTCCCCAGATCACTAAATATTGTTCTTATATTATGATTTTTAATAGCTGCGTAACCTTCCAAAATGTAAATGCTCTGTAATTTCCTGAAACAACCCATTATTATTGGATATTCGGGTTGTGGGCTTTTTGCAATTTGTTTCTGTGGAAGTACACATCTCCTTGGTATCATATCCTCAAAGTGGACTTTAGAGATATAGACATTTCATTTTGAGGCTTTTGATAACAACCTGCAACACTGCCTTCCAGAAGCATGACCACGGTTTCCTGTCTCATCCACAGCAGATAAAAGGGCTTCCCAGGCATCCTCAGGGTATTTGTGAGGTCTTGGTAAACAGAAGATCCCCGCCTTCACGGAATCCACAGTTTAGTGGGGCTCCCAGGACTCCCTGATGGACAGTTGAAGGAGAGACTCCGTAACTCAAGGACAGCTGTGCGTGTCATTTCTCTCCCCATTTCTTGGCGAGTGTAACAGTTGTAGGATCCAGGGAGCTCTGGATTTGGGGTCAGGGTGTCCGGGGCTCCAGCCTCGCCATTGCCTGGCAGTGGCTCTTGGCCTTGGAGCAGTTCAGGCCACCCTGCTGGGGCCACGGATCTCACCCCAAGAGCAGGAGAATGAACTCCCTGTGGGGAACCTTTCTTTGTGCCCCGCGGAACCCTCGTGCTGAGCATTGCTGCCATTGCCGTCGATCTGTGAACGTGTATTGAAGACTCGCTTCATTTTCCAGCTTCTTACTTGGGACCTTACAGTCTAACAGAAGATGAGTCCCGGGCGCCTGGGTGGCTCAGTTGGTTAAGCGTCTGCCTTCGGCTCGGGTCATGATCCCAGAGTCCTGGGATCGAGTCCCATATCGGGCTCCCCCTTCTCTGTGGGGAGCCTGCTTCTCCCTCTGCCTCTGCCTGCCACTCCCCCTGCTTGTGTTCACTCTGTCTGTCTGTCTCTCTCTCTCTATGTCAAATAAATGAATAAAATCTTAAAAAAAAAAAAAAAGAAGAAGACAAGTCCTGGGTTTTGGCTCCTGTTCTGACAACACTAGGTGTCTGACCTTAGACGCTTCTCGTCCCCTGGCTGTGTCTTTGTTTGCCCCTTGGCCAAATGAAGTTTCCCTTGAACTGGAAACTGGCAAGTCTTGCAAACAGAAAGCTACTTGGTTGGGTCCCTGTCAATGGCAGTCTTTTCTACGCAGTAAGCAGCAATCCCCCCAGGAGTCCTTACAGGAAGGACCTGAGCACCATGTCAAGGCTGCTGCACGCATCATCTGACGCATCCCAAGAATTACGGAAGACGGGTATTAAGATTTCCTCATTTTACAGATGGGGAAACTGAGTCACAGAGAGGTTGTGACTTTGCCCGAGGGTCACACAGCCTGCGAGGGGTTGGTTCCGGGATTTGAACTGGGGAGGTCTGACTCCAGAGCCCGAGTTTGAAATCACAGAGCTAGCCACAGGACCTAGCATTATCTTCCAACATCTTGTAACGGCAGCACCGAATGAATCGATGTGTGCGAGAGCGGTCTGGGACCCGGGGACGCTGTGAACGTTCGAGGCCATCCTTTGAGTTTTCTCTCCTTTCTCCCCCCCCACCCCCCCGCGTTCTGTGGGGGGTTTCGGTTCTGGATCTGATGCTAACTTGGGGATTTCCCACAACCCCTCCGTGCTTCCGGTTTCTTGTTTGTGAAACAAAGGAACGCCCTGTCTTTTCCCATCAGATGAAAGGAGCTGGAGAAGCTGACAGTTGGGGGAAATGGGTCTTTGTACTGATTCCCTTCTGTGCACCTCTACCCGGTATTTGGGAGGATTTTCTGGAACTGGTTCATTTCTTAACTCTGTCCTTGTGTGACATAAGTGTTTGAATGATTGCCATGTTTTTGGAACGCTTTTACAATCACTGGCTTTTAGTTGGCAAACGTTCTTTCTTTTGACGAGGAAGACAAGCGAGGGTCAGAGGCGAGCGGGCGCGTGGTCCCACGGCGGGGCTGGTCAGGGCCGGGAAGCCGAGAAGTCCCAGCCTGAGCGGCACACACTTGGCATTGGTGGAGCCCCGGCTCACAGCTCTGCGGGTGAGCCCTGCTCTGCGAGCCTCACCTGTAACGTTGGGGGATCAACGAGATCTGGAAACTCTTAGGGCCCCCCAGTGGGGCAAGGGGGGAGTTTGGGGGCTCACCACTGGAGTCAACCATAAGATCACTTTTTAAAATCTATTTGTTTTATGTAACTGAGTTCTGTTTTTGCTTTTGTTGGAAAAGAGGGTTCCTTGCTTTCAAAAGGCGGGGAGGGAAAGAGTTTGAAATAAATTTCTGGTGATTTTAAAAGAGAGGGATCCTCTTGTAGTCTAAATATCAGCGAGAGGGCCTCCCCGGGATCTCTGAGATCCAGAAGAGATGGCTTAACACCCCACCTTCATGCCTCTGGGAAGCCCAAAGTCCTCCCTGGATTTCACGAGTCCTGGGGGGCTTCTTTTCTTCTGGTCACCCTGCCTCTGGGTGTTGGCTGCCTCTTCAGAATGTGCTTTTCCCTACTGGGAAACTGGCTTTCTTCCTGCTCTTTTAGGCAGGGCCATTTGCCTCTTTCTCTCTCCTGCTATCACGCCCTGCCCTGGGTCCACCTTGGCATTTCCAGACCCACCAGCGTGCTGAGTAGAGGAAAAGGGTTTCCTCGTCACAGGGTCCACCCCCTGCAGAAGTCAGGATTGTGCAAGGAAGGAAGTTTCTTCCACTATGGGGACTTCAGAATACATTCAAGCATATCACCCAAGAGGTCAGCTTGAATGGAGGGGCACTGACCACTGGCTGCAAGGGGAACAAGGGGAAGCTGAAAGAACTAAGTCCCACGGGTCTGTCCCTGTGCCACATGCTGGGCTTTGGGCTCATGTCCGGCTGGGGAGAATTATAGGTGCATTGGTGGGGGTCTTTCCTCCGGGATGGAAGCTCACCTCATTTTATTACACTTCGCAAATACTGCATTTTTTTACAAATTGAAGGTTTGTGGCAACCGTGCATCATTTTTCCAACAGCATCTGCTCACTTCGTGTCTCTGTCTCACATTTTGGTAATTCTTGCGATATTTCACACTTCTTGGTCATCATTATTAGATTTGTGATGGTGATCTGTGACCAGTAATTATGACTAATCGAAAGCTTAGATGATGGTTAGCATTTTTTTTTTTTAGGAATAAAGGTATATACACTGTTTTTTTAGACATCATGCTATTGCATGAAATCAAAAAAGTTATGTGACTCACTTTATTGCAATATTCGCCTTATGGCAGTGGTCTGGAAGGGACTCTGCACATCTCCGAGGCGTACCTGGGCTCTGCCAGAGGGTCTCCACTACTTACAGAAGAAAGCCCCCGTTTCCCACCTTGGTGCTATAGGCCCTTCACCACCTCCCCCCACCCCCACCCTCCTTCATCGCTCCTTGTTCCTCTTTGGCCTTTTAGATATTCCCCGAGTCTTTGTTTTTGCACTGACCTCACCCTGCCTCCCCTGTCTGCGAAGTGTTTTCCTGGGCTCTTTCATCTGTATGGCCAAATCCTACCTGGTTTTCATATTATTATGTCATTTGAGTCTCACAAAAATCCCTGGGTCAGTCGTAAAACACTGGTCTTACAAAGATGATCCTTTAAAAAAGGATCCCATGTTGAAATCAGCTTGGGGAATGCCACGGGTCATCATTCCCTTGTAGGGTTAGGGTGACACCATCATGGCTAAGGTTCCAAGGAGGGCTGCAATCGAGACGCGTCTCTAACCCAGCATTGCCTAACTACATTGACATCAGAACCCTTCCCACTCCATACCTATTAACACACTGCGGACGATCTGGGAAATGCTTCCTCGAGACTTACCAGTAACAAGATAAAGAATGACTTTATCCTCGAAGAGTTTTTATTGGGGAAGAAAACCCAGGTTCAGAGATAGTGATTCTCACAAAGCTGAGTGAAACGAGCATTAATCTCGTTTGTTTTCCCTATATTAGGATGACTTAACGATATTTGTCATCCGGCGAGGCCTTTAAAACTCATTCTTTGGAACCCTGGAAGTGACTGGCTTCTAAGACCATAACTCTCATTTCTCTGGGGTCCTAATATCTGAACTTTGTCCTACTTTTCTAAAAATGATCGTGTCCAAGTCTTTCTTCGGCTTTTCTTTTCCTGCCAGATGTTTCACAAGTAAGGAACAAAAGGTTCCAATTAAATTTTTCCAAGAGTCTTATTGACTCACGAAAAGAAATAGCAAATATGTTTTCTAGTACATACCTGCTTTACATCAAAATCATAGTAACTGTAAAGAGGAAGGAATGATGGCCTAGAGCTTTCAAGGGTTATACAATAAACATTTTATATAATCATGTAGAAAATAAACATTTTATTTAATTTTTCAAAAATGAATGTAAAAATTAGGAAAACTAAGGAAAAAAGAAGCTTCTTGCATGTTTGTTTAGCATTTTGTTATTATTACCTGGCCTGTAAATCCACCTGTGTTGTAAGTTGTGAGATGCTCCCTTACGGTACTTTGTTTATCATATTAAGAGTCATTTGGGGGGGGTCAGTCAGTGCACTCTGCACATGCTCCAGGCAGTACCCCTCAATGGTGACATCGGAGGGCTGCACACTGCTTGGGAACAGGTCTCACTGAACTAGTCCAGCCAAGGTCACTGACCAGATTCGAAAGCAAGCAAGCAAACAACAAGCACCGGGAGTGGGGAATCAGTATTTAGAATTACGATACTCCATTACCGAAAATGTCTAGCTTTCAACAAAAAAATTATGATCCCTGCCAACAAATAGGAAAATGTGTTCCATACTCAGGAAAAAAGGCAGGCTTTTAGAGGGCACAGATGTTGGACTTAGCAGGCAAAGACTCCAAAGCAATTAAGAATATGTTCAAAGAACTAAGGAAAACCATGATGATAGAATTTAAGGAACGTATGATGGCAATGTCTCATCAAATATAGACTATTGATGAAGAAACGATAGAAAAGAACCAGGCAGAAATTCTGGAGCTGAAAAGCATTATGACCAAAATGAAGAACTCACTAGACAGGTGGAACTGTAGATCTGAGCTGGCCTAAAAGAAAGTTAAGACCTGAGAAAAAGCAACGGAAATGATGCAATCTGAAGACCAGAGAGAAAAAAAGAAGGAAGACAATTGAATAGGGTTGTAGAGGACTGTAGGACCTAATCAAGTGCACCCCCATACACATAACAGGGTTCCAGAAGGAAAGGAGAGATAGGAAGGAGCAGACAGATATTCAAAGAAATAATGGCAAATCCCACGTTTGATGAGAAAAACAATCTATACATTTCGGCAGCTCAATGACTTCCACGTGGGATGGATAGGAGGCAAGTTCCTCCAGACCACAGTCAAGTGATGAAAGACAAAGCCACGGATCATCTCAAGAGCAGAAGACCGCACATGACCCTTCACAGACACACACGGGAACCCCGATGAGGTTAATGGTTGACTTCTCTCCCTAGAAACAGTGGCGGTCAGAAGGCCAGAGGATGACATATTTAAAGTGTTGAAAGAACAAACTGTAACCAAGGATCTTGTATCCAGTAAACTATCTTACAAAACTGAAGGCAAAATAAGCAGGTGCGTAAAGGCTGAGAGAATGTGCTGCTAGGCCTGCCTCAGAGAAACACAGACGGTGTTCGGGGGAAAGCAGGTTACATCGGGCACCCAAAACAATGAAGACCGTCAGCAAAGACAAGGCCGTCTGTAATTACATAATCGTGTGCTTGTATCTTTCTCCTGACTGAAATAAAAAGCCATTTCACAACAACATGTAGATGGTGTTTGCTGGGCCTACGATGACCAGCAATGTAACTCATTTCCCAATAACGGCACAAGGGAAGTAGATGAGCAAAGCTCCCTCGGCATAAGGTCTTATCAAATAACCGACTCCTGAGAACTCTATTAAATTACCTGGAGACCAAAGTTGCCTAATGATATTCCTGATTTTATAGGGAATATGGAAACACTTAGAGAAAGCGTGAACTTTGGAATCAGAAAATCAGGTTGAGTCTTTGCCTTGAGCAACTTTTAGCACTTTGAACTTAAAAGAGATGTTAGCTCCTTTGAGCCTCAATGTCTTAATTTATCAAATGCCGTTTCAGCGGGATACTATGTGACCGTCTTTGTCCCACTTAGGCTTTTGAACTGTCCTAGAACGTGTTGGTGGGCTGGCAGAGCTAGGGGCTTCAGAAGGGTGAGAGATGTCCCATCCGTACCTGGTGCTGCAACCCGTCAGCTGAGACCCTTCCCGGGCCAGCTGTCTCCCCCAGGTGTCCTTCCTGATTCTCACTCCCACGTCCCCGAGGCAGAAACGAACCTTCCTATGGTCCCTCATCAGCACGTCTGCAATGCCACGTGTCCCATTCTCCCTATGGTGATTTGTTTTCATGAATTACCTTTTCTTGTAGATTGGGTTTGCTGGAGGGAGGAAAGGATGTGTGTCCTTCATGACTGTGTTATCTTAATAGACACTAAGCAAGGCCAACTACCAAGTGCATTCCGTCAGCAGCAAGCTCCAGGTAGTCCGAAGGCAACTGCCTGTTCTTCCTAATCATAAAATACTGCTTTAAAAACGTTGGCTCCAGCATTAAAAAAACAAAGAAACAAACAAAAAAACTAACAAAAAGCCAAAACCAAAAAACGTTGGCTCCTGCATATTCTAGCTTTATCAAAAGTTCTTGCAAGCCACAGGCTTGTCCTGTCACTTGGAGACTTAGGGAGGAGGAAGAGGGGGGAATGCTGTAAAACCCATGGAGATAGGACTGCCTCAACCCTGCAAACAGAAAGATGCGTACACGGTAGATTTCTCACTTTTGAGGCACTGACGTCGTGAGTAATTCTCCCTTCCCTCTTTCCTCCACGTTACTTTGGTTTCCAAATTTCCGCATGGAGGATGCACTGTCTTAGGGTTAAGGTGGTTCCATTCAAAAGCTCCTTAACAAGTGAGGGATGCTTTACTTGCAGGGCAGTTTTCTTTTGGATTAAAAAAAAGAAAGAAGGAAAAAATGTTTTTAATGTTTAGCACCTGAGGGCTGGAGTTTGTCCACCTGCCTGCATTGAAATTAAATTCAGGGGAAATCACGGACTCCAGGCAGGGAGGGTGGCGCCCTTACTCCCCCATCCCTCCAGCGCCCCCCCAACCCCTGGCCACGCGCCGCTCCCCCACCCACCCCAGGCTCCCGGGCTGCCACTGATTGGCCAGCAGGCCCCGGACCTGGCCAATCGCTCTGGGCCGGTTGTCACGGCGACGAGGCACGCTAACACAGCCGGTGTCCGAGGGAGCCAGCTCAAGGGCCGCTGGCTGAGACCGCAGGATGGCGCAGAACCTGTATGGTCCGCGAGTGCGAATGGGCAATTGGAACGAGGACATCTACCTGGAGGAGGTATGCAGGTGTGGCCGGCGCGGCTCGCCCACTGCTCAGGGACCTCCCGACCCGCCCCAAGTCCGGCGGCCGGGGCCTCCTTTCTCACCCGGCAGACACCCACTACCTCTAACATCCCACCCGGATCTGAACGCCCTGGGAAGTTCACCTGCTGTCCCACAAATCCAGGTCTCACACCCTTCCACTCTTTCTAGGGGTCCCTTGGTCTCCCAAACTCCGTGCCTCTCCCTTAGCGTGCCCTACCAAGTTCCCTCCATCCGCACAGACTTCAGGGTTTCAGAGGCTGAGGTCGGGGTCAGGGGGAGGCAGGCTCTATGTGAAGGCACTGCCCCCCTCCCGCTCCCCCACCCCATCATACACACACCCTCCTAGGTGTCCCTGGGGTGTCCTTTCCCCCGACATTACACTCAGACAGGGCCTTGGGCCATCAGGTGTCCCATCTAGCTGGGGGTGGGGATGGGGTGGACAACCAGGGGAGACCTCTGCTGGGGACACATGGCCTCCAAATGTTATTCATGATTGTCTCTGGATGGAGTAATGGAGGATGATGTTTCTTTGTCTTTTTGTGTGTGTCTTTCTTATTTTTTCAAACATTCTACAAAGAAGTAAAAAGATTAAAATGAAACTAAACCAATTTCCACCATTCCCATTACGCTCACATTTCTTTTTCTCAAATTTTGCTTTTTCAGCTTGATGTTCTTCTGACCTGTAAGCTACCAGTGTCTGTAAATTGAGGACTATTGTAGACTTTTTGGGTTTCCTTCATTTTCTTTTTCACCAGGAGGTCATGAAGGACTTCTTGGAGAAGAGAGATAAGGGACAGCTTCTCATACAGAGAAACAGGAGACTCAAAGAGAATCTTTTGAGACCGGTAATTTTAAATTTAAGCACTGTTTTCAAAATTCTATCGAATTAAGTGTGAATGTATGTTAAGCAAGCAAACGTTCCATAAATGAATTACCATTTGGAAAATACCGTTTTTTTTCCCTTTAGATCTGAAAACCACAATGTTTAAAATTCCCTACGATTTTAGAAACATAGGAGAAATCTGCTCTTAATTATGTTTACCCGCATTTTCCAAAATAAGAAATGAGCGGATCAGTACAGGAATCTGTAAAACGCCCCTTAGTTGGTGCTCAAGACATTTCCAGGGAGTTTGAATAAATTAATAGTGGAGTCAGCTTGTGTGATGTTTCATCGGCTTTCTTACTTCGTTTGGGATTTTGGGGGGACTTTGGCAAAGTGGGAGGGGGTTGGCAGCAGGAAAAGGAAGAAAATGAAGGACTTGAAGGAACTTGAGTTATTGCAAGTCATCCGAATGCTACGACCCCTCTTGAAATTGGGTCCTCGACAGTGAAGGAAAGAAGGTGCATCTGGCAGTGGTCTCCTCACTGGCTGATGAGGATGTGCATGGTTGGTTTGAAAAACTATTTAAATTGTAGATGCAGCTTTCCATAACCGAGGATGGATACGTTCACTGTGGCGACAAAGTGATGCTTGTGAATCCTGACTACCCTGAGACAGAAGCTGATCTGTTTTTGGGTGGGGACCTGAGCCTGTGCATGACTCCGGATGAGATTAAAGCCCACCTGAGTGACGACTTAGAGGTGCCCTGTGGCCTGAGTGCAGCTCCAACCAAGATCCCCGTTGGCAGAAACACTTTTATCATTTTGAGGTAGAGAAACTTCAATTTTCAGCTCATGTTTAATATAAGTATGTTTTCACTCAGAGCTTCAGGAAGCCCTGGGACTGGAGCCCGTGCTGCCTGGAGGTAAAGGTGATAGGAGAGTGTCTGTGCTGGTCCCATCTTGCCGTCTCCCCTGGGGATTACTGTTGGGGAACCTTTACACGCCCTTCACCTTGAACATGAGGATCGCTGCTAATTTGTGTTCAGTTATAGACGCTTCATTCAAAAGTATTGGATCCAGGAAACTAAAATCATATTCTGCCTAGAAGCTGGGTTTTTCTAATAACATCTGCGGATGCTTTGAGCTCATTTGAGTGTTTTCGGTGTGCTTGATGTCGCTATTTTTAGAACAAAAATAGTTTGGTGCAAGGTGGCACTTTCACTGGAATTTGTTATTTTATAATTAATTATTTACCAAAAATGTAGTTGATATCTTGAAATAGGCAACTAAATCCTTAGAGAACAGATAGATAATAACAATGAAAAAGTATTGCTTTTACTTTGTTAATTAAATAATGATAGCAATGTTCAGATGACAAGAATATAGCCAGTCCTGTAAGTTTTTATTTTTTTTTAAAGATTTTATTTATTTGTCAGAGAGAGAGAGTGAGAGAGAGAGAGCACAAACAGGGGGAGCGGTGGGCAGAGGCAGAGGGAGAAGCAGGCTCCCCGCTGAGCAAGGAACCCCATGGAGGACTTGATTCCAGGACCCCGGGATCATGACCTGAGCTGAAGGCAGGCGCTTAGCCAACTGGGCAACCCAGGCGTCCCTCCTTTAAATCTTTAATTTAGAGTTCCTTCGAATACTGATAATTTATGTCAAGACAAGTAAAAGTTGACCACAACTTCTGTGTCCTGGAGGATTAGGAAGGGAAGACTGTATTAAGTGTGTACACCTAATTAGGTGTGGCTCTTTATCAAGATGCCCATGCGCCCGACCAGAATGCCTTAGTGGAGGACAGCGTGATGTGCTGACAAAGAAGGGATGCTCCGCACGCCGGCTGTGGGAGGAGACAGGGACAGGGTGCTAGCTGGATTTGAAGACCCCAAGAAAGGACCATTTTGAAAATGTTTAGCTACTTAATCAGTTACTATGTGTGAATATACATTATCAAGAAAACTGATTATAAACAAAACTGCCTATGCAAACAAATAGAATGTAGAACGATTCTAATAGAGTTGACATGATGCTTACTCTTCACTGACAGTGCAGACAGAAATGCCACGGGTCAAGTCCTTAGATATGGACAGAACTTCTGCCTTGCCATAAGGGGAGGATTTGAAGACAGAATGGTGAGTCATCACGGTGCATGGTGGTTTGGGGCCGGGAGTTTTTGTTTCCATGTGGGCTCAGGGCCGCCTGGGGAAGCGGACAGAGGACTCTGCAGGTGCGTGCTCCACCTCTGGCTTCTCAAGCCCCTGCCCGCGGCTCTCAGGCCACTTCTTTCCTTCTAGCTTTTTGAATGACAAAAATATACCCTTAGATGCTAAGGAGTAAGGGAGAAAAATCTGCAATGCAGCTGACAAAAAGCAAAATTTTATGCCACCTTCATCTGTAAGTTAATGGTTGGATTAATTAATCATCATCTCACAGGGGTCAATGTCCCCAATGCTAACGAGGTATGTTACCCGATAACTATTTTTTTTTAACTTGATCTTTTTCTTTTCCTTGGGGATTAGGAGGGTCACAGAACCATATAAATTTGGGTCTAACTCAAGCTGAGATGTCTCTCTGTGGGGTGGGACCTCAGATAAGTCATTTAACTTTTTTGAGTCTTCCTCGTCTGTAAAATGGGGATTATTAGCCCTTACTACATGCCATATCTATCTATCTATCTATCTATCTATCTATCTATCTATCTATCATCTATTCACTTAATCATCCAAACAAGTCTTTGAGCTAGGGACTATTTTACCCCAGTTTTACTGATGGGGAAACTGAGGCACAAGGTCAGGTGATTTTGCCCCAAGTCGCTCAGCTGTCGAGTGCAGAATGGGTACCACTTACCATTTCTCACTGAATCAAAGCTTGAGGTAGCATTATTACCTTTTGTGCCACCAAGACAAATCAGCATTGCCAATTAAACCCCTACACACCATAGGTGGTAAGCGCAGCCTGATTTTAAATGTAGAAATTACAGAAAATACCATATTGTTGAAAGAGGGGGAGTAAATCACTGTTGTGTTATCCAGAGATTAGCACTACTAACATTTTGGCTTATTTTCTTTTACACTCTTATTTTCCCAAAACAGATTTAAAATACAGGGAAAGTTACCAGCACTGTAACATGTAGATACACCATTTCTGGTCACTTTCTCTCTCTTCCCCCATCCCCCCTTCCTTTTCTCTTCCCCCCAATACTGTCCTTAACTCTCCCATCTTTGTCCCCTGTAAGTCATCTGTCCTCTGTCCCTGTACTTATTTGTGTTTATGTATCTGCTTTTCCATAGATTATAACATTTTGTCATTTTGTTGGTAATGTTTCCACCCATTTTGCTACTTAGCTTTTATTATTTTATTATTTTATTTTATTTTTTTTGGCTACTTGGCTTTTAAAGCATAGTTGTGCTAATATATTTTTGAGTAAAATGTAGCCATGTTTTCCTTCGTAATTCCTTCCATTGCTCAGTGCCCTATAAAGTCTGTTCCAGAGACACCATAAAAAGAAGAACTTGTATCGACTTCTTGGTGTCTGAAGTTTAACTTTCGCTCCTGTTTGTTCTTTATCTGCTTGAGATTTATTTTGAGACAGGGTTCTAATGCAGACATGCGATTTCCCCCAAACGACTAATTAGCTGCATTTGGGTTATTTCTTGACTAAGTCTTCCTTTCCTCACTGACACACAATGCCCCCCTTAGCATCACTGTACATACTGCATGCTGTCTCTGAGCTTCCTATCTTAACCCTTTCAACTCAAATTGTGTATTTTTATTCTAGAATTATACTTTACAATATAATAATATATTTTGACAGCTCATTCGGCTAGTTCTCTCTCATGACACTTCTTTAAACTGTATTAGGAATTAACCTCTCAGTTAAAGGCAATTATTTTTGCAAATCCCTCTGCCCCTGTGGGGAAAAAAATTCACGTGGCATTTTGATTGGCATTGGAAAATTACATAAATTCACATATTTAGTGCTTTACGACACTTCTTTTTCTGAGATGTCTCACCATTTATTCATTTATTCTTTCTAGTTTTGTGGTTTTCTTCCCAGGGATTTGACGCTGATCTCGCTAAGGTTGTTCCCACAGTATCTTCCATTGTGGATGCTCCTTGTAGGGAGGCCCTTTGTCATTTGCAACAAAAATATAAGAACGCCAATGATGTTCAGACTCACCTCTGATGAAATCCCTCGCTCTTATTATTTCTAATGGTTTTCCAGTTGCTTTTCTTATGCCTTCCCGTAGACGGTGCTTTCATTCTCGAGGGATGACGATTGACTCTCTTCTCAAATCCTCTTATTTCCGTTCCTCATCTTTGAATTAGCAAGCGTTTCCGGGACGGTCATTAAAAAAAATCTGGGAATACTGGCCTTCTAGATTTGTTCCTGATTCATTATTATTTTTCTTTACATTAACAAAGCGGGCGTTTGTGGTTTGAAGTAGATACTCTTTGCCATTTGAAGTCTGGGTTTTCCAGTTGCTCTGGATCTCCCTGACATTTCCCCGATCACTGAGAGTCAAGCCTAAGTGTGTCTTGGGCCTGTCCCGCTTCCCTGCCTATGTCTAGCTCATGGTCATGCCCATGGGTCTCCCTTCATAGTGTTCTTGGGCCTGTGTTTTCATCCTCAATGCCAGGACCTCAGTCCAGGTCCCCATGGGTTGACCTCTCTTGTCTGTCCTGACTTCAGACCGTGGTAGACGCACACTGCCAGATTGATCCTCTAGGAGCTCAGGTTGGGTAGTGTTGCTATTCATGGTGGTATTTAAGGCCCTCTGTGATGTGTCTCTGCTGTCCCTGTCCACGTGCAGCCAGCCCCTTGGGCTCCCGGCACCACACTGCCTCCTCCTCGGAGCCTCTCTTGCGCCCCTGGGCAAGCATGCGTCCTCACCTGTGCCTGCCTGCCACCCTTCCCACCCTTGCTGGCCAGCCATACCTCACAGGTGTTTACAGGTGCTTCCAGTCCCATCCCCCGTCACTCTACTGCCTGTCAGGAAAGGCCTTGAAGAGAGTAACTCATTTCTGCCCTCCCCATGCCTTCCCCATGCCTCATGGCACAGCTTTGCACATGAAGAC
Organism: Callorhinus ursinus; assembly: GCF_003265705.2. Lineage (NCBI taxonomy): Eukaryota > Metazoa > Chordata > Mammalia > Carnivora > Otariidae > Callorhinus > Callorhinus ursinus. The sequence continues at coordinate 2,187,159 of NW_027397107.1, forward strand.
CTACAGAAACAGGCAAAAACAGCCTCCAGCTTCAGGGTGAAGGTCAATCAGTAAAGAACTAACAAGCAACTAACGTTTCTGACTTTTCTGCAGGACGGGGTACTTCTTGGCCTAGTTACAGGTGGCCAGATAGCTGCTGAGATAAGTCCCACGTGTGGACGTCAGCTCCAGCGGGGCACGGGCCCCCTCGGGGACACACAGCGAATGTCGGCTGTGATGGTATGGGTTGTGAGGACCCTTCATGCAACAAGTTTCGTGCAACACCATTTCTAAGAAGGAAAACCGTGGTCCAGGCCTGAGCCCTGAAAAGGAGGACGGGGAGCAGGGGCAGGATGAGGAGGAGAGAGTGGGTTTGGTACCCAAAGGAAGGCAAAGCGGTGGAGGGGATGTGGGGAGGGGGCTGGTGGCCTCAGTATTCTGAGATGACATTTCTAAAGTGGAGGAAACCTGAGTGTTCTCACAATCAGCAGGAATGGGATTTTCCAAAACTGCTTCTGGATGCGCTTGACACCCAGCCAGTTGGTCGTTCACTCCCCCAGCTTCTCCAGTCCTGTGATGCAGCTCATCCGTGTGCTTTCCTTTTCAGCTGTATTTATCGAGTGATCACAGGACCCTGCTGAAGTCATCGAAGAGGTCTTGGCTCCAGGAGGTGTACCTGACCGATGAGACCTCCTACCTGAACTGTTGGCAGGCTGCCTTCCTGGACCCCCAGCTCCGCCTGGAGTACGAAGGCTTCCCGGTGCCGGTGAGTGCAGCCCAAGGGGAGCCCTTCCGCGGGTCTGTATGTTGGGGCTTCTCGTTGCCGTTCTCACTGCTGGGCATTTCCCCAGAGCTTGGGCCCTGCAGGACTGGAGCCCCAGGCACGGTCCTCAAGGGAGGGCAGGTCCGGTAGGCCAGAGGCTTTGCTCTTGCTCCTGATGCAGTGAGCGGTTGTTGGGAGTCATGGGGAGAGCGTGGGATTGCAACGGGCATGGATTGGAAGGGTTGGCTAGCGGAGGTGGCCACCCAGAAAGGGGCCCCCAGTTCCAGGCCCCCCGGCACCTGCCCGGCACAGTGCGCTTCTCTGCCGAGCTCTGCAGGTGGACCCGGGTTCAGCAGGGTCTCTCCTCTGGTGCGGAGGATAGACCCATGGTGCACACTGCTGCCCGCCTGACCCATTTGCTCTCTTCAGCGGGCCTCTGCCATGCTTTGCTCTCCTGGAACCTGCTTCCCATTTCCATGATTTCAACCTTTAGCGTCACAGTTTCTTTCTCCGTGAAATGGGGGTGATGATAGTATCTGCTGATGAGGTTTGGTCCGTGCGTTCACTGTGCTCACTAGAAGAGTGCCTGGCTCCCAGCGGCTCCCAAGTGTGTGCCTGGTTGTCACGGTCGCGGCCGGTCCAGCAGCTCCCCTCTACTTGCTCAGGCCTCACGTGCACACAGCTGCCGTCTGCACACTGGGAGCCTCATGTCCTCACCACCTTGCTGCGCTGGTGCCCTCCAGCCAGAGCCCCCGGGAGCAGCTGGGGTTGGAGAAGTGAGCTCCCTCGCTTGCTGCGGCAGGGCTGGAGGCGCACGGAGGGGCGTGTCTCAGGAGGCAGGTGGCACAAAGGACGCATCCCAGAATTTGAGCTTTGGTTGGGGGATTTAGGGAGCTTCCCAGGAAGTAGGGTTCTGCTCTTGATGCTGTGAGGAAGCGGGAGTAATTCGGTGATGGGCATCTCAGCACAGCTGAGCTGTGGGAGGGCGGCCCGAGCGAGACTCCTGCTGTCCTTGGTCAGGACGCAGCTTCCGCTCACATTAGCCGGGAGGGGCAGGTGTCGGGTGGTCTGCCGCTTGGACAAGGCGCACGTTTAGTCTGTGTTCGGAGGAGATCACAGAGCGGTCTTGCTTTTGCTCTGACCCTTCGTGGGTGCAGGGTGGCCTGGTCTGATGTGGGTATCCTTTGATGCTGAGTAAGTCCCACTGGAGTGCGCGAGGGCTTTGTTCTTCCTCACACAGCGTTTAGCTTCCATGAGCCAGGAGTTTGAAATAATATGTATTTTTTTCCTAATTATAAACATAACATATGCTCACTGAAGGAAAAATCAGAAAAGCACAACAAATATTATGAAAATAACCAGTAATTCATTCCACCTTCCAGAGAAAGCTGCTGATGTTTATCATCTCTTTTTATTTTATTTAATTTTAAATTCTTTTAACAAAATAGGACATCAGCAATATCCTTGTCTACTCCACTTAAAAACACCACTGATTATATCTCATGTTGTGAAGGATCTTCTCCAGTGTGGCTCTGAGTGATTCTAGAATGTTCCATTCTGTGTGCACCTGCAACACTGTATCTAATCAATCTGTTATGGTTTGGCTTCTAAGTTATTCCAACTCTCTATTTTTTTGGACTACATTTAAATGAATATATAGTGTATTTCCAAATGTTTGCCTTTAGGAATTGGAGGCCTTAGTTTGTAATGCAAATAACACACTCTCTTCATCTTCAAAGGCAAATGCAAAAGTTCTCCTCAGTCACTGCCACACAAATCGGGGACTGGCAGCCCACCGACACCTGTTCTTAAGGTACATGTTGCTTGGTTCAGCAAGATGCCATGAATAGGGGAGCAGGGTGTACCTGTAAGCAAAGAAGCTCGATTTATTTTTATCTATTTATTTATTTTGGTGGGGGAGGGGCAGAGGGAGAGGAAGAGAGAGAATCTCAAGCCGACTCCATGCCCAGCACAGAGCCCTACATGGGGCTCAATCTCACGACCTTGAGACCATGACCTGAGCTGAAATCAAGAGTCGGATGCTTAACCGAATGAGCCACCCAGGTGCCCAAAGCAGCTCGATTCAAAGAGTGTGGCCACACACACAAGAAGTCCTTTGATGATGAAGTGCTGTCACAAAGGACTCGATGGTGTGGCAAATCCTACCCGAGACCCTCATGTCCCACAAGTCCTTCCCAGACAAGAGGATTTTAGCTATAATGGGACCCTGTGCCCCCCATCATTGCCCGAGCAGGGTCAACCGTCCGGCAAGTAAGCACGTGTCGCAGGGCTCACCCTCCCCGACCCCGAGTCTGGGGCTTGGGGGCGGGGTGGACAGAGCTACTCACCCAGAGCCCTTTCCAACCAGTGTCCGTTCTTTCTTGCCCCAGTACCTATTTTGGAAAGGAAGTGGAGGTGGCTGCTCACACACATCTGGATTCACACAGAGTGGAAAAGCCGAGGAACCATTGGATGTTGGTGACTGGGAACCCCCGGAAAGACTCGTCCACCATGTTGGACGTGCCCAAGCTGCCGGCAGAGGACACCCGAGCCCTGGAGCGGGACACCCCAGCCCCAGAACAGGGTGCAGACCCTGGGGCTCAGTGACCCCAGGCACGCATGCTCAAAAAACCTAGCTTTGCCAGGTCATGCCCCAAGCTGTTTTTAAGCAAGGCATAGAAGTACCTGAACACTATGTTAAAAACAAAGGCTATATGGAGATTATTGAACTCGTGGTGGGGGCCTGGGACACAGGACAGACTGGCTCCAGGAAGCAGCTCCTAAGTGGTATTTGAAGGTGACAGATGATATTCCTTTGTTGATTATTAATTCCTGAAGAACTTCAGATCCTATTTAGCAGTGGCTTCTACAAGGACCCTGTGTGTGTGGGATAAAGACATCAGAACCACACGGGATTCCCGTCACCCCTGCCCTTCTCCCCACCACCTGGTGTACTAAGAAATCAATGCGTAGCCGTGAGCTGTAGCCTGACCTTGGAGCTAAATGTCTCCCCCCTTGTATGTTTGTTTCTACCTCTGACTTAGGGGGCGGTCAGGACCGCTACCTGACTGGTCACACTATCGAGTAATGATTTTCAAAGGGCACAATCTCTTTAATCCTTGAAACGGGCACATTAGCCGTGGCACCTATGTGATTAGAAAGTTCCTGACAAAATAAATATGTATCCTTCCACGTATTTGCTGGTCTGTTCATTCTTTGTGGCATCCCTGTGACATGTAAGGTAAGGAGTTCTCGTAGGATGGAGAATCCCCCAGCCCTGCAGGTAAAGAGGAGCCGCATGGCTGTCTCTCACGTAAAAACGCCAAGAGGCAGACAGTACGTCTCAGGTGGTATAGATGTGTTTTAAAGAGACGCTGCTTCAAGCCAGTGTGGATCAACCCTCTTGAAGGAGGCATTTGCGGGCAAGTGCTGCAGGACTCAGGGCGGTGGTTTCTGTCCCTGGTTGTGCATGGGAGTTACCTGGAGAACATTAGCCATTGCTGATGCCTGGGCCCCAGCCCAGAAATTCTGACTTAATGGTCGGATTGCAGGCAGCCAAGGTCGAGACCCACTGCAGTAGGAGGCGAGGAGGAAAGCAGTGGGTCCTTGGGGGGTGGTCAAGGAAGGCTTTCTTCAGTGAGTCTCAACCGGGCTGCACTTCCGAATCACCCGAACAATGTACGACACGCCCAAAGCGCACTTGCATGCCAGACCGGTAAATCAGAATTTCGGGGGTGGGGCTTTAAAAAATGCAGAGCCCACCTCCAGAGATTTTCACTTAGGTGCCTTGGAGCGGAGGTAACAATATTTTTAAAAACTCACTTTTATTCTCATGTACAGCCTGGGCTGAGCACCACTGGCCAGTGAGCAGAGCTGGGTTTGCCTGTGTGTCTCCTAAGGGCGAAACCAGGACTGGGAGTAGGTTGGTGGGGGCTGCATCTGGGGAAAGGTGTTCTTCAACAGTTCAAGCTTTCTGTAAGCATCTGGACCAATTCTGGCGCGTTCTTGCTCCTACCGTAAAAGGGTCCCACAGAAAGCTTCCAGACATCAGGGCTCACGTCCCTGCCTTGAGCCATGCATCAGTGGTGTCTTGAGAACCACCATAGGGTTTTAGCACCAGGACTATTGACCAAGTTTGCATGACTGCAGTTACCGTCAATAATGGCCGAATGTGAGGCAAAGCACAGTCGTTTGAATGCAAAGAGACGTTAAAACTCCGAAAAAGGCATCCCTGCGCCTCTTAGCATAGATGAAAGACACCCAGCAGCTGGGAAAGTGGCGTGACTGAACTCGGGCGCACGGTTACCTCATGCCGTCACATCAGACCGCTGTCCTGGGTCTGTCGAGCACATTACAAAATTATCAGTTTCCTTACTGAATCTCACTATTCTCTGGGATTTAGACCGGGTATTGTTCATTGCCGTATCCCCATTTCTTGAGAAGTACCTGTTGCGTGAATAAAGGGATGAACAGGTGAATGAGTCCAAACCTTTTGCAGAGGTAGCAGTAGGCTTGTACAATGAAGTGATCTGCTCAAGATTGCACAGCTCCTACCTAGCAGGGTGGGGCGGGAGCTGGTCAGGTCCTTTAGACCCTCCTCTTCGCCAAAGTAGTTGGTCCAGATAATTCTTTGCTGCGGGGGGCTGTCCTGTGCATTATAAGACATTTGACAGTATCCCTGGCCTTGGCCCACTGGATGACGGTGGCACCCCTCGACTTGGTGATAACTAGAAATGTCTCCAGACATGGCTAAACGTCCACTGGGGGCACATCTGCCATTTGGGCACCACTACCCTAGATCTTTTAGATATTTATTTCCCATCTACAGAGGATGCTATAAAGGGGTCTTTCTTCTATTTATGTATGTTTTTTCCATAGAGGACACATTATGTGCTTTTAAGGTAATTTCCAGGTATATGAATAATCTGCTTTTAGCATCTGATCTGGACTTCGGTGGAAACCTAGAATTTTGTGCAGAGTGGACCCCAGGACAAGGTTGATCTGGACGTGGTTACAGTGCCCGGAAGGTGCACAGCATCTCAGTAGTGGCCTCCAGGGTGGGGGACACACAAGGTGGCCCAGAGAGATGTGAAAAGAAAAGCTTAGAACGTCTATGTATATCATTATTTTATCCTTTAAAATGCATTAATGTGTATTTTCCACTGTTCAAAATGTTAGTTTTTAAATGTACATAATAGTTTAATGGGCAATGGGTAAAATTTTTAAATGCACATGTGTAAGTGTGTGCACGTGTTTAGCTAGTGCTCAGAACTGACCACGGAGGGTTTGTGACGACAATTGCTGGGTGCTGTGAGTGCTTGTTTTTTATGCATAAAATGCCTGAGAGTCACTGCTGTTGCCTAGCTTTGCCCCAAGTCGAGGCCTGCAGGCTCCCCCAGCCCCAGGACTCTCCCGCTCACCTGAACGAGGTCTGTGGATCGCACCCTGAGTGTCCGCTCTCTTGCCGGGGCGGTGGACATGGTGAGGACTGAGACCAAGACCCTGCGGTGAGGGGTGAGGGGGAGACGGCCAGCATGCTCATGCGCAGAGTGCTCCAGGCCGCGGAGGACGTGGAGGAGCAGGGAGATCCCTCACGCCCAGGGACCAGATGACACTGGAGCAGGAATAAGGAGAAGACCCCGCAGTGTCCCCAGAGTGCGGCCTTTGGAGCTGTGCCCGGAGGCGGGGACTTAGCAAGAGGCTGGCTGCTGTGGGCTGTGTGTACAGCTGATGCTCAACAGGGGCCCAGCAGGGATGCACTGGCAGGTAAAGCAGTGCAATATCTCCAAGCTGCTTGGAAACTGGCTACTGATCCAAGTCCCAGAGGCACCCCTGGCCACTGTAGAGTCCCCCTGGAGGGACCCCTGCCCTTCACTACAGTCCAGCCACTGAAGAGTTAACGTCTGGCCCCCTCAAGGGGCCTTTAGGACACCGTGGCTAGAGTTTGTTTGTTTTGGTTGGTGCCCACTGACATTCAGGAAAAACCCGGCAGGTCGTCCAATGTTTGGAATATCCTGTTGGCTGTGTGTAACAAATTACTGAATTTGAATCTTATCTCGAAAGTGATAGTCCTTGAAAGAGCTTGAGGAGGAAAGTGGCATGACTTTGCTTTACAGAGATTATTATGGAAGCGGCAGGGATGTGGAGGGGTCCTGGGGCAAGGAGAGATGAGGCTCTGAACTAAGGCTGCGTCAGGAGGCATGGATGAGAGACACATCCAGGGTGGAGGGCGGGGGGAGGGAGAGACATGACTCCCTACCTGGTGGATTAGGGCCAAGAGAAGACGAGAAGGTGGACCCCAGGCCTGGAGAGGGTGCTGATCCTGGAGAGTCAGAACACAGGAGGGCAAGCGGCTGTGTGGGGAAGCTGAGGCGGTGCCCGGGGATGTCTGGTCCGGAGTGGAAGCTGCTTTCCGTGAACATAACTGCATCCCAGCCACGGCATCTTCCTGGGCCCAGCTCGGCCATCTGCTGGGTGGTTGGCCCCACCGAACCCGAGCTAAGTGGTTGGCAGCAAATACAACTTCAGGATTGATGGTGCCTTTAACTCCCTGGCAGGGTGACCATGGAAGAGCCCGACAGCCCAGTGGCTAGGACTGGCCGCTTCCTGGCTACGAGAAGGTCACCTTCCTGAGAATCGGGGTACCATCTGTGAAGCGCGCAGTCAGGGCAGCTCTGGATGCGCCCGGTTATGAGACAGCAGGTGCTCTGCGTGGGCATGCGCCCCCTTTCCCCTCTGCCCTCGTGTGCAAGTTTAGCTAAGTGTGCGTCCGAGCCACGGAGTGATCTTGTCTCTGTCACCATGCTTGGTCCCAAGCCCGGACTTCATTCCCACTCACGGCAGACCTTCGTGCATTCAGTCGAATCCAGCAGAGCTCGCTGACTGGTTTACACCAGGTGCTGAGCTGGACCCGGGGGGCCCGGGGGGGGGAATAAACACCTTCCTACCTGCAGGTCCTCAGCTGGGGACATGCTGCTTTACGAGAGGAAGAGTGGTTTCTCCTGTTGATAAGCGGCAGCAACAATGGGATTCTCCACAAAACCCCAGCGTAAGCCGAAGCCACCGCCTTGGGGAAATGCAGGATGTGCTTGGCCAGCCGACAGCAGCTGACGTGGGCTGGGACGTGGTTAAGAGAGGGTCAGAGGGGCATAGGACACGGAAGGGGGAAGGCCAGGGTGTGGAAGTTTGCATTTCATTCAGCAGGTGGGCGAGGAGTCACCGTGCGGTCTTGAGCAGGAAGGGGGCGGATGGGACCAGAACGGAAGGCTTCCCGGGGCGGGAGAGGTACAGGGGGAGTAAAGGTCATTTCTGAGTCGGTAATCGCAGTCGGCGAGAGTTTCCGGAGGCCTGAGCTTGGGGACCGCAGAGCTGGCACTCCAGCGGGTTCTAGCAGACGATTTCATTCTTTTCTACTAACCCTTCACCAAAGGCAAAGCTAGTGGAAACATTGTTTTCTCCGTCCCTAACTTCTTGCTTTCCCATCTGGAGCTTTTTAAAAGGGAAACAGCTGTTTCATTTGCAAGCATAACCATTTAGAATCATTAATCGATTTGATAATAACTCAACATAAATTCAGTTATCGTGGAAGTGTGGCATAAGGAGAGCCTGGCTGCGTTCCTGGGAGCAGACCATGTTGTAGGAAGGACAGGCGGGCTATTATGTGAAGAAACTTCTAGTGCAGGAGAGTATCCACTAAGCATCCCAGAACATGTTCGGATGAAGACTGGGGGGCCGTGTTCTCTCCCTCGGACTGGAAGGCAGCCGGGACCACAGCCGACTGGGCGCCCCCCCCCCCCCCCCCCGGTCCTCTTACAGGTTGGGGGAGGGACCCAGAGCAGAGAGGTGCCACGGCCCAGGGGCGGGGAGGGCGAGGCAGGGCAGCCCCCGAGACCCGACTCTGGGTGCCAAGGACCGAGGAGGACAGCTCTGGGCTGCTGAGTCTCACAATGGCCCGGAGGGAAGCCAACTGGGGCGGGAGTCTGGGGAGCTGCTAGCTTCCTGGGAGAGACCCACTTCCCCTCCAGCGGCTTCGGTCTTGTAGTTTTCCCAAGTGGCCACAAGGGGTCAATGCGAAAAAACGCAGAGGAGTCAATGCCCAGCAATTGCTCAACCGTTGAGCTAAATTTCAAAACACTAGGGAGTTTCCAGTTTTAAAAATGCACATTTCAAGAGGGGGGAAAAACCATAAAAGCGCTATGGTTGGGGTATCAGTTCAATTCCTTCCCAACGGCGCACGGGACATCTGCGTCCCGAGGGATCCTGCCAGGGGCACAGCCCCTCTGGGACTCCTGGCAGACATCCCCTCCCAAGTCTGGAGGTCTCCCCAGGACACTGGACTCTGAACCCAGGCCCGGGGACCTGGCTCCAAAACCTCCCTAAGTGATGGCAGCGTGATGTCTGAGCAGATCCGAGGCCTCACGGCTCCTTTCCAGCCTTGCCCGCGCTCTGGGGCCAAGGTTCTGATGCCAAGCCCCTGCTTCTCCTGCTGGGTTATTGACTTCCTCTTAGCATTGTTTAGAAGGTCAAATGCAATGAGATAAGGCAGGTGAGAGGGGAAGGAGGGCATCATGGTTCTGGGCCTGACTCTGGGACCCGACATCTCCATGGGGACCCTGAGCGCCTGGCATGGGTGGTCTCACTCCCTGTGCACAGTGAGCCCGTAAGACAGGTGATTTGGGGGCCCCATCTTTACCCTGTGAGCCGTTGGAGGTTCGAAGGGGTGTGGTGACTTCCAGGGTCCCACAGCTGGATGGCGACCAGGGTTCTCCTGGAGCTGTCGGCACCAGAAGCTTGGCCCCAGTGAGATTGGAAATCCATCCACATGACAGTGCGTATGGGGAGCAACCACAGGTGCGCATTCAAGTTCTACACTAAGACCTGCTTCAAATGTGCGTGTGCGTGCGTGCGTGTGTATCTATGGCCGGGCATGACTGAATAAATGGGAGGGCGGGTGCAAGGAGATCCTCTCCGCTCCGGAGCTGCCCGTCCTGGGCAGCAGGGAGCAGTGACAGGAACCATGGAGAAGGACTGCAAGTTGCAAGGAGCCCATGGTGGGACCACAGGCAGCTCTCTTCTGAAAAGGCTCAGCTCTCTGAACACCTGCAGGCTGCGATGGTGCACCGGGAGCTTCACCCTGCCGCATCCTGCAAGCCCAGACTGATGGTGTGTGGGGCTCGTCTTGGGTACCAGCTCTGTTGATCAGTAGGGGGCTTTCTGGAGCCCTGTGCCAAGCGAGATTGGGATTGTGCCCAGTCCGGTGGAGAGAGCTTAGAGATGCCCCTGGGTATCCATGAGAGGGCCAGGGGCCATATTTTAGTTAGCTGGGTCCCAAGCCTGCCCTTTCTGAAAGACCCCAGTTCTTGCAGCTTCTCCAGGCTCCGTAGGGGGGCCAGGCTGCCTGGCTTTGGGGTTCTGGGCTCTGTCCAGGAGCTGAGTGCAGCTGGCAGACCCACCCAGGGCTCCGCCCCAGAACACTGGCACCACACGCTCCATGCTCTAACTCACAGTGGGCAGGGCACACAGGAACACTATCTCCTCCCCAGAGCGAGTGGGCATGGTGTCTCCTCTGGCTGTCCCCAGCTGCTGGGCAAGAGCCTCCTCCCTTCCGCCCTCCCTGCAATGTCTCTGTGCTGTGTTATTGTTGGCTGACGTGAGCAAGGTTGAACATCTGCCAAACATCTGCTCATGTCTCCTGAATGTGCTCCCAAACAGACGGGCAGGAAGCAGCACCACCCTTGAACTGAAGCGCCAGGGCCTGCAAGCAGTCCCCCACCCAGGACACAGCCTGGCTTTGCTGGGGGCTGGTGGGATGCCCCAAACTGAGAGATCATCTCCTCGGGGCAGGGGGAACCGGGAAGGTGGCAGGAGAGGCCTCTCGGTTGCACATCCTTCCTGTCTTACCCAGAAGGGCCATGGCGACGTGTCAGGGACATGCAGCAGAGGAGAGGCCTCTGGGACGTGGCTGGGGGTGGAAAGCAGGTGGTGTTAGAGCTCCCCCATGCCGACCGGGTGGCTGTGGCCATCGGGCCTGCCTTAGTCTGGGATCCTCAGGAAGTAGACCCTGTGACAATGGGAATGCAAGCAGCTTATTTGACTGAGCGTATCGGGGGTGCTGTGAAGCAGGGAAGGAGGAAGGTCAGGAAAAGTGCCTGATTAAGCAGGTGATGGACACAGAGGGCACGTGAGACCCCATCCCAGCAAGGAAACGGGTGCCCGAGGTGTGAGCACGGACCCTCACCCCCACCTGCCACCGACGGAGGGCGGCTCTGGGCGTCGGCCGCCTGGCTCCCCGGCTTCCTGGCTCCCGCTGTGGAGTGGGCGGGGAGGAAGCCTCAGGTGCTTGCAGTCGGGACACAGAGGGACCGTGGCCAGGATGCGACAGTCCGCGCCACAAGGGGAAAGGCTGTCTGAAGGAGAATTAGGGGTGCTGGCGTATGGTCAGTCCCACCCCCATTCTCGCTCTCTTGACCCCCTTCTCTGGGAGCCCATCCCTGCCGGCTCTGCCTCCCTCATCTGCTCTCTGTCATCCTCCCTCCCCTCTCCCTTCCTACCCGCCTCTCCTCCTCTGGTTTCCCACGTGGTCCTAGCCCCGAACAAGCCGGGGATGGAGTCACTCCCTCTCCCTTCATCCTATCCTGCGGGCTGGCTCCTTCCTGACTCCTGGATGAATACTCTGCTGTCCCCACGGCGGGAAAGTGTCCTTTGGCCATTTTACATTGCTGAACACTCGAACACGGACTCTGTTCGGCAGGTGCCGTGTGAATTTCCCCTGTAATACCCAGTCCCTGACGGGCTGCAGAGGTGAGCCTCCCCTCCTGCCCTGTGCCTGGCTCCATGCTGGCAGGTGGCCTGCTTGGGTCCTCTCCTCCATCTTACTGAGGGCGGACCCTGCTTCTGGGTTCTCTGGCCTTGATGGATGGCCAAGGCGATGGTCTGCCTTGAGGGTTTTTGCTGAGTTTTGGGGCTATCTCCCACTCCTGGGGTCTTACCTAGACTCTCCTGTTGAAGGAGATGTGTCCTGCCTCGAACCCGAGGCTTCCTCTCAGCTCCTATAGCCCCCATGCTTCGGGGTTCCTCCTGCCAGGGTCTGCTTACTCTTCCGGGACACCCTCTCAAGCGATCCCACATCCTGTCTCAGGCATGGTTCCCATCTGGTCCACAGGCATTATGGATTCTCTGAGTCCCATCAGATCTGGGAGTGCAGACCTATCCCAATGCAGTTACCTCTCTTTTAGCATCAAGGCAAGTAGGCGCTCTCTCCTCAAACCCCCCTCCCCTGCCTAGCACCCCAACACGTGGACACCAGCCTAACTCCCTGGTCCGGTGAGGGGCCGCCGTGGGCTGCTCACTGCAGGGTCCCTAACAAGCAGCCCAGTGCCTGGCATCTAGCTAATGCTCAGCACGTGTTTGTCGAGTGGCCGAATGAGTCCTTTGGGCTTGGCAAGGCCCCAGCCTGGTCCAGGAGGTTCTCTCTGGAGTGTGCTGACTGAGCAGGATGCTTGAGAGGACCTCGGAGGAATATTCCACTGAGGCTGCTGTTGGGGCCAGATCCAGCTCCCCACCTCCTCTGCAGTGTTTGATGGATCGTCATACTTGGGGGGTGGAGAAGGGAGCGCGAAGGCCTGGACCAGCAGCCCTGAGTCTGTGACAAGGAACGAGCCACCGGGAGAGCTTGAAGCATTGACCTCGGGGTCTGAGGCTCAGCTGTGCTTCTGCCCCGTGGCCCTGCGCACTCAGGTACCGGGACGGGCTGCCGGACCACCGTCTTTATTCCGTGCTCGGCTCAGTGTTCCTTTGACGCTCCTGTGCAAGTCTAGCTTTTTGGAAAGCGGAGCTTCCTTCCAATCACTCCCTCTTCGCCTCTTTCATGCCACAACTTCCTCCATCCCCCGGGCTTTCTGGTTCCCATTCTACAGTTTGCCAAGGACGTGGAGCTTCAAGGAAAGCCTTTGGATGGGAGGGTGTTGATGTTGGGGGGCGGCCGACAGCCACGGCTTGTATCCTATCGTATTCTGCAGAAGGCGGCGTGCGCCCAAGAGACGGCACTTTCAAATGAAGCCTGATGGGAGCCCGACTAATTGATATGCATATGTTGGAAAATTGGGGGCAAAGTAGCTGTTTCGATCAAATGGTTTCATTCTGAGGTCTGTTCAGGTCCTCATTCATTCATCGAGCCCCTGGCTGTGGTGCAGGTGTTGGGGATACAAGGGGCAGCTCGGCTGACGTATGCCTTTTAGATCTGCGCGTGGTCCTCACCACATGCGTGTGCACCGGGTGGAGGAGGGAGCTCTCGTTCCCCACGCGTGACTCCTTGTGTGGCCACGCCCCCCTCGCTCTGGTGGGCACCTCGCTTCACACCCTGCCGGCCGCCCACTGCATGCTTGTTCTGTTTCATTCTTGCTGGTCCCGATGCCTACCTTCAATCGTGGTTCCTGTCCACAAGGATTCTGAACTTCCCTGCCTCCTTGTCCCTCCCCAGGGTCTCCCTGCTCTCCTAAGTGTCCTCCCCAGGGTCTCCCTGCTCTCCTAAGTGTCCCTCCCCAGGGTCTCCCTGCTCTCCTAAGTGTCCCTCCCCAGGTCTCCCTGCTCTTGTAAGTGACGCACAGCTCTTGAGGCTTGAAGAGCTCACGATTTTGTGGAATACGTAACAATGTGGCCGGGTTGGAACACTGACTCAGTAGTACAATTTGGAGGACTCTTGTATTCTGTCGCCACTATGATTTTATTCCTGAGGTCCTACCTTCCGGTAAAGGGGTGGCCAGAATGCGGCTAATTAGGTAGAATCCAGCCCTGCCTCTTATTCCAGTGCAATATAAATCAAAGAGTCCCTTTAGGTAAGAATGCTGATCCCTTAACTTTTTCCCCGCTGTCTTTCCCTACCCCAAGATGGCATTTGGGGTGCACCAGGTTAGTAGGTGTGCCTGGCAGCAGGGAGAAGGCAGGTCCTGGGATTGGTGGGTGGCTCTGTTGGATCCTCGCTGAGCCCTGCCCTGATCACCGTCCAGGACTGGTGGCTGATGAGGGGTGACCGGCTCCCTCCCCACATCCCATGGATCCCGGTGACGGGAGTGTGTGGCCAGAGCGGTCAGCGATCCGGTCTCTCTGCTGGCCTGGCCAGGACTTCACGGTCCCCACTGGTTGACCTGGCGTCACCTCAGTTCTCGGCAGCACTGTGGCTGTCTGGAGGCCTTCAGGTACGGGCGGCTCTGTCCCCGAAGCAGGAAACTCTCTGGCCAAGCTGCCCCAGCCAAATTCTCAGCCAACTTCGGCTTGTCCTTTTCAGGATATTGGAACTTTTTGATCCCGCGCATGGCGCAAAGGAAGGGATAGCCGCTCATGACGGCTTAACTCGGGGGCCACCTCCCGCGTCCTGAGGCAGCTCCCGTTCACTGTGACGCAGTTTCCTTCCGGGCTGTGCGGGTCATCACTTCCCTGCGAAGAGCCCAGCATGAACTGGGCAAAAGCGCCTCCCTCACCTCCCCAAAAACCTCAAGACCAACATATCGGACCCCTTAGCCTTGGCTTGCCAATCTCCCCTCATGTCTGTTGTCCTCTGGGACCAGAAGAGTGGGTTCCTGTTCTCCTACCTCCCCGTGCTCTGCCCTCTCCCCATGGGGCAGCATCTGAGGCCACGGCATCCCCTCTGAGGCCAGAGGTAGTTTCTCTACCTTATGGAATAAACTAACAGATTTTGTATCTGAATGTGCTTGCTGATAAGCCAGGGAGGAGTGGGGGTGAAAAACCAATTGGGAATAACCTTTCTTGCAGGAAATCTGGCTTAGAGGACTGCCGAGTGGCAAGAGACCCCAGCATCCCACGGGACATGTCACAAGCTGGATGACTTGCTTTTCTATGTTCCTGGCCCCCGTGTGTTTTCTTTTGCTCCCATCCCCAGACAGGTGCACACCTCTGGCCGCCTAGAAACAGAATGGAAGCACGAATATATTTTTAGAACATTACTACCATATCCAAATGCCAGCATTGCATAAAAAGCAGTGACACAGAGTAGAGGAGGGAGGGGCTCCCAGATGCTTTGGGGATGAGGAATACTTCACCTGGTCAAGGCCAGCTCGGTGGACAAGGGCTCTACAGTATGCAGAATCATGAGAGAGCCTCGTGAAAGGCCCATACGGAGAATACAGATGGCCAAGGACAAAGTCAGTTCACTTCCTAACAACCACATCCCGGGACACCTGGGTGGCTCAGTCAGTTAAGCGTCCGACTCTTGGTTTTGGCTCAGGTCATGATCTCAGGGTGGTGAGATCCAGCCCCGTGTCAGGCTCTGTACTCAGTGGGGAGTCTGCCTGAGGATTCTCTCTCTCTGCCTCTCTGCCTCTGCCCCTCCTCTCTCTCAAATTAAAAAAAAAAAATAAAATAAAATCTTAAAAAACAGAACCATATCCCCCAAGCTACTGAACTGTCCATTGATGTATTTATTGTTTCCTTCTGATCACAAAGTAGTAAATACTCATTGTGAAAAATTGAGGGAAACAAAGTAAGTATTGTTGATTTTCAGTGTTTCCTTAATGTATATTTTAGATGCTGTGGAATGCCGCAGGGACTCCTGTCAGACTCGACGGGAGCAAGTCTGTGACCTGTGCAGTGAAGCTCCCGAATTTTGGGGTTAATCTGGGACAGTGATATACCCCAGCTCCTTCTGACTAAGTTCAAAATTAGTAGTAGAAGTAAGATGCTGTCGTGACAAAAGCCAGAAGTACATGGCACTGACCCATCAGCCAGGAAACCAGCAGCCCCTGTTGAACACTGGTAAAATACTGATGAAGCTAGTCTGCTGTGATGAGTCAGAAGGCACCTGGGCTCCTGAGGAGCTTGCAGCCCCCGGAAAAGAGGTTGGGACACAGAGCCCGCGAGTGTGGGCTGCTTGTCACAAGGCCGTTTAACAAGGTGTAACAAGGAAGACAGGAGCACCCAGAATTGACGAATTTCCGAGAAAAATAAAGGGGAATGAAGAAAATTGGAAAAAAATTCACTGCCTCTAAATGATCAAGTAAGAAGATTAAGAAGAAGATTGAGGAAAAAAAAAAAAAAAAAGAAGAAGTTTGAGGAAACCTTGAGTGGCCAGAGGCAAATGTCAGATTGAGGGTGTGGTGCTCGGCGTGGTGCCCAGCTGGAATCGGGGCCGAAGGCAGATGCAAGGCGTGGCTCGAACACCTATTGAGGATCTCCCTCTGGCTGGAATGTCTCAGAGCAAATATGAGAAGGTCTGTAAAGGTCACACCTATTGCTGCAGGTTGCCTGAAGGCCGCCACTAGGACACTGAGCGAGAGAGGCTTAGGGGCATGACACGAAGCAATAAAACGCATCTGGGAAGCAAGTCTTGAAAGAACAACGGGTGTGGTTTTTGGACGTGAAACGGACTACTGAGTTTGAGAGTTGTACTGCCAAAAAAAAAAAAAATAATAAAAAAAAATAAAAGATCCTGCCTTAAAAAGCCTGTGATTGAGACCTGCCCCAAGACCCCAACCAACCATCTAATGGGTGAAGGCAAGTTTGCAGCCCCCTTGGAGGACATATCTTCCAAAGCCCACTTCAGATGAGGCCAAGGAGGCAAAGGACATCCATGTGTGCTCATCCTAGTTGACTTGTGTTGTGCCTTGCACAGGCAATAGGTCCTGAGTAGAAATGGCGTGTGTCACTCCTGGACCGGGACCCTGAAAGGCTCCTGTCCTGTCTCGTTCCCATCATGGAGCTCTGGAGGCACCACGCCGTGGTGGTGAAGGTACCAGAAAGGATGGTTCAGTGCCCCACGAGCCGCCTTAAAGAGGAGCCTGACATCTGTCAGACTTCGTGGGGATGAGAAGGAAAACAAAACAAAACAAAACCCAAAAAACTTCTTTTGGGTTAAAATATTGAGATTTGAGGATTAATTTCATCATTCTGTCTAAAATTGCTCTTCCGACCAATAGAGGATACACCACACCCACATCATCATTTAAATACAATTGAGCTTATACTTGTCTATAATTGTAAAAAATACAATATCTGTATTATTAGTCACTCCCATACTGTGTAAAATCGTCTCTGGACGCATGACTTTTAATAGCTTCCCTGTATTTCCCTGAATTAATTCATCAATCATGTACAGCGCTGGGGAAGGTATGATAAGAAATACAAGTTCATTCACTGCCAGCAAAAGAGTAATTTAATGCAGCTTTTCTGAAATGCAAAAATTAACATGGTTATCCCCTTTGATCCAGTAATTCTGTCTCTGGAAACTCCCCCTCCGGGAACGAGAGATGTGGGCAAAAAAGCATGGAGGAAGATTTTTGTTCTGGCTTTATTTATAATATCAAAATTGGGAATACTGTACGTATACAGCAGTAACCCAATAGTTACATAAGCGAACTGTCGTCCGCTTGTCGACGTGGCTTGTTTGGGATCAGATGGCTGCAGCTTGAGACACGGAACGTGGATGTGATCGAGTACCTGGCAGATTGGAGGTCTCTGCTTTCACACTCTACCTATTCGTTCCCTGCTGGTTGCCTCCGATGACGGAGGAGGCTGGCCAAGCTTTGTCTCCTTTCCATTTCCGTGGCCAGTCATGATTTCTGGCTGCAAAGATGCTTCATGTGTTCTCTTGGACATCACACGGTGACAGCCCCACATTTGGTTACATAAAGTGCAAATGAATCACGAACATGGGGATTGTATTTCCGTTCAAATACACAGGGATTGCAATTGATGGGAAATGGACCGTGGGCTGCCCAAGGGAGCGCTAGGTTTGGGAAATCGGTTGAATGGCTGACCAGATCCTCAGTGCAGTTATGTCCATCTGCTGTCCCCCCAAATAGCCTCCTTAGCACCCTAAAAACAATAGCTGCTTCATTCCGAACGAGTTTGCCAAAGGGTTCCTGGGGTTTATTTGTTCTGTCCCAAAGCCAGTGGAGGCTGAATAAAATGCAAAATGGACCCTCCCTTCCCCTTGGCTTCTGTGTTGGAACTTCTAAATGTTTTTATCTCTTTCTTCAGTGTCTCCCCTGCCTTGGGGTTGTGCGTCTTGTCATCGCTTGTCCCTTAGGTGTTAGGATTTCCTGAGACTTCCTCCTCCGCCATTTCTCTTTCTGTACTCTCTAGGTTATTTTCAATCAGAGCCCTGGCTTCGACTACTTTCTACGCACTGACGATGGTCAGATGGCTGTCCCCGGTCATGGTCTCCTGTCCCCATGTCCATGCATCCAGTAGGCATCCCTCCTCGCTGGACTCCCTGGGTGTCCCAAACTCACCGCATCCAAAGCACACTCTTCCTCTGCTCCCCATTCCAGCCATTCTCCTTGCGTTCACAGTTTTAGTCCCCGGAAGTGCCAATCACTCATCCCATTGCCAAGGTCATTATTTAATTAGTTCAGAAGAGTTTGAGCTCTCATGGTGTGCCGGCCGCTGGTTTAGATCAGGGGATGCCGAGAGGAGTAAGATCCAGTTCTTGCCCTCGACATCCTGACATCTCAGTAGGGTAGACGGGTATGGAGGCGAATGATCATAGGGTGCTGGGAAGCACAGCCCTGGGGATACGCAGAGGATCTCACGTGGTGTGTGCGTGAGACCAAAGATCCCATTGGCAGGTTGGGGGGTGTGGAGGGTTGCCGGGGGGGGGGTTCAAAGGAGGGTTTTAGAAAGGTGACGTCCTAGCGGTGGATCAAAGGATGAGCTAAGTAAACTGGGTGGGGTGGGGGGAGGGAGCGGGGCACAAGCCTGGAGGTGAGAAGCAGTATGGCTGGGGGAGGGGCTCTGAGGCAGGGGTGTCTAGCGAGACTTCATGGGGGGGGGCACAGGGGCCAGAGAGTGGAGGTCTTATGTCCTTTGCTGATGGGTTTGGATTTTATCCGATGGCCTATACGGAATCTCAGAGGAGTGGTAGCTACAAGGTGTAAAGTTTCGGTTTCAATGGCTAGGCAGGAGGATGCACTTGACGCAGAGAAAGGCAGAGAAGTGGCTCTGGAAGGACCCTGGACACGTGGTAGGAGAGCCTGAGCCAGAAGTAGCAGAGGGAACAGAGAGAGGTCAGCATGCTTGAGAGATGTCTGGAATGTATGCTGGCAGGATTTTAATTAAACGTAGAAATACGGAAAAGCAAGGGTGGGGGATAGTTGTGGGTCCCAGGCCGGGTGATGGGGAGCATAGCAGCGGTGTTGGGAGAGCAAGCCCGGGATGTCTTAAAAACTGTCTCCATGTGTTGACCGGTGGCTCCTGAACACGCCTGGTTTCCAGTCTCTGTACCGGGGTGCTCACTGGGTCCTCTGCAGACAAGCCCACCTTCCCACTCCCCTGACCTTCAGAATCAACCCACCAGTCCACGGCTCCTCCCACCTGGCCGTGCAGGATCTGTGCCTATCTCTGTGCTCCCAAATCCTCCAGGGGCCGACTTCATCCCACACCACACTCCACTGCAGCAGAGCCGCCTCTGACCCCTCCCCGCCGGTCACCCTCCCTTGGAAACTCCTGAGGTCACAGCCCAGCTGCTGTTCAGGTGCTGTCTGCTGAATGCTGAATGCGTCTTGGCAAGAAATGAAAGTTGTTCTTTCTGGTTATAGAATGGAAATTCAATGCGTTCCAGAAATGAGGACATTGTGGGAGGGCATCTGAGCTTTGACTTCATGACACCTGTCACCTGTGTGGTCTCGGGGAGGTTGGCGTGGTGGGTGGTCCTCGGCTGGTATGATCTGGGGCTGGAACAACCTCTCTGGGTCCTATCTGCCTATCAGGCGAGGGGGGGGGGTTCCGCAGGTGCTGGTGATCGGCCAACAGCCTGGAGGCAGAGGCCGGTGACCGTAGGGTGTGGGCTCAGGCCTTTCAGAGACCAGCGTGGGAGAGGGTTGCTGGACATTCAGACAGAGGGACGGCCACAGCGTGGGAGCTCACATGTGAGGCTTTCCCCTTGTTCCTCAGCAGCACAGCATGAGCGTCAGCTGCAAATGGGATCCTCGTGGGGGACAAAGACAGAAGGAGGAGATGAAAGTGTTGGGGACAGTGTTGGGGACAGGGGTCCTGGACTTCACAACTTCACTCCTGGGCCTTCCTTGAGAACTGAGCTCTGAACTTTGGCACCGACTCTCTGTACTTTCAAACCTCCTTGGAGAGGAGACCGGCCTCGGGTGGACTGCTGGCCTCTTTCAGGCCGGCATCCCTGCAAGCCCGAGAAGTGCCTCGTGAGCGGTGGGGCTCACACAGTCGTCCTTTGTCCCCCTGGCTGAGCCTTCTCCGTCAGCCCCCACTCAGCATGCCTGCCAACCCTCCGCCTCCCCCAGCTCTCCCTAGCTGGAGCCCCTGAGGAATCTCTCAGTGCAGGACCAAACTGACTCGAGGGGCAGAACCCACTCGGTGCTCCAAATGGTGGGCTCATTACCTCTCCACTCCCCCAAGGCAGAGTGAAGCGTGACGCCTGGGGCCTACCACGCAGCTTTCGTGTTGGTCCTGGTTCCCAAGTCGTTCCTGGGCCCGTCCCCCCGGGCTTCCCGTGTCCTTGTGTGGGCTGGTGCTGGAGTCGCTGTCCTCCTCGTTCCCTGGGCTACGACAGATGGCCTGGCCGAACCTCCATGGTCAGCCAGCCAGCTGGAGCTCCTGCTGGGGACCTGTCTACTCCTCTGCCTCCTTCTTGTCCAAGCGGGAGGAGGTAAGCAACCTCTGATGGAGCTACTCTGCCATGTGGTACTGACCACGCTGGTCCTAACTAAGAGAGGTGAGGCATAGGAAGAGATCGGTCCAGTGCCTAGCACAGAGCAAATGCTCACCACTCAACGACCACCCCCACTGTTCTCGTCCTTCGTCACAACCACTCGTGTATAACCTCTCCATCGCGCACCTGTCCAGGCCCAGCGGAGACGGTCCCACCATCGTGTGAGAGACGCTATCCGTACAGCTGACAAGTGGTGCCTGTCGTCCGGGGGCGGGGGGGTTCAGGGGTCTGGGGGCCACCGAGTTCAGTCCCTCCGTGGTCAGTCTTGAGTTGGGAGGAGGTTGGAGAAAAAGAGAAAGGTGGGACCCCAGGGGCAGAGTGCAGGAGCAGGTGGAGGGACCCTCTGGAAGGCCTCGTGAGTGCTGGTCGCCAAGGGGAGCCTCCTGTCCTGCCAGGAGGTGGCTCGGGTCAGACCTGTGAGAGCGGAAGGGAGGGTTGCTGGAGGGCGGACCCAGGAGTGCCTGCCGCTGTGCCCGCCGTGCCCCGCTCAGTGCTGGGTTCTGGCCGGGAAGTCCTGTCATCTTCAACCGACTTCTAGACACCAGATGTTACCGTGACCTTCCCTGTGACCTATGCTTCTTGCTGGTTGCTCTTGGGGACTCGCAGAGCCAACTTCGTGTGGGCCATGGGCAAGGGATGACTAATGTGTGTGTCTGAGTGTGCATACATGTGTGAATACACATACATGCATGTATGTATGTCTGCACATGCGTGTGTAGACACACACAAGTAATGTAACACACACACACACACACACACAATGCAAAATTTTGCATTAAAAACAATAGAAGCCTTCCAGAATAAAACGAGACTTTATACATTTTGGTCAGCAGAAAGTATGTCATGATAAATTAAAAATTCATGATGTGGTAAGATACTCTTGGATGTGCTTTCAAAAGCACAAGGTGTGTGAAAGGTTGATAAAGCGAGTTCTGCCCATCTCCGCTATCTGCTGGGATGCGTCCATCCTCAAGGAGACTGTGCACAGACCGACCAGGGCATCATTGGGCTTCTCTCTCCGATCTTCGTGCTCAGTAGACTGGTCATGGAGCAGTGGCCGAGAGGGGCTCTGGGGGCAGAGGAGTGGTCGGAATGGGTGGCCTTTGGGACCCCCTCCCCGTTCCTGTGATGGTCCATCTTTGGGCCCATCATTTCCCCTCTAGACCACGGCGTGTCCGTGTGCGGATGAGAGGGGTGCTTTAGGACAGGGGTTTCCAGATGTGCTCAGCTGAATTGGGGGGCTGCTGAGGAGCGATATGGGGAGAGTTGGGGCCAGAGCCGTAGATGGGCACCCTGCCTTCAGCCAGAGCAACTTCACCTTCCTCCATCATTGTTTTATCTAATGTTCCGTGTGAGATGTTTCAGAGGAAAGGACGCGGTCCTCCTAAAAGTTCGCAGACCACAAAGATTAGCTCATCCCCGAGCTCCTCCAGCTCTGACCTCCGTGGTTCCATGACTGTGCTCCCTTAGGCTCGGACTGGGCTCCAAGAATCCTCGTCTCCTCCGCTGGGGCCCCGGGAGCAGGTCCTCTGCGCTGATGCCGTCGCCCACCCATTTCGTTCTTGATCGAGCACCAAATCAGCCCTTTCTCGGTCTTTACAGAAGAGCACCTGGGCTGTGTCGCTCCCATCATTTCTTACTTCTGGGACCCCAACAAGCCCCCCACCCACCTCCCTGAGGCTTTGTTTCCCCATCGGTAAGATGGGAGGTCTTGCAGGGCAGGTGGGGGAGTGGCAGTGACTGTCTCGTCAGGAGGTTAACGGTGAAGCAGGTGTTGTGGTTTCTGGAGTTGCCATGGATGGCTGATAGAGTTTTAGGACTTTTTCTTGAGATTTGGGATTACCGGTCTGTGTTTTGCCCTTTTCTTAATGGGCTTAGGAGATCCAATTTGTCCCTAAAATAGACGCCCAAACATTATAAATGCCATGCATTGGTATATTAGGCTGTCTCTATAATTTTCGGAGTAGGAAAGTAAATTTTAAAGCCAGTGAACATTTAAAAATGAATGGGTTGGTTGACCAAGGAAATCAATTCTTCAGCACATTTAACCATCCACGGGGGATGAAGGCATTCAGGTTAATAATTACACATTAGACTGAGAAATAGTCTGCTGGCTTCCCCTGAGCCAGTCCCGGCTCCCTGGGGGTCACTGTCATGCAGGCAGTCACATGTCCCTCCGGCCAGCCCCATCCGAGGCCATGCCAACCTCCTCGGACGACAGGGCAGGCCATGTGCTGTTCATGGCCTGGATGGGGGACCAGGAGGCAGAGCCTGGGAGGTCTGTGACACTGGGGCTCAGCTCTCTCTGACACGTGAGATGAGATCTGACTGTGTCAGCTGGGGACTTAGGGGCACAGGCAGAGGGAAGCTGGAGGGAGGGGTCCCAGGCTGCTGTGGGCCCCCCAGCCACGTGTGCTGAGCCGTTCCCTGCCTGGCTGCCTGGGCAGAATTGGCTCAAGACTGCGTAGGGCTCCCTTCGCAGCTGAGGAAGGGGACCCAGTCTTCTGAAGTGAGCACACCCTGGGGGGCCTGCTGAGTTGGGGGAGGTCAACATGTCCCTGTGCTAGGACCCTAGCCCTGCCGGCTGAGGCCACACGAGGACAGTGGGTTGGAAGGTGAGTGGCTGAGGTCGTGTCTCCCCGCAGGTAGTTTAACTGGTAAGAGACGGGGCCTCCCCGTTCTTTGCGGCAAACCTCGTGTGACAGACGCCATCGGGCGCATTCCGGGTGCTATGGCCCTAGACCCAACCTTGTGTGATGGAAAGATACTCCCTCAGTCACTGCCTGGGGGGCTTGGGGCCAAGGAGGAGACTTTGTTTATGGGAGGAGACCACGTGGAAAGAACAGAAGACACAGAGAGAAGCCCCCCAGCTCCCCTAGATGTGAGGCCCCCTTCCCCCAACATCCTAGCTCTTCCCTCACAATCTGTGATTACATCTGAGATTGTGCCATGTGGCCCTCCTCATTCATCTGGCTCAGGCGCCTTCTGAGCGGAAGTTGCTGCGTGAGGTGGCTGGGGGCTTCCCAGGGGAGCTGGTCGGGGGCAGACACCAGGGGGTGGGGGTGGGCCTGGGCAGAAAGCAGTGCCCTTAACTTCTCTGCTGCACACTTCGGAAGTGTTACCCACTGGGCACTGGCCTCTCCGGATTTCCACCGGAGCCCCGGGGACACAGAGCAAGATGAGGAAGGCTCATCAGTGCGGAGAACCCGGCAGGCAGGCGGTATTAGAGGCGCGCGCATTGGCAGATTGGTTGAGGAAATCCTTCCGCAGATACTTCTGGAGCATCTGCTCCATGCCCGGCACTGTTCTGGGCACTCAGGATAGATCAGGGAACGAAACAAAGCCCTCTTACTTGTGATGAACGCATTCTGTGTCCGGCTCCCACCCACTCCGGCTTCCTCTATGCATATTCCCCCCCTCTTTTGCTAAGAAATAAACTTGCTCTTTTTGGGGAAGAAAAAACAAATTAGAAAATACAGAGTAAAAGAAATAAAAAGTGCTCATCCTCCCAATGGCCAGAGCGAACTTCTGTCCCCATCTTGGCATGTAGCCGTTAGGCTACCTACAGAAAAAAACAAAAACAAAAAAACAACAACATATGAACATGAAACCTTCCTTACTTTTCTGTAATTGAACTCACTTTTGCAGATGATGGAACACTAATTCTGCTAATGCAAAGTGAATTTAGTCACTCCTGATTTACTCCTGATTTTGCTCAGTCCCCTCTGGGCACCTACCTACTCAGTCCATTCAGGGTTTCCCCCACCGTGGCGCTGGGGAGGGCGCAAGCCGTCCGTGGGCGCTTCTCTGAGCGCTCAGTGTGCGTGGAGCCCGCCAGCCTCTCTTTGTTCTGGAGGCAGCACCCCCACCCAGCTGGGTGCCCAGACATCTGATCCTCACAGCCACCCAGGGTCCTCTCCTTCCTCTGCATGCACCTGTCTGGAGCCCCCTGGGTAAGCTGGCATGGTCAGGCAATTCTGGGTACCTGTTCAAGGCACAGGGAACCTTCTGCCACACTCCCTCCATAGGAGGACGTTTCCACTCGGGAAGGCATTTCAGGTGGCAAGTGTGTTCTTTCTTGTCCTCGGTGAACACCGCCCCTGCGTCTTGCTGTCAACCAGGAGGGAGCAGGGTGGGGGTTCCTTCTCATGCCCCAACATGTGGCCTTTGAACCCCATGCTCCCCCTACTTGGGCAGACTTTCATCTCCTTTCAGATTTTTAAGATTTTATTTATTTATTTGAGAGAGAAAGAGAGAGATCACGAGCAGGGGGAGCTGCAGAGAGAGAGGGAGAAGTACGTTCCCCGTTGAGCAGGGAGCCCGATGCGGGACTCGATCCCAGGACCCTGAGATCATGACCTGAGCCCAAAGCCTGATGCTTAACCGACTGAGTCCCCCAGGCGCCCCCAGAAGACAACTGTTCTTCATACACACACTCTTCCCAATCTGTGAGTTTATGGGATAAATGTGCCCTGAATCCTCCAGGCTTTGCTGTTTATAGTCAAAGGCAAGCTTTTGGCATCGAGGAAACAAACAAAATAAAAACAAACTCAAACGTTAGTTTCCTATTGCTGCTGTAAGAAATCACCACAAAATTGGTGGCTTAAAGCAATACAAAGTCATTATCTATCTTGCCGTTCTTGAGGTCAGAAGTACAGAAGGGTCTCACCAGGCTGAAGCCCAGGTGTCGGCAGGGCTGCGTTTCTTTCTGGAGCCTGGAGGGGAGAATCCATTTCCTTCCTCCTCCAGCTTCTAGGGGCCACCTGCGTCCGTGGCTCGTGGCCCCGTCCTCTATCATCAAAGCTATTGGTGTAGCTTCTCCGACTCTGACCCCCTCTTCTGCCTCGCTCTCCCACTTTTAAAGACCCCTGTGCTTACCTGGGACCCACCTAGATAATCCAGGATAATCCCTTTATCTTAAAGTCAGCTGATTAGGGAGCTCAGTTCCATCTTCAGCCTTAATACCCCCCTCAGGGACTATAACATTCAGAGATTCCTAGTGCAGGAAGTGGACCTTTTTGTAGGGACCAACATTCTGCCTACCCCAGCAAACAAAAATTCCTTTGTCAAAGGCTTAATGCATATGATCAAAAGCCGCGACTTTTCAAAAGTTATAGTCCTCGCTATTGACTTGACAAAATCTACTTCGGAGTTCTAAAGCTAGTGACTTAACTTAAAAAAAAAAATTCTTTTTAATTAAATTTTTTCCCCGTCATCCTCTAGGTGGTATGAATGGAAAGCTGTTACCACTCCCTAAATCGTGGGGGTATCATCATGGATATGAGGATGTCCATAGAGGAAACCACCCATAATTTTACTTCTCCAAATTTAATCTTCCTTCGTGTATATGGATCATACTGCACACTTTGCAATTTGCATCCTTTTTTTTTTTCACTTAGCAATATGGGGCTGACCTCTTTCTATGACAATAAATCTTACTTTATCACATCATTTTAATTTCTGCAAAGCATTCCCTGCTTAGGTAGCCCAGCTTTCTTTGTTGCTACAGCTGGGTCTCACTAGGATGCAGGGCCTGCAGCTTTGGGGCCTGGGCGGTTACTTGGTTCTTCAGAGCAAGGTAGGGCCGGCGGGCACCGGGATGGGGAGCCAGCAGGCATCAGGATGGGGATGACCGTCTGGGAGCTGTCCCCACTCCAGGTGCTGATAACAGAGGTTTTCCTGGCAACCTGCCAGCACGGGTCTGAGAAACTATCATTTAAGGTGTACGTTGGGTGTGTGTGTTGGTCGAGGGACCATAGTGACCCGGAGGTGGTGTGAGCTAAGTGATGACAAGTCGGGAGCCTTTGACTCTCCAAGGTCCTTTTTTTATCCTCGCTTGTCCCGACAGGGGTGGGAGTCAGAGCGCCTTCTGTTTGTCCTGATTAAAGTCAGCCTCCACCTTCCCCGGAGCCCAACTGCCTTTCTGGGGACACAGACTGCATTCACCACCAGCCGCTCTGCCCAAGCCCTTAGCAGATTTTATGAAAGGCGTTTTCACTTGGATTAAACAGGCTCTGTGTTTGTGTGTGGTGTATGTGAAGGAGAAAATGAATCACTTCAACTTTGGGCAGCGATTTTAGGTGTTGTGTTTGTCCCTTGCCATTATATAAACACACCAGAACTCATTAAAAAAAAAAAGAGTTGGGAGGTGGGGAGCAGAGTCTAATGCTGGGGATGATCTAAACAGTTTAGCACATTTTCCATACATTCGACCTCAGAGAGGGTTGTGTTCAGTCGGCTCCCAACAGAGTCTGAGTCCAAAGGAAAGTTTGAGGTTTTACATTTCTGTTTGTGGTACAGGAAAAGGCTTATGATCTGAGGGCTTGATTCAGTGAAATAACATCGCCTTCATGCGCATTTGCTTCGCAAGAAGGGCAGGGGTTGGAAGTAACCGTTGTGAGACTTTAAAGATTTGCTGGCAGAGGGAAAGGGATTTTTTTTTCCTTCCTCCCTGCTGGGGGAAAACAGTTCTAACGAGGAGCTAGCTACTTCGTAGTTTTCACTTATACTCAAATATTCCTTGCCCAGAAGCTGCTGGTGATCCCCGGGAGTTCTTTATCAGGCTGGGGCTCCGGGGGGCTTTTCGCAGCTCAGCCCCATCCTCAAAGCCTCACGGCATGAGTTTGCAGAAGAGAATCTTCCCTCGGAGGGAGAATGGTAAGTGCAGCTTCTTCTCAGGGGTTCCTGGGGAGCTGGGGACGGAGGGTTTGCCTCTTCTCGACATCCTCCGGGAGGGGTATGGAAAAGCATGATTTTGGTTCTGCCGGACGCAGAGTGTGTGTGTGTGGGTGCGTACATGTGTGGTGCGGCAGGACACATCCCTGTCTGTCTGCATTGTCCTTGCAGAGATGGCTGTGTGCTCACGAGGCTGCTTGGCAGAGAGGTGAAGGGTGAGGGTATCCCAGGTCCCCCGAGGGGAGGAAAGTGAACCCTGGCCGGAGCCCTTGGTTTTTACTAGCCCTTGCTTCCTCTTTGAATGTTGCTGGCCGCGCTCAGGGGCCAGCGCTCTGTATCTAAATGCCTAAATGCGTAACTGTCAGGGTCCCCACCCGCTGAGCTGAGCTCTGGTCCCAGCAGGAAACGGAACAGAAGAGGGAGCTGCTCAGCGTCTCTGGGCGAATGGGAGAATGGAGCAGGGGACCCTCTGAGCCTTGCAGAGCTGGACACGGGGAGGGGAGAGGTGAGGCTGGGAGGGGCCTGAGTCCACTGGCCGGACTCCCTGCCTTTCTGCAGGTATCACCTAGTAGATCCGAGTTCGTTTCTTTAGTGACCTCCTTTTGCTCTGGAAACATAAACAAATGGGCACCAGGGAGAAGGATTTTAACCCCTCTGCCCAGTGTTTAAAGTCAACACTGGCAAAACTTCAGCTCTGTTGTAACTTTGGCGTAAGAGAGTAAACACATGGTTTTCTTTAGAAAGGGGAATGAGACAAGTCAAAGGCACACTGACTGTTCCAGCTCCAGGGAGATATGGAAGATAGGGCTAGAGCCCGGGGACCATTGGTTAGGTTCCATCCCCATCTGACGTCTGAAGGAAGGCAGGTGGGACGTAGGGACCAAGAACTGGGCTGTGGGGTCCAGCCACCAGGGATGCAGTCTTGGCGCTGAGGTGAACAGGGTAGTTGATTTGGGGGATGGTATTCAGCCCCTCCACGCCTCGGTTTCCAACTCTGCAGAACGGGCTTCACGGGCTCCTACCTCACAGGACTACAGAAGCAATCAAGGAGGTAACACGTGTAGGTGGCCCGAGCATCGCATGTGTGCCACCCAGGAGGCGGCAGCGCCCATAAGCAGGCTCCTCCCCTGTTGTGAGGCGGACAGCCCTCACAGAGCGCCCAGGGCCTGGGGATAAAGGGAGCACTCCACGGCCGGGTAGCCGTGCAGCCCCCTCTCTTGCAGCAAGGGGGCCTAGCCTTCAGACTGTCTCCCTCTGGCCGTAGACCACATGGAGGCATTTACTGGGGAGTCTTCAAGGGCTGGGCTTGATCTGGTATTCCGTAGGTGCTCAATATTTGGTGAAACCATTTTATTTCTGGGGAGGCCTTGCCCCTTCCCATCCCTCGCCGTATCTCCATGTTTGGTTGGGTTTCCTGGTGAGACTCTGGGACAGAGAGTGTGCCCGGGGATGCCCCCTGTGCAGGAAGGTCACTGGACAGTGTGCCCCGGGGACACCCCCTGTGTCTCCTTGTCCCAGAAGGAGAAGCTGCGCCGGATGCAGCTGTGATCCAGCCGATCCCATGGGTTTTGCACCCCTGTAATGACCGGTCGCTGCCTGTGGGCTGCCCCAGGACCGGGACACAGCCTTGGGCAAGGCAGCTGTCTTCAGCGGAGAGTAATTCTTGGAAAGAGACTTGGCTCTGACTGCTATGGGCGGCCCTTTGTCAGCAGTGGGAAGGAGTGCCTCAGTCCTGGGTCTGGGAGCCAATCTGGGAGACACCCTACAACATCACTTAATAGTGATGAGGAAGTCCCTTTTTCTCTGAGTTCAGCTGTAGGATAGCCGGGGATTAAAAGCACGAACACCTGTCCAGCTAAATCCTTACGTGGCAACGTGACCTGGGGGAAAGCCCCTTTCCATCCGGTTCCATCCGGGGGGCTCAGTGTTCCTATCTAGAAGGTGGACAGAAGGCTGCTGAGCCGACTTGGCCTCTAAGAAGTCTTCTAGTGCTGCAGTTTCATAGGTGCACATGCTGAGCATGCCACACAGTGGTTGCTTGGAGCCCCAACCAGAGGTCACGTGACGTCCTCCGCAGGTGCCCCCATTCCTCCTGCTGGAAATGGAACCACGATCCCTGGGGGCCCTCATGATTGCCCACGGCCAGGTGTCGGCGGGCAGGGACCTGCAGAGGGAGGCTCTGCACAGGGCTGGAGCATATGGAGTCGGGTCTGTGCCCAGGGAAGAGGTCGAACCGTAGGACAGGCCGCCATACTTCTTTGATAGTAAAGAGCTGCATTGTGTTGCCCAGGACAAATGTGGAGGTACCGGGTCTATTGCCTGCCCCCACCCCCCGCCCTACCACCCACTTTCTATTTATTTTTCAATCTGCGAAGAATGAAGTCACTTTCTCAAACACTTGGAACTCATTTTCAACCATTGACTTAGAGCATTCTAGGCTGCAGGCATCAGGCTGGGTTCTGGGGAATCGAATGGGACCCGTGAGACAGATGATCACACACATGCATAAATGTATGGACAAGGAGGGTGGGGTGTGTTAGGGTGCTGTGTTGGGGAACTGACCTGGTCTGGTGGGTCGGGGGGGGTCCCCTGAGGTGTCGCTGTTTGAGCTGTGTTCCGTATGGTGCTTGGGTGGCTCAGTTCGGCTCAGGTCATGATCCCAGGGTCCTGGGATCGAGCCCCGAGTTGGGCTCCTTGCTCAGCGGGGAGCTTGCTTCTCCCTCTGCCACTCCCCCTGCTTGTGCTCTCTTTCTCTCTCTCTGACAAATAAATAAATAAAATCTTAAAAAAAATTTAAAATAATCATGGTGACTTGTTAGCTCAGGAAATACAAGCTTTTGCTGGGGGGGGGGGTGCTCAAGACCCTCCTCTGTGAATGTGAGCCAGTCACCTGTGTCCCTCACACCTGGTGGCCAGCCCCCAGGGGCGCAGCTCGGAGGTGTCTCTGTGACACCAGCCTCTCTCCCTCCCGAGCACCCTTTAGCAGTAGGCACCGACTCCTCTGACCTTCCCTGCAACCCTGGGAGGCAAATGCAGTTGTCTTTACAGGTCAGCAGAAATGAGGCACGGGGAATATCCCAGTGGTCAGTGGCAGGATAGAGTTGCACCCAGGCAGGTCTGTTTCCTTCTAAAGCCCGTGTTGTTCGCGTGCTGTAGGTACCGTGGCTGAGCGCCATCAGCGGTGACCCTCGCGTGCGCACATACTCATTCCACGTGACGGTGTCAGTTCCTGCAAAGTTAGCGGAACCCCCACCTGTGTGGCCTCAGAAACCCACATCAGAGGTCTGTTCCACAACTGATTTAACCATTCCCCAAATTATGGATTCTCTAGCTTGCTCTCAACTGTATTTCTTCCTAAATATTTGATAAAAAAGTGTTCAAACATACCGAAAAGTGGAAAGAATTGCCATCAGTGAGCATACCCCATTTTTAAATTCTATAAGCAACATTTTACTCTACTTGTCTTAGGGCGTATCCATCCGTCCCGCCATTATTCTGTCCATCCATGCATCCACCTTATTTTTTGGATACATTTTCCAAATAAGTTTTAGGCATCTCTACCCTTCCCTTCTAAACACTTCAGCATGTATGTAATTAATCTGAGTTCAGCATTTGCTCATTGTTCTTCTTTTAGATAAAATGTACATACCCTGAAATGTGTGTATCTAAAATGTGCCATTCAATTAATTTTGAAAAATGGATACAGCTCTGTAAGTCCAACTCTCGGCACCATGCGAATGTTGCCCCCAGAAAGTTCTCCCAAGCCCCTTCTCGGTTGCATTCGGTTTTTACTAGTAATATATTATGTGTCACTAAATGTAAACATGAAGTTTAATAAGACACAGTACCTGCTTTGTCCTGCCTCGGCCGTGAGGGCAGAACCCTAGGCTGTAAGGGCCCCAGCTCTGCTGGGCCAGCCTCCTGATGAGCCCAAGTGCCAACTTTGGTTGGGCTGATGCTAGAAGGGAGCCCCACCCAGCAGCAGGTTACTTTGGGCTGAAGGGGAGCAAGACACAGGTGTTGGTGCGAGGTGTCCTCGGGCGTGCAGTGAAGGTTGGGGCTCTGGGTTCTGATGGTGGTGTTGGTACCAGGCCAAGACAGAAGAGATGCAGCAGGTGCCGTGTCATGGGAGCTGGACCCCTGGCTGGTGGGGAGAACTATGTCAAGGCTCTGTATACTTAGGTGGGTCCTAGGGGCTCACGTGGGACCTCCACGGTCCCGAGTGAGGGTGATGGGTGCTAAGCTCTTCCTGCAAGGAAGACGGGCCCAGGAATCGAAAGAGGGCGTGCCTCTCTCACTGGGAAGATGAACAGAGCAGCAGCCGAGAAGGGTGGCGGGCATCGCAGGGTGGATGTGCTCTGACTTGCTGAGACGGTCTGAGGCCGAACCGGAGAGGGTCTGAAGACCAGCGCCTGGCTCCTGCCCGTGCCCTTCGGGCCTTCCCGTGGCAAGGGCGCTGGGGCTGCTGCGGGTGGAAGGGGGTGGGGGAAGGCAGCGCTCGTATTTGCCCACCCAGAACCCTGTGTCGCACAGTGAGAGCATTCTTATGGAAGTCTTATAAGAACGGCCGTTCACAAAGGGGAAACCCGTAGCTTAGAAGAGGGCGTGGCTCATCCCAGGTGACACAGCGCGTTAGCCACAGCAGCCTGCGCATAAGAACTGGCGCCCTGGACTCCTGGACCAGTGCTCTTTCAGGGCATACGCGCCCCCCCTACGGCGGCAGCGTGCTTCTGGGGAGCCGGTCCCGCAGCTGCTCACGTTCCTCTGCCTCGGTCTGTATTCTATCTGAGTCTCTGCCTCTGACCACAGAGATCCCTCTCTCCCTCAGTCCTCCCTGCCCGTTCCTCTGCTCTTTCCCTCTCCTCTCCTCTCACAGCTGTTCAGCCCACACTTGTCTGGGGGACAGTAAGGGCTACAGAGAGGCGTGGGATGCGGTCCTTAGCACGAAGGATCTCACGCTTACTGGATAGGACACGCATGAGCCAGTCCGTGTGGACAGCTTCGGAACTGCGGGAGGGCAACTCCTCCTTTGGTGAGCGGGGAGGGTGTCAAGGAGGACTTCCCAGAGGAGGTGACTCTGAGCCAAACCTTGAAAACTCTCTAAGCGTTGGTCAGGAGGCAGGGGTCCGGGCGTTAGGGCATCGTGGGGTGCGTGTGCCGAGGTACGGAGGTGGGAGGAAAGCAGGAGCATCTGGAAGAACATCAGGCGCGGGGGAGACCAGCCCGTGTCCTTGGGCAGGGATTTTAAATTTTTGCTTATTGAGTCAGTCATGTCATGACAATAACAAATTAAGAAAAGAAAGTAGGGATTTCTTCATCTTTACAAACGTTGCTTTCTGACGCAAGGCAGGAAGCGGCGCTCTTCAGATACTTGTGTGGGCTGAAAGAGGAGAGCGGGGTCCAGCCCTCGCTCTGCTGGGGGGCAGAGGCCAGCACCCTGGCTGGGGGGGGCCTCTGGCGTCCTTCAGAGACCCAGAACACAGGGACTTGACATCCCAACGCCAACACTCGGACACACGGGTCCTGCCAAAGCCCCGCTGAGCAGAAACATTTGCCCCCCCGCCCACCGCCCCCGTGTGTTGTTCATTAATACCTGGCCTTTTCTGGAGGCCAGGTGGAGGGAAGGCATGCGTGCTGTGCCCACAGTCCTAATCTTGGCCTTGAAAAAGCACCTGCCAGCCTGGACCACTCCCTCCCTCGGTGGCGTTTAACCCTTTCTAAGGCCACCCTGTGCTGGGCTGACTGGTGTGGCTAGAGATTTCCAGATTACTCATCTGGGTTCATTTATTCAGCTTGTGTTCATGGACAAGAGCTGCCTGGACTCTGTTGTCAGATAACCCTGGGTTCAAATCCTGGCTCTGAGCTTTGGGAAAGTCACTTTACCACCGCGTTTCCTCTCTCTCCCTGGCCCGGCAGGCAAATAGGGATAACCAAGGGCACCCCCCCCCCGACAGGCTCACCGTGGAGCTAGACACCGTGTTGACAGCGCGCGGCCCAGCATCTGGCCCACAGTGGGGGGTGCACACGGAGGATATCCGTCAGCCAAGGCTGTATCCCCACGTGCTTTCCTTTCATGCCGTGGCCGTGGATGAAACCACGTGCCTCTGCGTGTCCAATCTGCAGGGTCATCAGAGCTCATAGAAATAAACTCTCTTCCCTTGGAGAGACATTCCCACTATTTCTTAATCTGTGCCTTCCCAGGAACTAAGAGAGTGTGGCCACGTTTCTTAAGTTCTGTTGAAATCTGTGCCTAATCAGATTCATTTGATTAAGAAAATATCTGTAAGAGCTCTTTGTCGGCTCTAAAATACAAACAAATGTAGAAGCTCATTACATGGCATTAGTCACTTATTTATTCATTCAGCCGTGGGTTGATTCATTCAGTCAATGTTTATTGAGCCCTTATAGGCCGAGCACGTCCTGGAGCTGGGGACCTTGCAGTGAACAAGGATGACGATTTCTGCTGGGGGGTACAGACAGGCGATGGACAAATGCCCAAACAGGCTAACAGCACCTTCAGATGGTGATGGGTTCCATGAAGAAGGAAAAAATAAAAGAGGTGTACCAGGGAGTGCCTGAGGGCTACTGTAGTTGGAGTGGACAGGAAAGGCCACATTTAGGATATCAAGGTAGGAAGGAGCTTGCCGTATGAAGATCTGGAAGCAGAGCCTTCCCAGAAGAGACCAACATGTTAGGGTGACCTGGGCACCACGTGTTCAGGAAAGGGAAGATGAACAGGGGCGAGGTCCTGTAACTCTTTTGGGATATGGTACGCCATTGGGATGTGATTTGGAAAAAGCAACTCAAAGTCTTGGGTGACTATATGGGGCCTGGGGCATCTTTAGGGCAGAAGCACATTTCTCCTGAAGGCGCTGTAACGGTGCGCAGGTGACATTTCCCACCTGCCAAATCCCCAGAACCGTACAGAGAGTGAGCGCCAGTGTAAGCTATGGGATTTCACCCAAACCAGGGTCTCAGTGCCGACTCCTCGGTGGTGACAACGTGCCACACTAGCGCAAGGTGTCGATAGTGGGGAAGCTGTGCGTGGAGCGGGTGGGACCTCTCTGCACGTGTGTGCCCTTCCTCTGCTAACTGAAAACTGCTCGGAAGAGGAAAGCTTTAATTTTTTTTTTTTTTAATTTGAAAAGGAATGCAAAGTCCTTCGCAGGTTTTCTGTAGGCGAGTGTTAGGATCTGTCATGTTTTCAGAAACCACCACTGGTCATGGTGTAGACGTGAAGGTGGAGGCCCAAGCTGGAGCCCGGAGTCCGACTGGCAGGTGGGCAGCAGGGCGGTGGAGTCGGGGGCCCCAGTGGCCGAGATGAGGGGAAGGGGATGCATTAGGGGTGTCGGGGAGAGCCGACGGGAGCAGCCAATGAATCTGGTGGAACGTGGGCGGTCAGAGAGGAAGGAATGAAGATTAATCTGAGCTAGCACTGGCTCTCAGAGGGCTTATTCCTAAAACCCTTAGTCCTCCTGCAACGCTGTCAGAGGGGTGCTGGGACAGGGACCATCCTACAGAGGAGTCGGCCAGTCCCCAGGGGGGTGTCGTCTCCTCTGCCTGTTACTCTGCATCTGGCTGGGGGCAGGAGTCATGGCTTCAGTGTCCCCCAACCCCTGGTTCTCCATTCCTGGGCCCCGGATTCGTGGGCTTTTGCAAATGAATGCGTGATGGTGACAACTCCCCAAACGCGGAGCCTGGGAGGAAGAGATCGGAAGTGGGGCCAATCAAGAGTGTTGCTTGGGATGTGAATTTTGGGGATCCCCAGTCCGTCCCCAGGGGGAGAGGCTGAACAGGGGGCAGGAAAAAAGAGTTCCCAACTCAGAAGCAAGTCCAAAGCTGGAGACGTGGGTTTGGGAGTTGTTGGCCTAGGGATGGCCCAGGGACGGGCTGCAGGCGCTGGACCTAATCCCACAGCATATCAGCGATGCGCGGGGACTTGGAAAGGGTGCAAGCCCAGAACCGACAAGCGAGAGAAGAGAAGGCCGGAGGGAGCACAACATAGTCTCTGCAGAAGTCAGCTACAACTGTCACAACGAGTAAGACCTCGGGTCCAGTCCTCACGACCTCAAGTTCGCGGTGTGAAGAATTCCTCAGGGTTTTTAAAGAATACTAGCTAGCTCCTCGCTTGGACCTCGCAGGAGCCCTGTCAGCCTGTTGAATTGCTGTTCCCATTCTGCGGAAGTGAACAGTGAGGCTCGTAAAGGGCACAGGCCTGGCCTAAGCTCTCGGAGGGGCCAGTGCCGAAGCTGGGGTCCCACCTCCGCTGTGACTCCAAGCACGGCCCTCTTGATCTGGCTGCTTTGGGACCAGAACGGAGCACCCTGTTGTGGTGTTTTAAAAAAAAAGGCACTTTTCGTTTTGCCTTCTGAATATTTTGACTTGCGATAACAAATGTGTATTACTTTTACAATTTAAAAAAAGGGGGAAGCATCAGAAGAAACTGTGGACGTAAAGTTTAAAAATTAAATCAAAACATCACAGCATAAAGAGAACTCTTGGTGTAATCCCAGAAGATGCCGGCTTTCCAGGGAAATGTGGGAAAGGCCTCCTGGACCCGTGGCGCTAGTCCTGAGCGGACGTGCAGAGGTGTCTGGGCACTTTAAGCCATGATGGCAACATGCTCTGTGCATTACAATTTAGGGCATTGGTTGTGAAACTTTGGCAAGCATTGGAATCGCTTGGAAAAGATTTCTGGGCTCCATGGGCTGGAAAGAAAACAAGGTGCTCAACTTTCCCCCCCGGAATGTCCGAGTCTTCCCACATCCCTTGGGTGTTGTGGATGCATCCAGAGGGTGTGAAGTACACAGATGGGGGTTTCGGGTGCGCTTTCATTCCCACCTTCTTGTCACCCCGGCAGTGAAATGGGTATAGAAATAGAACCTGCTCCATGCGGTTGAGGACAGGGTAGAATGGAACAGAGTGGTCCTCAGTGGCTAATGCATGGACAGCTGTCTGCAGAAGCCTGCCAGTCTTCACATCACTGAAACACGGGTGCCAGCGTGTGCGTGTGCCAGGACACGAGGCGATCACGTGGAGGTGAACCTCGGTTTTCATGCAAAGGGAAGATCAAAAGGCAGATGGAAGGTGCACGTGTGTGGTGTTGCTGGGGGGAGCTTCCTCTTCTGTGGGCCCATCCCTCGGGAGCACTGTGCTCGGAGACTTTAATTTCCCTTGGCCGATGAGCGAGCTAAAGCTGAGACAGACCGCGATCCCGTGACAAGCTGTCCGGGGTCTCCTGCCCGCTTCTCCCTCTCTTTCTGCGGGTGCGTGGCGAGCTGGCCGATGGGGTGTTAGGCGGCAGTGGGAAGTCTGTGCTTTTTCTGGCGGAGGTCCTGGAGGGCACAGATACCGTAGTTTCCACCTCAAGGTGCGAACCACTCTGTGTGAGTGAAGGTCTGGGTAGGATCTTACCCATACTTGGGAATGAATTCACCTTCTGCTAGTTAAGCAAGACAAGTCGTTTGATAGTAGGACAAGGCGGGAACTAGATTCAGGCACAGGTGATGGGGACCGGGGGTGGGGGGCTTTGGCTTGGTGGAGGAGGGAGGCTGCGGGGTCTGGGAAGGGTGAGGCTGGCCTCCAGAGGCCTGGGGTACTGCATCAGTCCCAGTCTTTCTGCCAGAACGAGACAGCCCTAGGAGCCGGTGACTGGGCCCCAGGCCCAGCTGCACTGTGTCCGGCGAATGGAGAGAGCCTGTGCATGTGAACGGAAAAGATAGCACTGGCCAGGGCCTCCATCCCCTGCCCTTGAGAAATTCCTCCTCTGCTGCCCTCCAGACTCGGCCCTGCGAGGGGCAACTGTCCCCTGCCCCCACCGACAAAGACAGTTCTGTCTGCAACATGCCTCTCTGCGACTGTGGGCCTGGCGGCCCTGGCAGCCGCTGGACCTCTGCGGCCCCGCGTGGAATTCCAAGGCTTCCCACGGGATGCACCTACACCCTCATTAAAGCCCCCAGGAAGCCCCGGAGCACATTCCACTCTTCAGAAGAGTGGGCCCCCCAGACGTCCCGGCCTGGCACAGGCCAACAGCTCACAGAGGCTGTGCCGAGGACATGCGTGGGGGAGGCTCTTTAGGGGGCAGATGGGCTGAATGCCACCCTTAGACTGAGCTCTGCAAGGGGACATGTGGGGGGAAAGCACCCCGGTCACAAGGCAATCATCCCGATAGCAGAAACAGAAGCGCCTTGTCCCTTTGTGCTGTGGCGCTCGGCACACTCGGTGTACGTTCCGTCCTGGGTTCTCACGCTCGAACCCCCTGCAGGGCTTTGCCAAAGCAGAGTGCCAGGCCCCACCTGCACAGTCTCTGATTCGGGAGGACTAGGGCCCCTCCTGAGAATCTGCATTGCTAGCAGCCGGTGCTGATGCTTCTGGCTTGGGGACCAGACTTTGAGAAGCACCGAGTTGCATCAGCTTCTGCTCCCGAGAGCCAGTTTTTCTCTTAGGACAGAGAGGCAACGTGGCACCACGGAAAGAGCGTGGGCTTTGGCGTTGGGTGGATCTGGATTTAGACTCGTGGCTGGGTGACCTCAGGAAAGTTGCTGGACTTTGTTGAGCCAGTGGTGGCCTACGACTCAAGGTCACCAGGCCTTGGTGCTCCATGGATTTTTGTGTAGTGATATTTTTCACCCGTAAGGTGGGTATGATAATATTTGCTAGATCAGTGGCAAGACTGTGTGAGCTGATGTTTCTGTAAAGCTCCTAGCCGTGGGGCAAGTGCGGTGTATGCCCAGAGTCATATTTGATAGCTTCCCACCCTCCCAGCCTCTCCTAGGTTGTCCAAGGAAGGCAAGGCCAGGCACAAGGAGCCTTGCCGGGGTTCTGGGGTCCTGGGTTGGGCAGGCCTCCTGGGTGTTCTCGCCAGCCCAGCAGATGGTGGACTCTGTTCCAGGGCTGAGCTGCCCAGCGATGGCAGCCTCCCTATCGGACCAAGCCTTTTCACGTGGAGAAATCAGATGGCTCAGGTCGGGAGTCTCTGAGCAAACCCGTGCCAGGTTGGACACATTTGCCCTGAGTCACCTGTCCAGAGCAGGTGGTGAAGGCAGCGTCTGACTCAGAGCATCCCAGCCATCGGGGCCTGGGATCGGACCCAGAGACTGGCCTCTGTGTGAGGGAGGAAGTCCACTTCTCATTCTCTGGCCGGCTCCGACCCAGGCCAGAGCCCTAGGCTGTCCCGGATAGATGGTGTCTTGATCTCTGCTGGGCAGTTGGAGAGAAAAGCGAGGGAGGTGGCCGCTCTGGGGACGGTGTGCAGGGAGGTAGGTGGGTCCAGGTGAGTGAATGTCCCTTGGACGGCTGCTCTGACCTGCATGGGGGAGGGTCTTGGTTGGGGGAGGGACTTCATGTCATATTTGGAAGCTGTGTTGGGACGCGGGCAGGAACGGAAGCCAGAATGCTTGGCTGGGAGTCGTGTGCCACCATGGTGCACAGTGACTTGAGGAGGAAGCAGTTTTGGAGGTTGGGGTGGGAGGGACAGGGGCTGCTGTGTCCCCTGCCCTTGCTCTGCATCCCCGGGAGCTTCTGGTTCTGGGATATCCGGCTGATGGACCTCCTCCTCGGTGCAGGGGCTGTGGCAGGAAGCAGAAGGGAGAGGGTGGGAGAAAGGCGGAGGCATGTGGAGGAGGTTTTCCAGCTGCTGCCAGGCTCCTCCTCCCCGAGGTGCACGAGGAGCATGGGCACCTTTGACCTTGACCATGGGAAGGGCGGTCTCTCTGCCTGTCAGTCACTCCACTGTCATGTTTGGGGTCGCCGCTAATCCCCCGGACAGGTGATCCTTACTGATGGGAGGTGCTTGCTTCTTTGTGGGAGGATGCAGCAACCCAGCAGATCCCCCTGCTCTCTGTGGACACAGGGAAGCATCCATCCCTCCTTTTCTTGACAAATGAAATGCCCTCATTTTGGGCTGAGCCCCTCAAGGGTGGCACCGTTGTCCCAAGAGTCCAGCCCCGAGGCAGCCCTGGGAGCCGCAGTCTGTGGCTCTCTTTCCCTTGCCCCAGGGCCCCCGGGAAGGAGAGGAGTGTTCCACGCTTGTTCTCTCCTCGGGTCTCCCTTGGTGTCCTGCTGTCAAGTGGCACTCAGTGTTTACGATCCCAGGGGAGGGCTCCTCCTCATACTCCAGAGCGACGAAGACAGGACCTATCAGGGTGGGCCAGGCGCCTCCTCGAAGCCCCTGCTGTTGATTTATTCAGCCCCCAGTGGTGCTCATCACTCATACTCAAGCCCCCAGTCTTTCTGCCCCAGGCGTTGCTCTAAAATCTTTGCATGTGGCATCTTGCTTGAGCCTCTCAATGCTCCCAGCTTAGGTAGTGTGTCCCCAGAATGGAGAGGTGAGCTGACTTGCCCAGGATCGCTCAGCTAGAAAGGGCACTCCCTGGACCTTAACCCCCGCCTGACTCCAAAATCTACACTCTCAACTGCTCTGATACGTTCCTAGCAAAGGTCTGCATTTATGGTTTTATCTTTACTGGGTGAAATGTTGGCTTATAATTACCTAGAGCAGGTGTTTTCTAGCTCTACCCATGGGAACCTCTTTAGAACTGAAATCTTTCATGAAAATTCATTTGTAAACAGTCAAAAGCAGAACTGTTGGGGCAGAAGGTGGGCCGGGAGCGTGGGACCTGCCCTTCACCAGCTTCCCGCCCGCCCCCCTCTCTGGGGCCCAGCAGTGACCCCAGGGTTTGGGGGTGAAGCGGTGAGGGTGCACCTGGAATCAAAATCCACTCACCAGCATGATGGGGTCCTTGTTCCTTAACAGCTCCTCGGTCTCAACAGCCCAAGTTGGCATTTCAGTCTTTTGCCCTCTGCTCCCACCCCCTGGGGAGGGGTCCAGGGCCACCGAGAGATGTGCTCTGATATGAAGACAGAAAGGTCTTTTAAGCCTTCCTGCCTTTGTGCATGATGTTCTCTCAACTCGAAATGCATTCTCTTGAAACTTCTGCCTTCCTTTCTCCAGGTAGAAAACCCTCATTCGGCTTTCCAGCCCCCGCTCATAGGCTGATTCCTTGGTGAGGCCATTTAACAAGTCACTACTGATGGTAGCACTCGATTCAAACCTGTATTAGGACACTTCCCACTCTTGGGATAGTCTCCATCCCCCACATCCGTCCTCTCCAGCAGCCTGTAGAAGCCCGTGCCTTCCTCCTTGACTCATCATCAGTGCCTGGCCCTCAGTGAATCTCAGGAAGCTATTTGTTGCCTAAACAAGGGAATAACAACCTTAACTGTAACAACCGTACCTTGTATTTACACTGTCCATTCGGGCTGGCAACAAATTTTCACATGTAAGAGTTTTCTCATCTTAAGGCACAAATTAGTGCAGATAGCAACACACTCATATCCGTGGGTCCAAAACATATCCAGGGAGGCAAACTAAACAAATAGCTCTAAGAGCTTGGAGGGCAGTTAAGAAGGCAGCTTGAAATAGGGTTGCATTTCAAGCTGAAATAAGGACCAATCTCTGTTGGCCCTGTCAGCTAGGCAAGGTTGCCTGGCGTCTGGCAGAAACGCCGAGGATCTCTGCAGGAGACATTGCAGAGTGGACAAGGGGCTGAGCACAACTGTAGAGGGGCAGGCCGCCGGGGGCAGCCCGCGCCCAGGGGAGCCGCTGTGCTTGCCACACTTGGAGATGCCGGAGGGCAGGGTGTGCCCTGGAGAGGGGCTCCGGGCTGGCGGTGCCTCTGCAGGGGGACCCGGGAGCTGGGACCCCCCCCCCGCCGACAGACGGGGTTCTCCCTCGGTCTTGCTCTGGGCCCTGCTCTTACTCTGAGGCTTGCATGCCTAGCTGGCCAGAAATGCTCTTCCAGCGACTGGGACCAGGTCCACCAGTCAGCTAGAGGTGGCTGCCACGGACACGTCCTCAGTGCGGGGCCAGCCTGCACCAGCACGGGCTCCCTGCGGCCCACAGCAGCCCTCCTCTGGCAAAGCAGAACCGCAGCAAATGCCAGCCCCCTGCATCCACCCCAGCTCCTAAATCTGAGGCAAGAGAAGCAAATGCAGTGAAATCACCGTATACACCGTATAGAAATGCAGTGAAATCTTCAGTGGCTCAGAAGAATGCAGCTGAGTGAGAAATCAAAGCAAATACTCCCGTATGAAATTGCTGTGGGAAATCAGAGAACACTTCAGAAGAGTAGTTTTCAAACAAGACCCACTAGTGCAGTGGCAATCAATTTAGTGCTTTGAGACCAGCATTGTTTTTAAAAGAAAAAAAAAAAAAGAATAGAGTATATCAGAATGCATCAGGTTCCAAGGGAAATCATATTTTATATCATCGCTGTCATGTTTTTACTTTACTACACCACAGTAAGCGTATCGCTTCATGAAACTCTTGTTTTAGTTATATATATTTATGTACATATTTATGCTTATAAACATTTATATACATACACATCTTATATGTGTTTATGTGGTATGTATTATGATGTAAAATGTAAATTCTTACGGTAAGAGAGGATTTACAAAGTTTCAAAAAACAATGGGTAGGACTTGGAATGGAGATGTGTAGGGAGAGCATTTTAGCCCAAAATATTCCCCATCTTCTCTTCCAACAAGGTGGTCTTCTCCCCATTATCCAAGGCAGAGATCCCGGACTAAGTCAGCCGTGAGTTCATCTCTTTCTGTTCTTGCCTTTTTTTAAATGGATCAGCAGTGCCAGCTCAAAGGAAAGGTTGGGGAGGGCAGGCAGGCCCCCAGCCTCACGTGTCTTCCCTTTCTTCTTCCTCCTCCTCATCCTCTGAACATTCAGTGGCCAGCTCCTAGCGGGCGGCAGGGGTCCAGCTCCTGGAGCAGGAGACCCGTGGCACGTCCTAGAGCCAAGTCTCGGCTCCCCACTCCCCGTGCATTGAGCTGGTTGGCAAATGCAGATAATACAACTGTGTATATGTGTGCGTGTTCGTGTGGGTGTGTTGAGAGAAATAGAAATAATCTTGAAAGAGATGACATATCATCTCTTACCAGAGTGCAAACCCACATCACACACACACACACACACACACACGCACGCACACACACACATGCACACACACATGCAGAGACAGCAGTTGTGACCACAAAGTCTGAAAAATTCTTGCAGGCCAAAGACTCCGTGATAATTTATAGCTGTGCTTTTGCATTTCTTTGCATCTCCTCTCAGTCCGACTTTGAGATTGCTGATGTCACTTCAATACCCCCACAGCTCGCCCCCCAGGAAGGGGTCCTAGTTGTTCACCCCGGGCGTGTTTTGAGCCCTTTCCCAGTTCTTCTGGCAAGTAGGTCATACTTTGGGTTTGTGTGTTTTAAATTTTTGTGTTTTTTTTCCTTCCTTCTTAGATTAAAATGAAGTGAGGTGTACACATTGATTACGGATTTACTATATCACCACTTTGTATTTGAATTTTTGTGAAGTTTTAAGTTTTACTTTTGATAACTATGTTATGGTTAGTAAAATAGGGTGACCCCCCCCCCCCCCCCAGCCTGCTCTTCAGAGATAATCCCTGGTGACAATTGGTGAGGATTCTGAATTTTTCTATTTCCAAACACACACACACATACACATTGCCCTGCGACAATTTTTTTTTCACTTCTGTGTGGCACAAAAAAGTCTACCTCATTCTTCTCCAGGCATGAAGAGTATTCCCCACCATCTTCATGGTCAAAAGAAATACAAAGTAGCATGGGCAACTCACCGGCTGTGTCCCAGAGATGGGGTCACTAAGCAGACTAACTCTCCCCCTATTAAAGTCTTCTAGGCGAAGTTACCACTCAGAGTCTGTAAGATGTTTAGTTTGACTTTATACATTTTATCTGGCCAGCAAGCACCTTTCCACATTGAATGCAGGCATCCTCAGTCATTCGGTAAATATTGAGCAAGTGGTAGGAGCCACTGGCTGAGCCTGGTGGTCCAGCTCTGAACACGGTGGACAAGCGCCTGCCGAGGGTCAGACTCGCGCTGCCCTGCGGGGAAGGCGGGGTCTCAGAGAGCACAGACCGCCCTAGCTAACAGCGCTGAAGGTCTGCTGAGGGGTGTAGATTTATTCTGAACAGGTGTTATCTAAGGATGGAGCATGAAGCGTGGTGGGAATGCAGCACAATCAAGGAAGACCAAGGGCATGCGAGGCATGGGGAATGCCTGTGCAGGGCCCACGGGCTGGGGGACAGGGGGCGCTCAGGAGGCTCACGGGTTACTGGTCCAGTGAGGGTTCCCGAAAGGCGCATCGCAAGAAGGGCCCGCCGGGCTGATGACGCAAGAGCTGAAGCTGAGCCACCAAGAAGACTCCCGTCAGGTCAAAGCTCAGTCGTGTTCTTAACAGCATTCCCAGATGATACACATGAGAAAAACTACCTAGAAAGCGACGGTATAAAGCGTCTCCCCCGGACGGTCACGTGCTCTGAAGCACAGAGACTGGGAGGTCGGGATCGGGGAGGAAGTGAGGGAAGCGAGGGAAGCGAGGGAAGCCCCGTCAGATATGGCGGCACACCTGGAATGAATGAAGAGAAAAGATAGGCTCCAATAGCGCGCTCCAAGATTCTTGATGGAGCTGCCAGTAATCTAAAAACAGAGTGCATGACCTCTCAGTCATTAAGGTGGACAAGAAAGAGAGATTAACTGGCTGCAGA
This sequence comes from Callorhinus ursinus, assembly GCF_003265705.2. Lineage (NCBI taxonomy): Eukaryota > Metazoa > Chordata > Mammalia > Carnivora > Otariidae > Callorhinus > Callorhinus ursinus. The sequence continues at coordinate 2,230,859 of NW_027397107.1, forward strand.
GGACAGGAGGCAACGAGGCGCCACACAAAGAGAAAACATGGCAGAAGGAAGATGTCTCCGTTCAGATGTAAGACAGAAGGTTATACATTGAATATGTGTGAGCTGTATGAGGGCTGATATAAGATCTGAGGTCGTACCGTTGACCCTTGAACAACACGGGGTTGAACTGCTCGGATTCACGTATATGTGGATTTTTTTCAATAAAGTACAGTATAGTGGTGTAAATGGATTTTCTCTTCCTTATGATTTTCTTAACTACATTTTCTTTCCTCTAGCTTACGTGATTGTAAGAATACTATCTATAGTACATATAACATACAAAATACGTGCTTATCAGCTGTTTATGTTGTTCGTAAGTCTTCTGCTCAACGGTAGGCTGTTAGAAGTTAAGTTTTTGGGGAGTCAAGAGTCCTGTGTGACCCTAACCCCCATGTTGTTCAAGGGTCATCTGTATATTTAAAAAAGGAAGACTCCCAGATTCAGCTTAAAAAAGAAATAAAAAACTAAAAAAACCATATTCTCCCTCCCAGTCTAGTTACAACCCACTTTTAAGAGACATTCAAAACAACATTGCATCAAGTGAAAAGTACATGGATCGACATCCACGGAGCAAAGGCAGATTAAAAAAAGTTGAGTGGCAGTGTTAATTCTGTCAGACAAAATAAATATTGGGGTAAATCAAGAAGCACCTCTCACAAAATGATAAAAAGAAGAACACCCAGTGGAGACACGAACATCGGAGCACTTTATGTACCCAATAAAGTCACTGACATATACAAAACAAAAATGTTTGGAATATTAGAAACACGATGTCAGATTTGAATGCACACCAGTCTAAACCTTATCAGATTAATTAGAAAATTGAGGTATTGAATTACATAACTTACAAGATTGGATATATATTTATGTACATGTATTTTAATATCACGTTTGGATATATACATCTTTGACATTTCAGACAGAGAATTCTAATTCTTTGGAAATGTGCATGCCACATTTAAAACACTTAGTCACATCACATACCGGCTCGCAAAGTAAACCTCAATAAATTCCACCAAGTAAAAAATGTCCAGGACACATCCTGTGGCCACGATGCAATTAAACTGGAATTTTCTAATAAAAAACAATTATAAGAACAGCAAGGCTACATCTTGGAGGTTTGACCATAAGACATGAACGACAGCAGTCCCCTGCAGAACCGAGTCTAACTTGGAAATCAAAACTACAGTTACAGACCATTTACAAAACAACCATTGAACGTCATGTTTCAAAATTCATGGGGTTGTGGCCACAGGGGCATTCGGAGGAGAATTTGGCTTTAAATAATGATGATGATGATGACGGCAGTACTGGTAATCACAAGTAGCCAATAAACTGTGTTAAGGGGTCGACATCCAGGATTGTAATTTATTCTCACAGAGTTGCCACGGGGTGGCTACTGCAATCATCCGCATTTTACAAATAACGAGACCGAGTCACAGAAAGGTCAAGCAGACGTTCAAGGTCAGACACTTAGTAAATAATCGCACTGCGATTTGAACCCAGGTTGAGCTGGGCTCTAAAGTCAGAGCAGGTAACTGCTGCACACCGTTCTGTCCTCTCTGGAATAGAAAGAATGAATTTGAGAAAACCAAATACTAAGCTCTAGAAGGTAGAAAAAAAGAAAATATAAGAAACAGAGGGGGTGAGTGAAGAGTAAACCTCAAGCAGAAATAAATGTAACAGAAAGCAAACCAAAAAGAGTAGATGTTTGCATTGATTCTAAGGATGAGTCCTTCGAAGCACAGACGGCACCACTCCTCGAGTGAAGGCAAGTCAAAGCAGAGGAGGGGTGCCCGACAGAGCTTGTGTGCAGAGTTCTGGAGAAAACCTTGCAAACTAATGGGCAACTCCATGCTGATAAATACGAAAATCAAGTGATAGAAATTGATGACGGAAAAGACTTTTTAAAAATTGAGTGGTCCAATAACCAAGGAGAGTTTCAAAGAACCACCTCAAAAGTAGTGCCGGGACCAGATGATTTTACAGAAAAATTATTTTAAGCTTTTACTAGATGTATTTTAAACTATCCTAACTATTTCGGAAGGTAGGAAGGAATGTCGGCTTCCCGCATCTTTTATAACGCCAGCACGACAAGGGAGGATGATGGGCTGTTTCTATTTGTGGATATAGATACAAAAATCCCAAACAAAATAGGGGCAAAGCAAGTCCAGGTGTTCAATAAAAGAGTTGCTCATTGTGAGCCAATGGGACTTGAAAGAACACCAAAATACGGGTGGCCCGGCCTTATGAAAGCCATCCATAGGGTCCTTCCCACAGACAAATCAGAAGAGGAAAGTTATATGAGCATGCCAAGGAGCTGAGACAGCATTTAATAAACAACACCCATTCTTGGTGAAAATGCTTCCCAAGTTACAATTAGTAGAATATTTCCTTAACATAATAAAAAATAATTTTATCTGGATACAGGACTCAGTATCCTACTTACCATAAAATGCTTGCAGCGATTTTCATCACTGTCTAGAAAAAGTCGTGGAATGCCTCTATGTGTCATTGTTTACTAATGTTCTGGAAACTTCAGTGATATTAAAAAATAAAATGAAATAAGTAGTATATGCATTTTTAAATGAAATCAATTTTTAAAAAGATTTTATTTATTTGAGAGAGAGCAGGAGAGGGAGAAGCAGACCCCCCCCCCCCACTGAGCAAGGAGCCCAACACGGGACTTGATCCCAGGACCCTGAGACCATGACCTGAGCCAATGGCAGACGCTTAACCAACTGAGTCACCCAGGTGCTCCTAAATGGAGGAAATTTTTTAACATTCAGTTGGAATCAGTTGGAAACTCAAGAGAAGCTATTGAGTAGCTAGGGTATGAGGGAATACGAGAGATCTACAAGGTTGCCGATTATGAGATAAGTATGCAAAACCTGTGACTTACTTATGTATAAGCAATCCCCAACTAGAAAATATATTTTACAAATGGTTCCGTTCAAAATAGAAATAAAGGCACTGGGGAATAAATGTAGCTAGAGATATTTAGAGCCTAAATGAAGAATATAAAATTTGACTGAAAAGAAAATTTAAAAAAATTAAGAAATGTTCTCAGATGGGAAGACTTTTTCCCTAAATTCATCTGTAAATCCCAGGCAATCTTAATAAAACTTTAAACCAGATATTTTAGAGACCGAGAAAAATCACTGTAAAGGCAACCAGAACTACTTGTTGGCAAAAATTAGCCATAAATTGCAGTTTTGTTTCTCAAAACAGGAACCTTTATTTTTCTGGTTGTAAGTGTGATACACAATGTAAAAAAAAAAATCAGGCGAAGGAATTATTAAGTATGAAGGAAAAGTTTTTATAAAGATCATCCCCCAGCACTTTACGTACCCTCCAAAAAAATTATTAACTGGTGTTCATTCATATGAGTCCATTTTTGTAAACAGAACTAGTCTCTAGAAACAGTTTTACAGTTTCTCAGCATTGCGATATACGGCGGACCTCCTTCCGTGCCCACTTATGGAGATTTCTTGTATCCATGTTGTTGACTGCACAATGCTCCACTGTGTGATGGACCACAGTAAATTTAACACAATCTCTCACTGATGTACATTTAGGTTGTTTCCACTATTTTGCTTTTTGTGAGTGAATTTTCTTTACTTTTTTCGGGGGTAGGGGGGAGTCCGTGCTCTGTGTCAGGCTTTCAGCTAAGTAGCTCCTGGAAGCGTTTCCCTTGGTTTTCTCGGTGGTTAGCGTGGTCTCCACTCAGTGGGCCATCAGCTAAGCCGCAAAGGGGCTGCACACTGCACTTGAGGCTGCACAGGTCACCTCAGCGTCTCAGCCCTCGGCCAGGACATTTGTGCTCCTGCCTGTCCCTCCTCCCGGTGACAAACCTCGTTGTGTGTGGCCTTGTGTGGCAGCATTTTCTGAGCGTCTCCCATGGGCGAAGCCCTGGTTCCGGGCACAGGGATTTAATGACGAGTGACCTTGGCCAATCCCTTCCGAGCAGGGACGGGTAGATGTGCCTTTCTTGAATGTATCCAGATACTTCTCGAGATGAATTATATCTTCAGCCTTTACCACATCGGAGGGAATCTATATATTGAAGGGGGAGGCCTGTCCTGCTTTGTCGTTTGTCTCAGAGGGAGGGCATCCTGATGACCCCACTCTTGCCTGCATGTTGACGGCCGAGATGACCTTCCAGGGTGTGGAAGGGCGGCCGCCCAGGTGAGGGGTGCCTCTCAGCCTCTTATACACCTTCTAGGCTCTTCCAGAGAAGCCGTTTCCAAAATGTCTTTCTGGTGGCTCGGATTTGTCATCTCCTCTGAGGTGCAGCCCACTGGGGTTGCATAGACACTGTGGTGTCAGCCAGCTACCTGGAGTCCTTCATTCCGTGGTCCTGGGGGGATGTTTCTCTAGAGCCACAGAACCAATGGGTGGGTGGATGCATGGATGCATGGATGGATGGTTGAGAGAGAGACATATAAAGAAAGAGATGTATTCTGAGGGGTTGGCTCACACAATTATGGAGAAGTCCCACGATCTGCCACCTACAAGCTGGAGGCCCAGGGGAACCGGGGTGTGCGTACTCTATGCCAAGCCCACAGCCCCCGAGATCCAGGGCAGCCAATGGTGTAAGCCCCAGTCCGAGTCCAAAGACTCAAGAACTGGAAGTGCTGACGTCCCACATCTCAGGGCGGGAGAATATGGTGTCTGTCCCAGCTCGGGCCAAGCACATTCACCCTCCCTCTGCCCTTTGTTCAATGCAGGCCCTCAAGGATGATGGATTGGGTGATGCCCACCCTTTCCTCAGCCTACATTCAAAGATTTTATTTATTTATTTGAGAGAGAGAGAATGAGAGATAGAGAGCACGAGAAGGAAGAGGGTCAGAGGGAGAAGCAGACTTCCCGCTGAGCAGGGAGCCCGATATGGGACTCGATCCCGGGACTCCAGGATCATGACCTGAGCCGAAGGCAGTCGCTTAACCAACTGAGCCACCCAGGCGCCCCTCAGCCTACATTCAAATGCTCATCTCTTCTGGAAACCCTCTCACAGACACACCCCGAAACAATGTTTGACCAGCGATCCAGGCATCCCTCAGAGCACTTGGGCTGACACATAAAATTAACCATCATACATTTTGCCTTAGCCTGGAATGGGAAAGTTTGGTTGAAAGGGGCCTTTGAGATGCTCACCCGCCCATTCATTCATTCCTTGAACATGATGCCCCTACTCGGTCAGGCCCCAGCCCAGCTCTGGGGACACAAAATCAGGGAGGCATCGCCTCTCCCCTCCGGGAGGTACCAGAGGAGTGGGAGAATGAGGGCATAGAACCAGTTTCAACTCAACCGCTCACATACCAGCTGGGAAACAGCTCAGATCTGCTGCGCCTTGTCCGGTCCTGTGTCCCAACCAGCCCCAGCCACCGGCCCCAAAAGAGAAGGACCGTAAACATCTTCCCTTCATCCTATCTCCGAGTCCCTCCTCAGTTCAAGACAGAAAACACCCCCTGGGCCGAAGTGACCCAACTTGAAAAATTTCCTTTGATATAAGACACTGTCGGGGAATTCAGAAATTTGAAACACATTTTATCAGCTAGTTCTCCATATGGTTATTTACCCTCTCAACGTTCTCCAGTGAATTAAGTGGATTTTATCCAGATGGAAATAACCGTGTCCTTTCCCTCCAGTGAGTTAGCTCTGCCTGGCATTGCGATGGACGCGTCATGCTCTTTCAACAAGAGCTGAATGAAACAAATGGGAAGGAAGGAAGAAAGGAAGGGAGGGAAGGAGGGCGGGCGAGCTTACTGACCCTGCTCCCCAGCACAGTCCAAAAGTTGTTTAAACTCCTTTAAAGGAGGAACTAGCCATTTCTTTGCCCTTTGGCTTTATCCATTTGGCCTTTGCATTTTCTATACGGATGACAGTGCAGCCAAGGTGGATCTAGAGGCCCGCGGAGGACCGTGATGTGATGGGGCGTCGGTTCTCATCCCTCTCTGGGGTGCAGTGGCCTCATGTGTGTGAGGGGACACCCCTCCAGCCCCAGCACTCCGTGGAAGGGGTGGTGGGCGAGCTAGTGCTTGGGAGAAAAGGGCCTCCAGGGAGTGGGAGAGCCGTTTCCTGGGCTAAAGCAAATCCTTTGGGTTTTTCTGCCGGGAAGTGAAAGCAGCTGGTGCTGTTGGCGTAGCCGTGCTGGAAGCTTCTCCGTAACGTCCCCGGGAAGCCTCTGGAAGGGACCCTTAAGGTCGTCTTGCGGAGGACTCGCTAGGGGCAGAGAAAAACCGACAAGAGCCTGGCAAACACTCGTGGAGCCTGGGGCAAAATCCCAGAAAGCACCCTGGCCAGGCCTAGAAGACCTTTGGAAAGCTGCCGCACCCCTGGGAAAGGCACAGGCTTGCCCCCAAGCTCTGCTGACGTTTGGTCCCATTAGGAGCCATAGCTGCTTCCAGTGTCCTGAGCACAATTACCAAAGCTAAGCAGAAGCATGTGACCAAGGCGCCGTGTTTCCAATTATTCTCTCTCCCTTCTCTCTCTGTCTCTCCCTCTACGCCAGGCCTCGAGGAAAAGTAGTCTCCCACCGAAGTCCAATTCTGGCTGCTCCTCTACAGCCCTTTTGCAATTATTCCCTTCCTTTGTTACATTTTCCATAAAAACAAGGCTCATTTTGAAAACTGTCTTTGCTCTGCACCAAAGGGTTAGCCCCCCTGCCCCCAGCACATCACCAACCTCCCATCCCATGGCCCCTGCCACCCCCGCATGAGAGCCAAGGCTGCAGAAAGTCACGGTTCCCTCCGGAAAAGCTTATTTTTAAAAACTGATGGTACTCATCAGGCACTCCTGCGAATGGTCCACTGGGATTAGCACAGTGTCCACTGAGGAATTTGACCCGTCTGCTCTCCTAGATCCCATATGCAGCCAACTTTTCCACCGCTGAGTGAAGCACACAGCCTCGCACCTGGTCCCAAAGTCCCCAAATGTTTGTGTCCTGGAAAATGCCCAGTGATGGAACTCATCTTTGCTGGGACGGCTATGGTGGGCTGGGAGAGTATGTGAACGGGAAGGGGGATTGGGCTTGCTTTCTAAGAATCCAGGCAGACGGCAACAGAGGTTGGTGGAAAAGAACAGAGAGCCCGGCACTGGAGGGGAGAGTTTAGGCTTTGACTGCAGGAGACTGGCTCCTCTCTTAGGCTTGGGGTGGGATAAAAGACAGTTTCAAAAAGCCTCTTGGTCCCTGGATGTTGCTGTTATGTGTGCCAGTAGTATCTGAGAGAAGAACATCTCTTCTATGAGGACTTTTTTTTTTTTAGGCAAAAAGAGAAGTCTATCAGCTTGCATATGTGAATAGATAGGGTGGCATCAGGTATGGCTGGATCTAGGTGCTCATATTACATCATTTAAATCCATCCTTCTCACGCTTTCTCTCTGTCCTCCTCGATTTCTCTCTACTTGCTCCCTACCTGTCCCCCAACCTTTGTGAGTCCTGTACTTTCTTGTGTCTGATTTACTCTCAGCAGCCGTCCCCACACAGTGGCCCTCAGCAACTCTATATTTATACCCTCCCCATTTAGCACCAGTGCAAGGCCAGAATGATCTTAACACAAAGCTTTGATTGTCTTTCAATTTTTCAATGCCTGATGGACCAGGGCTGGCTATGAGCAACACACACACACACACACACACACACACACACACACGCGCGCGCGCGCGCTCGCGTGCACCCTTCCTTCTCCATGCGGCCCAGGTGAGCTGTGGAGAGTCCTGATGAAGTTAACAAGATGCAAAGAAATTTGAATATAAATATATAAATACTCATAGTGACCTTTGCGTTGAGAGTTACTAGTTCTGGGAAGTTGAATGGACAGAATCAAAAGAGCTCCTGTTTTGGGGATGATGGCAGGGAGGAGAGCATCACCATTTGGATTTGAAAGGGGGCATCTGGAGTAAAGGTGAGTAATAAGAAGGGAAAAAGAAAACACTAAAAAGCTTGAATTCTATGTATTCCTCCGCCAGTAGATCTGAGCATTGCATGTCTGGTTTTAACAAATCCTCTCAAAACGAAGCAGGTTCTTGGCAAGCAGACTGTGCCCTCTGCGCCCGGTTCATGACTTAGGGGCACATAAAATGCAGAAGTGATAAAATGAGAGTTTCAGTGGTTTCGGGGGAAGGAAACAGACTGTGGGCTGTGGCTCGAAGGGGAGGTGAGCGTGAGGAGAGAAAGTGCAGGGTGTAAAGTACTTGTTCAAGAAGATAAGCAGGAATACGGTTGCGTTGTCGACATGGTGCGGAGGATAGCGTGCTGTGTTTGTACTTTTTTTTTTTTTTTAGAGAGAGAGCGTTTGCCCGTGAGCAGGTCGTGGGGGGGGAGGGGCGGAGGGAGAGAGAATCTTAAGCAGCCTCCACGCCCAGCGCAGAACCCAACGCGGGGATCGATCTCAGGACCTTGAGATCGCGACCTGAGCCAAAATCAAGAACTGACTGAGCCACCCTGGCGCCCCTCGACGCATAGTTTTTAAAAAACGGAAGCGATCTGAGTATGTTTCCGCCCTGTTGCTGGAGGCCTGGTGCGGAGGAGAGATGCCCGTGAGAGGGATGATAATCAGCGTCAGCATGAAGCCGTGGAAGAGAGCAGGCTCCAGAGTCACGCTGCCTGGTTTAATTCCTGCTGTTACCGAGCCCGAGCTGTGTGATCTCGAGAAAGTGACGTAACCTCTCAGTGCTTCCGTGACCCTTTTTGTAAACTGAGGATACTGATGGAGCCTACGGTAGATTTTTGTGAGGGTGAAATAGTAAAAGCAATCAGAGCAGTGCCTGGTATACCACAAGCTCTGAATAAATATTAGCAATTATTATTTTGTTGTTGCTGTGCATCAACACTCTGGAGGGATGGGAGCCAGAGAACAGATGGGGGTGGGGGGAGGGCCCAGCCTCAATGGGAGGGCGGGTGTTCCACTACCAAGGGTGTGGAGAGTATGTGTGGATGGCAAATGCATGTGCAAATTTGATGGTAGAAAGCCGGGAGGATTGCTGTCTGAGAGCTTCTGCATTTGCGTGAAGCAGGAGGAGACATTGTCTATGATGGCAAGGGAGGGGAATCTAGTTTCTAAGAAGGGAAAGTTTTGAGATTGTCATTGTTGAGAATGTTTGATCAGGCTAACTACGGAAACGCCGTGTAACTGTTGGCCAGAGCCCGGGGTGACCCAGTGGGCGGCCACGGGTGTCCCATGGCGGCAGTCTGCTCGGGGGTGGGGTGTGTCCCCTGCACTCGGGGGTGGGGGTGTCCTCTGCAGGCCTCAGCACCCTGCAGCCAGGCATGGGGCTCAGCAAAGGTGGAGGGTTCTCCCTTACTTAAGATGGAAGGACATAGAGTACAGGATTTGAGATACTGGGAGGAGGGTGGCTTGATGAAATGGACCGACATCCAGTTAATTTGTGCTAACGCATCAAGAGCAATGCCTGACATAGAAGAGTGAGCTTTCCAGTATTTTTTCATTCATTCTTTTCCATTCATTGCTATTGGTTGCTATAGATGGTGAATAAACTGATAAAATTAAAGGGCTAATACAGAAAGCAATCAATGTGTGTGATGTAGGTGTTGAAAAACAGTCTTCTTTTAAGAAGAAATTCTCCTTGCGGGGGCTCTGAAAGGGATTCTAGTTAATGAAATGTTGGAAGGGCTCTGCTTTTCCTTATTCGACCCTGGCTGTGCACACGGCAGCCCCACGGTTTGCTGTTCTGGCAACGGCTCTGTGTTGTGGCTTGGGCCGGAGTCAGGGGCTCTGGATGGACCCTTCTGCCACCTGCCTCCCGGGAACTGAAGCCGAAGGAGGGGCCTCGTGGTGACGCCGAGCTGGGCGGGCTGGGTTCAGAGAGACGGGGTTGACTGGTATGTGAAGCCGGTCCTCCCTCGGTCGGGCTGTGAGGTGGGGATGGGTGGGGATGGCCGATGGAGTGGGAGGCCCTGGCCAGGCTGTGACCTTCCGTCTCGTACACTCAATCAGCCCCGATGGGTCAGCACCGGGCGACACTCCCAACCCGGGTCGTAGGCTCTGCCTCTGGAAAGGAGGGTGAGGCAGCAGTGGTTCTCAGACTGGGCTCCTGGGTTCTGGGGTTTCTCTGGAGATGCTACAGCACTCACCGGGGCTGGTGAAAGGGGCCAGGCAGGCACACCCTCATCCCCCGAACCCGCTCCCTAGACTGGAGCCCCTGCAAACTTGTTGGAAGCACAGATGTCACAAAGCTCGGACCTCTGTCCTCTCTAAAGACATCCCGTGACTCCATGGCGCTTCGTGGCTTTGGGTCTGCGTTTCCCTTCTCCGTGCCTTAGTTTCCCTGTCTGCAGAGTGAGGGTTTGGATAAGAGAAGCTCTGGCTTCTGGGAGTGGAGGGGGTGGTAAACACTGGGGTTCCCCGAGCCCCATGTGGCGGGCCATGTGGGCGGGCCAGTGCCACCAAAGGAGGATCTCCCCGCTGCCCTGCCTCACGGGCACCAGCTCCCCGTTGCTCTGCTCCAGGTCCACTTGTCAGTAGCAAGTCACACTGCTTCTTTCTGCTTCCTCTTTCCTCCAGGGCCCCACGAAGTGGTGACCAAGCCCGGTCCGGTCACCACCCGCCACCCAAGGGCCACAGATCAGGAGAAGAAGAAGGGCAGCCTTACTTCCTCTCTGAGGATGGACCCGCACAGCCGTTCTGGAAAGAGCAGAAAATCTACAAAACTCCGGTCCATCTCCCGGTCCCTGATGCTCTGTAATGCAAAGACCAGTGATGACGGCTCAAGCCCCGAGGAGAAATACCCCGATCCCTTTGAGGTTTCCCTGGCACAGGGCAAGGAGGGGATTTTCCACTCGTCTGTGCAGTTGGCGGACACATCGGAGGCTGGGCCCAGCAGCATTCCTGATCTAGCGCTGGCCTCTGAGGCGGCTCACCTCCAAGCAGCTGCCAGTGATCGAGGCAAGAGCTGTAGGAGGCTATTCTTCGTGAAGGTATGCCCAGGACTTGCGGCGCTGGAAGACTCTGTGGTTGGTTTCGGGTGCTCTGAATGAACGTCTTTGAACCCTTTTACTCTGAGGTCAGGAAGGCACAGAGTTCTAATTCTGAGCAAAAGCAAGGAAGAAGTTGAGGCAGGGATCACGGGAATGACAATAATGAGCATGGTAGTGAATCAGGCTCAGTTAACCTTCTCACTTGAGAGACTCAGTGAGATGCTGTGGTGGTGGGAGGTAAACTGAGCCTGGATCCCTGCTGGAAAATGCAAAGGGCGATGGTCAGTATACTGGCAGGTTCTCCTCTCAGGCAGGCACTCTCTGGCATACCCTCGCAGCTCAGGTCACTGACTTACGGGGCCCGGGCGAGTAGCAGACCTTATGTCACTCAGGGAAGGGATGGAGGATCAGTGTGTTTGCTCCCTGAGCACCAATCGTGAGCATTTTCCAAGTGCCCCTGCTAGTTCCCACATGGATATGAATGCTAGAGCTGACAAGAGGAGCCATGGTGAGGGAGTGAGAGAAGCTCGGTAGTGGTTGGAGACCTGCCAAAATTCAGAATGTCTTCTCTTCCATTAGACCATATTTCAAGTTGTGTTATTACAATGAGATGGGGATTGCAAGGCACCAGGGGATAGAGGCTGATTCAAGTGTTTTACTCTTGAATTATTCTCAGTTGAGTGCTGTGCTTTCAGCCCTCCATCCAAGGTGGGGTTTCTCAAGGGTCCAAGCAGCCCAGAACCTTGGAGGTCGTGCAGGCCAGCTGGGAAGGGTTTGTCCCACACCTTATTGGCACAGTCACACAATTGTCAACAGCAAGTGAGGAATGCATTCCAGTCCCAGTGGAGGGGATCCAGGACCTTTGCACAACTTGCTTCCTTGCAGAGGAAAACCGTTGTTTAACATGTATATAATAAACACTGTCGTGGAACAAAATATAGCAGGTTAGCAGGTCAGGGCCCAGAGAGGGGATAGCCCCGGTGATCTCCAGACACAAGCAGCTTCTGCAAGGGCCTCACCCAGCCCGGGTTACTCCATCACCCACGACGTGACTTCTGTTGGTATGACCTGAGCTCACCCAGTAGGACAGAAGGAGGGACCAGCATCCCAGTGGGTTTGGGGGAGCCTGGCCAGGCTCCTGGTTTGCCAACAATGATGTGACAAGTATACAACCCACCAGCTGAGAGTCAAATTTATTGATGACGAGATCACGTTGTCCAGGTTAGAGCTCAGATAAATGAGATTCAAAAATCATTTGGAGATCCCAGCAGACACCTAGAATGAATTATTCACTTGCTTCTATTTAATTGTGCGAGTGTTTCCTGAGCACCTGTTATGCTCAGGAGGGATCCCTGCCCTCAAGGACCTTGTCTAAAGTGGAGTAGAGAATATACTCCAAAGGGCTGTCGGAGGCTCACAAAGAGGGAGCGTGTCTCTGGTGTTGGATATCAGTACGTTCAGTGAGTGTTTGTGGAGTACCGACCTGTGGGCCATACAGACCCAGTCCCTGTCCTCTCACAACTCTTATTCTGGTGGGGGGACAGCTATGAACACCTCTTATGTGATATGACATTAAACAGTGAAGGGCTCTGAAGAAATCTTAGGCAGCAAAAGAGGACAGAGAGTGATGAGGGGAGGGGTCACTGTCCTTTTTGGGAAGGTGATCGTGAATGCTTCTCTGAAGAAGGGACATTTGAGCAGCGACCTGAAGGAGGTGGACCAGTGAGTCCTCTGAACGTTTCAGATGGGGAAGAGCATTCCAGGCAGCAGGAACGGCATGTGCAAAGAAAGACATGAAGAAATGAGTGATTTGCGGTGGCAAGGGGAAGAGTGTGCCTGGGGGATTTTGGACGGGGGAGGGCGGCAGAAGGTAGAGCTGGGTGGTAGCCAGGGCACGCTTGGAATTTTGTTCTAAGGAGGGTGGGAGACTGCGCGAGCAGGGGAGTGGCCCAGCCCAGCAGGGGAGAGCTCTGGCTACTGAGGGGAGAGTGGAACGTGGGGGACCAGCTAGGGCTTTGGCAATAACCCTGGCCGGAGGTGATGTGGCTCTAAGACGGCGGTAGTCGCACTGAGAATGATCAGAGTAGATTTATTTTCAAGGCAAACCCAGGGCATTTGTTGACCGGATTTGTCTTGTGAGGAGATGGGAGGCAGCAAGCTTCACTTCCGGTTTTGACTTGAGCAACGCCAGGAAAGCAGATGCTCTGTGTTGAGGTGGGAAACACTCCGGGCTGGACACATGATCAGGAACCGATGAGATGTTCCCCGAAGGACCCGGGGTTTGGCTCAGCAGGGGTGGGTGGCGGGGAATCCCAGGTAGAAGGAGCTGCATACGTGAAGACGTGGAGGTGAGGAGGCACGGAGGACTTCTGTGTGTGTCTGGAGCTCTGTAGACGGCACCTGTCCGGTGGCAGGAGGCTGGATGACGGGGAGAGCCAGATGAACGGCTCAGGGGAGGAAACTGGCCAGGAGTCAGGCTTCACCTCTTTGGTCTCTGCGATGCACAGGTGCACCATACTTTCATAATGTATCCACAGCTCTTATTGTCTCCCCAAAACCTCGGGAGGAAGGTAGTCACGGCTGCATCTGTATTTTGGGGGGGGCGGGGTGTCATATGGCACAAGGTTTAGGGGGTGTGGGCTCATTAGTCTGACTGCTTGGGTTTGAGTCCAACTTTTCCATTTGGTAGCTGTACCATCCCAGAAATTCACGTTACTTCCCCATGCCTCCATTTTCTCACCGATTAAATGGAGAATGTGAACAATATTGTTTAGCTCATAAGGGTTTTTTATCAGGATTAAGTGATAAGTATTTACATAAGAAAATCAACCTGAACCGGTACAGTACACATAGTAATTGCTTACTTAGCATTATCATTACTATTTCCGGTTTAGGAGGGGGACACTGTGGTTGAGTGATAAAGTAATGAATCCAGTAGCATCTCCTGAGCACCTCCAACGTGCCCGGAGCGTGAAGAGTTGTAGCTTCTGCCATGCCTGTGGAGATGGGGATAGCGCACATCTCTCCCGTTTCAGGGTGTGGGTGCAGACATGTCACGGGAGTTCCGGGAACACTGGGGGATATGCAGCTCTATCTGCCGAAGGGCACCCTGGAGGAGGTGCCTGTTGACCGCAGGATATCCCGGTCAAGAAGTCCAGATCACAGGGAGTGGTGTGAGCAGGCGGAGGGCCATGAACGGAGGCTTGGAGGCGGGCAAGGGGTGATGGGCACAGTTGAGTCACGCTGGGGCAAGGATGGCTCGGGAAGGACGGGAGGGCTGCTGACCAGCTTGGAACCCAACGCGAGGTCTTGTTTTTCCTTCTCAGGAGCACAGGTGATCTTGAACCACCCAGGATCGGATTCTCAGCAAGTGAGGGTTTCAATGCCTGAGCAGGTCTTCTATCAAGAGTGCCAGGGCATAAGGGTCAAAGGTGACAGCTGGTCCCAATGTCCTTCCTGGGGGTGCCTCAGTATTGAATAACACCCCCACCCTCCCCTTCCCGCAGGGACACTCTAGTCCCTGCCCCGGCTCTTGCCCTGCCCTGCACCCAGGCGTGACTCAGTTGGCCCAGGTGGACTCCTCAGTCTCCAGCAATGCCATGGTTACACTGATTTCAAAACAAAATCTGGAAAGAGGCCCCGTGACATCAGTCACTCATCTAGAAACGACTAAGTGAAAATTAAAGAAGAGGAAGTTAGATAAACAGCCAAATAAAAAAATGCCATCTTGGATGTGTTGTGCTTGGCATGACCGGGGCTGAGGAAATGAGTTCCTGGGGGTGTGCCAGAGCTGAGCGGGTTTGCGCAGAGTCCGGAGTGAGCATCTGAGCCCTCATCCTGCTTGAAGGCACTGGTGAGGCTTCTTCTTCCAGGCCCCCCGGGGATGAACTGAAGTGGAAGAATGTTGAAAACTAGACTCTAACCCGACAAACAAAAATCCTCAATTTATCAGAGGCCTAGACCTTGGAAAGGAGGAAATGCAAGGACTCCTTGGCTACTTCAGACCCAGTGTCTTTTTTCCGAATGGAAAGAGTATTTTATAGTGCCCTTTAGGTAGGATGTTGGGCCAGAGGGAAGGAAGCTCAGGCAGGTGGACCCGAAGCTTTACCAGACTGTGCTCATCTCCTTCCTTGTTCTCCTTCCTCTTACTTCCCTTCTTTCCTTCCTTCTGTTTCTCCAAATGCTGGCAAACACCTGCTCTGTCTGCTACCTAGCCCCTGGGGATTAAGAAACATATTGGATGCCGTTCCTTCCCTCAGGGAGCTCGTGGTCTGGAGAAGGGGACAGGTGTGAGCGTAATGGATCCCGATGCTCGTCCCCTCCTCCAAGCTACGTTCAGCTTGTTTAGCTCTCTTACGGGAGAGTCTCATGCAGGGGATGAGTAGCAGAATTGCATCCTCGAAGGAGCCTCCTAGGTTGTCTTGCACCTCCCCAGAGCACCCTGCGGTAGCAAGATTTATGCCCCTGTTCACCCTGGAGGTGAACGGGTCCATGTGACCGTGAAATCTCAGGGATCTCAGAATGCAAGGATGAGCTCAGGTCCAACAGAAGTCCCTCCTGTCGGCCCCTCCCGGAGGCGCCGCACAGGTGGATGAAGGCCGCCGCAGGGCTCTGCAGGAGCATTAGGACGAGCCTGAACACCTGGGTGTGCAGGTAGGGTGAGGGGGTGGAGGTTGGGGGGCAGGGAGGGAGACGTGTCGGCGTCCCACAGCACAAGCCTGGTTCCAGATGTACAAAGAGATCCTTTTACTTTTATTTTTTTTAACACATTTTTTTAAAGATTTTATTTATTTATTTGAGAGAGAGAGAGAGAGCATGTGAGAGAGAGAGATCATGAGCAGGGGGGAGGGGCAGAGGGAGAAGCAGACTCCCCGCTGAGCAGGGAGCCGGCCGTGGAACTCGATCCCAGCACCCTGGGACCATGACCAGAGCTGAAGGCAGATGCTTCACCGACTGAGCCACCCAGGTGCTCAGTTTTATTTTTTTAATTATTTTTTTAAATATTTTAATTCCAGGTTAGTTCACATACAATGTAATATTAGCTTCAGGTGTACACTACAGTGATTCAGCCTTTCCATGCATCACCCGGTGCTCATCACGACGGGTGCCCTCCTCATTCCCCATCACCTGTTTCCCCCTCCCCCCTCCTCCCCACGGGTGACCAGCAGTGTGTTCTCTAGAGTTAAGGGTCTGTTTCTTGGTTTGTCTCTCTCCCTTTTTACCCTATGCTCATTTGTTTCTGAAATTCCACATATGAGTGAAATCATATGGTATTTGTCTTTCTCTGACTGACTTATTTCGCTTTGCATGATACTCTCTCGCTCCATTCATGTTGTTGCAAATGGCAAGATTTTATTCATTTTTATGGCTGAGTAATATTCCATTGTATGTATATACCACAGCTTCTTTATCCATTCATCTATCGATGGTCATGTGGGCTCTTTCCATATCTCCGTTATTGTAGATAATGCTGCTATACACATTGGGGTACATGTATCCCTTTAATCAGTATTTTTATATTTTGGGGGTAAATACCCAGTAGTGCAATTGCTGGATCATTGGGTGGTTCTATTTTTAATTGTTCGAGGCACCTCCATACGGTTTTCCGCAGCGGCTGCACCAGCTTGCATTCCCACCAGCAGTGCACGAGGGTCCCTTTCTCTCCACATCCTTGCCAATACTCGTTTCCTCTGTTGTTGATTTTAGCCATCCTGACAGGGGCGAGATGATACCTCATTGTAGTTTGATTTGTATTTCACAACAGGGATCTTCTTATTTTTATTTTTTTTATTTTATACTTTTATAAGTTTAATAGTTCATAAAGCAAATCAAGTGTTGAAAAACCAAGCCAGACTGCTCCTGGCTGGTCTGGGTCTCCCAGGGGGCGGGATGACCGGATCCTTTTAAAGAAGTCATTGTCTGCCGCAAACTCACAAAGACATTTTCCCACGTTTCTCCCAGAAGCTGTGTTGTCTTATCTTTCACATAGGATCTTTAATTCCTACCAAGTCGATTTGGTATACATTGTGAAATATATATTTAAACATTTTCCCCCGTATGGGTGTCTAAATGATTCAGCATGATTTTTTGATGAGCCTGCCCAGTCTCCACTACAGGACAGTATTATCATAAAAAAGTCAAGAACCATATCTGTCATCTATGTATCTATTTATGTATCTATCAGGTGTCTATCTGTGTCTTTCTGTTCTCTCATTATGATCCATTAGTCTTTTTTTTCCCTTTGCGCTAATATCACACAGTTTTTATTATGATAGTTTTATAATATTTTTTGATATCCGGTAAGTCCTCCAGCTTTGTTCTACAAACTAGACTTGGTTATGCTGTTGGGATTTTTCTTTTTTTAAAGATTTTATTTATTTATTCATGAGAGACAGAGGGGGGGAGAGAGAGAGAGAGAGAGAGAGAGAGAGAGAAGCAGAGGGAGAAGCAGGCTCCCAAGGAGCAGGGAGCCCGATGCGGGACTCGATCCCAGGACCTCGGGATCATGACCTGAGCCGAAGGCAGACGCTTAACCATCTGAGCCACCCAGGCGCCCGGGATTTTTCCTTTTGTTGGATTTCTCTGTTCTGTGGGTTCTGTCTAATTAACCTCTGCTCCTATCCTTATTGGTCCTTTTTTCTCCCGTCTTCACGTCCAATGTTTTGTTCTTTTTTTTCTAGCTTTCTGAGATGGCAGCTTGGATAACTGATCTTCAGCTTTTTATTTTTCTCTAACTTAAGGCTATGAATTTCCTTCTAAGTTTAGTGGCTTCATCCATAAATTTTGATATCCCACATTTTCATGATTTCAGATAGTATAGGTGTTCTATTGTGATTTCTTGGGTGACCCTTGGTTTATTTAGAAATGTGTTGTTTAATTTTCAGGCAGTTGGGGAATTTCTAGTGTCTGTCTCTATCTTGGTTCCTGGATTGATTATTCTATAGTCAGAGAAGAGAATGTATTGTGAATAAGTTTAACAATGGAAATTTGTTGAGATAGAATATATATGTTGTCGTTGGATGCAATGTTCTATGTGTGTCTCTTAGATCAAGTTCAATAACCGTAGTCTCCAGATCTGTTTCTCTTTACCGATCCCATTCCCCTATTAGTTACTGAGAGCAGTGTGTTAAAGTCTCTAGTTATGATTGGGGATCTGTTTTTCCTTTTAGTTCTGTCAATTTTTTCTTTATACATTTTGAAGGTATATTTTATGTGCATAGATGTTTAGAATTAAAAAAAATATTTTCCTGGTGCATTATCACCTTTATAATCCACAAGTCTCCATCTTTTGTCTAGTGATAATTTTTGCTAAAAAATTATTTGCTATTAGTAAAGTTGAACCTACTGTCTTTTGGTTACTTTTCCCCTCTTTTTTTTTTTTTATCACTAACCTGGGTTCATGTATTTAAGGAGTATCTCATGTAAGCAGCATGTAAGGTTCATTTTCTTCCACCTTACCATCTTTATCTTATAATAATGGGTATTGATTTACACTTGGTTTTCTCTCTCTTCTTGCCCTCTTTTAGTTTAATATATTTTTTACTACTCCATTTCCCCTTCAATTGGCTTGTTAGTTATACATTTTTTAACTATTTTTTAATCATTAAAATATAAAACACAATCCTGAATGTATTCGAGTCTCATATAAATTAGCACTTTGATCAGTTCTCAGACAATACTAGGACCTTAGAACACACAACTCCATTTGTATCTGCCCACTTTTTTGATATTATTCTCATGCATTTTAATTCTATTTATAGGTAAATCCCAAGAATAGATCCTCCTTATTGTTCTGTCCAGTCAGTATTAATTTACGTTAATTTCCATGTTTACCCTTTCCATTCTTCTTCATTGCTTCCCGCACTTCTGTGTCTGTCCCAGCATCACTGTCCTTCTGCCGGAAGCGGACCTGTCTCTAACACGGGCAGGATGGGGCCAGAGTTCAGATGGAGCTCGACATGCTGAACGTCTAAGTATTTAAAAAGTTATAGATCAAGGTCACACATGTCTAAAAATATCTGTTCTTTCCTCCTACTTTGACAAATATCCTTCCTTAAGAACTTGGAGAGTCAAGTTCAGAGAAGTTCTCGGGGTTCTGCCCGAGAGTGGAGTGACACAGGGGAGGGCCATTTCCTGGCTCTCGGCCACTGGCTGCAATCCCCTCTGTCCTGCAGCTCCTGGCACTGTCCAGTGCGGACACCTGCCCCATCAAACAGCCCCCTGGCACCCCTGCAGCCTAGGGCTGTGCACCCCAGGGGTGTGATTTGCCCTCAGCAGGATAGACAAAGGGGAGACATGGGGTTGGGGCCCAAGCTCCCCTGGGTGCAATCTGATGCCTCCTACCTCATTGGTTTCTTACTTTCTCTCCAGCTAGATATTAACAGCTCACCACATAGACCTCAAGCACTATATTTACTCACTTTGGAGCTGGCAGCCCTTTTATGGTACTGGTTAGCATTGGGAACTGGCACCTAGCAATAGCTCTAGAAATATTTGTGGAAAGAATGGTTGCATAAATGAGTACACTGAGGCCACCCTTAAGGCAGAGAGCCTACTGATGGAGCCCGAGCTTGCCTTGGCTTTTTGAGCCGCCGTGTGGGTTCACACTGGACACTGCCTCGGGCATTCCCACTGGCTGGGGCCTGGGGTCACCGGGCACTCAATCTGGGAGTAAGACAGCCGCAGATGAGAGCAGACGTGTGGGAGGTCCTCCCTCGGGGCCCCCCTCCTAGAAGAATGCAACATGCTCTGATGTGCATGGGAATGGCCTCCGTAGTGTGGCCGGTCCTGCTTTCCTTTGCAAATTCAAAATATCGGTTAGGCCAAGTCAGCACTCGTGCAGTGTGACTCAGGATGGATGAGGTCAGATCAAGCGTCTGAATTGTGGGCTTGGGCTGTGGGTGGAGGGAGGGCGGTCAGGGCCTCCCTGAGCGGCTGAGTTCCTGCCTTTCCCTGCCTGTGAGCCGCTCAGCTTGTGGCTTTGAGGCCCAGGCTGCCTTGGCAAGTGGGAAACCCAATCCTTTGGCCGCCTGCCTCTTCCTGCCACAGAAGAGCAGCTTGTGGAGGCTGAGAGCAGCCCCTGGGAGGGAGGCTCGGGGCTCCAGGACTCCCACGGAGCAGCCGCATCCCCTGGGTGCAAGGGGGAGGCTGGGAGGAAGGCAAGGGCGGTCCACGTGCCAGCAGTGGGAGGGGAGGCCCACAGGTATGATTCACATGCACTGGCTGCCTGGCTCCCAGACTCCACGTGACTTCTCTTCCCTGTTTCCATTCTCAAAGTGCATTTGGAACTATTTGCCTGGAAGCCGGTCTTTTGAACCTCGCTGGTTCTGTCGGGACACCATTTGGTTAGTGAGAAGGGGTTTTGGTGGAGAGAAGAGGAAAACAGGGGAAATCAGGAGGAAGTAGTAAACCACCTACCTTCTCAATTCTGTTTCTCAACATGGCCCTTCGTATGTACATTACAATCCACCGAAGACGGCTTTCCCCTATTCTTTGCATACAGCCCACTGGTTCCAGTCCCTGAGCCTCTGCCCTTGCTGTTGCCTCTGCCTGGGATACCTTCCTGATTTACTTCCATGAGCCCCATCTTGGTCATCCTCCCTCTAGGGCTCAGCTTCAGTGGACTCCCTGCAGGATGCTCTTCCTGACCCTCCCCTCCTCCTGCACCCCGAGCTCAGCCATCCCTACCAGAAACAACCTCTCCCTCTGCATTTCTAGGGCATGCCATGCCTCCCGATCCCACCACACTAACGAATCACAGAAACACACAGGTGTCCGATCTCCCTGGAGAATGAATTCTGGGCACTGGCTACCAGCAGGAAGAGTCTGACTGTGTCTGTTTGTGCTTCCGTCCAGCTTAGGACAAGGTCTGGAAGAATGTTAAAGGCTGCGTGAGAATCCACCACATAGATGTATCGGAATTTATTATCTCAGGATCTTTAAAAAATATTTTAGGAAATGTCGAGACTATAAAAAGACATTTATACAATGTACGCACACTCTAAAAAAAAAAAAGAAATGAAGATGCCTTGAATACTTGCATACCGATCCTCAAGTTTAAGAAACAAGACTTGCCATGAACTTGGAGGTCCCCTGAGCGCTTCCGTCTGGAAGTGCCTAAGTAGAATTCTCTCCAGCGTTTCTTCTGCATCCACTGGGCCCCCCAGCAGGTAGGGTTATAACTCTTGCTCCAACCAGGAAGCATAGTTAAAGAAACTCACGAAGGGAAAGACGCTCTACTAGGTTTACTTCTGTTTTTACCCATTCTGCTGTGTTTCTTTCCTCTCTGAATACTTCTGTTTTTACCCATTCTGCTGTGTTTCTTTCCTCTCTGAACTCCCCAGCTCTTTTGTCATTTTCTTTGTATTTGGAGAGCTTCCTCCAGCCATTCTCTAAGGGGGGCGGGGGGATCTGCTAGCAGAGCCTTCTGTTAGCTTTCCCTTTGTCTGAGAATATCTTTATTTCCCCTTCGTTCCAGAAGGGTATTGTCAATGGAGTTAGGGTATATAGTTGACATGAATTTTCCTGCACTTGAAAAGTCTTGCGCCCCTTCCTTCTGCCCCCCACATTTTCAGTGAAATCTGTCATTTGTGTTAGTGGTTTTTTTGTTTGGTTTGGTTTTTATAGATGTGTCGTTTCTCTCTGGTTGTTTTTACGGCTTTTTTCTTTGTCTTTAGTTCTCAGAAATTTGATTGTGAGGCATCTTGGGGTTGATCTCTTTCTATTTCTTTGTTGCTCTCTCCTCATTTTTCCTTTGTCTGGAGAGAATTGGTAAGTGACCGTTAAAGCATTTTTACGCAGGCTGCTTTATAATCCTCTCCAGAGGATTCCGACATCAGGTTCCCCTCAGTGTTGGCATCAGCCCTTTGTCTTCTCTCGTTCTAATTATGAATTCCTGGTTCTAAGATGCTAAACGTGACTGTTAATTGTATCTTGGCTATTTCCATTATCATGTTCAGAGTCTCTTGATCCTATTTAAATCTTGCGTTTCAGCAGGCAATACCTACTTAAATTTAGCCTGTAGCTCTGGACTATTTTTGTGGACCTCTGTTGTAATGACATTTTGGTTTTCGGAGCCCTTGCAATGCTATTCTGGTCGGCTTTATTTTTCTGGCACTACGGGAATTCTCACATTCTCCTTGCAGTTCTGCCCGCTGGGGTAGAAAGAGCTTCTCTGGCCTGCCTGGCGTCACTGGTGACCATCTGCCGTGCAGGGTGGGGATGGGCAGGAGATGCTGGGCCTGGCTCTTCTTTTGCCAGTAGGTGGACGGCAGGAAAATGAAGCGTTCAGCTGCTGCTGCCCTGCAGGTGGCTGGACTTCCTGCTTGTGCCCTAGTTCTGGAGTGGGGGCTGGGTCAGCCTGGGGCTTTGTTGCCGCCATTGCTGCCATTGCCGTATGGAGATTGGGCCACCTGCTAGTGCCCTGGTTGTGGGGCGGGTGCTGGGGCTTCCTCTGGTCTTATTGATCTCACCCCTTTCCTGTTCTTTTGGGCAGGCAAGAGAGAACATTGTTTTCTGTGTGTTTGTCCCTTGTGTTTGCCAATCTGCTGTTCTGGGTTATGGGCCTCTCCAGCACCTAGTCTGGGTACATAGTAGGTAAGAGGCAAGCGCAGGGAGCTCCCCATATTGTCATCCTCAAGTGCTGAGGTCCTTACCCAGTTAGCTGTCTCCTTTCCGGCTTTCAGAATTCTTTTACTGCTATCTATTGAATAATTTCCAGGGTATTTAGTTGTATTTAGCAGGGAGGAAGAAAGTGAGTGGACACCATCTTGTCATGGAACTTTGGAAGTGTCCGTCCTACTTATTTTTGAGATAATATAGATGCAATTGCACAGTGATTGCTCTTTGGTAGACTTGCTTCTGTTATTCAAATTATGTTCCAGAAATTCATTCATGTCATTTCATTTTGTTGTAGTTTATTTATTTTTTTCACTGCTCTATGGAATTCTATTGTGTGAACCTACGGTTCATCCATTCTACTATTGATAGGCACTTGGGGTATTTCCCTTGGAGTAAAGGAGCCTGCACTGCTATGGCATTTTTGTACCTGCCTCTTTGTGCATCTCTGTAAGTTTCAATAGGTATAAAGCTAGATGTGAAATTAATGAGTCTTAGGGTATGGCATCTTCATTTGTACTAGATACTGCCAAATTAGTTTCTAAAGTGGTTGTGCCAATCTACCCTTCCTTC
Source organism: Callorhinus ursinus (assembly GCF_003265705.2). Classification (NCBI taxonomy): domain Eukaryota; kingdom Metazoa; phylum Chordata; class Mammalia; order Carnivora; family Otariidae; genus Callorhinus; species Callorhinus ursinus. The sequence continues at coordinate 2,254,026 of NW_027397107.1, forward strand.
AGCAGCTATAACTTTCTTGGTTGCTCTGCATCCTCATCAATTCTTGGTATCCTCAAGCTTTAAGCTTTTTTCCAATCTGGGGGCCTATTAAATTGTTTTTCACATTAATTTATATTTGCATTTTCCTAATTACTAGTAAGGTTGCACATATTTCCATGTTTATAGGATGTTTGAATTTCCTCTTTTTTATTATTTTTTTTAAAGATTTTATTTATTTATTTGAGAGGGAGAGAGAGAGAGAGCACATGAGAGGGGGGAGGGTCAGAGGGAGAAGCAGACTCCCTGCTGAGCAGGGAGCCCGAGGTGGGACTCGATCCCGGGACTCCAGGATCATGACCTGAGCCGAAGGCAGTCGCTTAACCAACTGAGCCACCCAGGCGCCCTTGAATTTCCTCTTATGTGATATGACTATCTGAACTTTTTAAATTTTTCTTTGGGTTGTTGGTCTTTTCTTTTTCCAGCTTTTAACTTGTCATTTTACTCTTTTAATTGATGAGTAGAAGTTTTTCATTTTATTTTATTTTAAAAATATTTTCTTTATTTATTTTAGAGAGAGAGAGAGAGAGAGGGAGCATGTGACCAGGGGGAGGGGCAGGGGGAGAGGGAGAGAGAGAATCTCAAGTAGGCTCGCTGAGCGCAGAGCCCGATGCTAGGCTCAATCCCATGACCCTGAGATCATAACCTGAACCAAAATCAAGAGTCAGACACTTAACCGAGGGAGCCACTGAGGCACCCCATGAAGTTCTTCATTTTAATGGGGAATTTACCGATCATGTGCCCTACAGTTTGTGCTGTTTTGCATCTTGTTTGAAACTTTTATCCTTTTCTAAAGTAAACACATTCTATTATAATGTCTACCTTCTTCTATTGTCTTCTTATATATATCTATATAAGATATAACATCTTACGGTTTTGCCTTTTGTATTTATGTGTTTAATCCACCTGGAATTGATGTTTGTGAACATGGGGGTGCATTACATTATTTCTACATGGTCGACCAGTTGTCCCAGTACCCTCTGCTGGAGTATTTGTCTTTCCCTGCAAAAGTACAGTGTTAGTTCTGTTACAAATCAGATTTCCTCGTATGAACATGAAGCTATTCTAGGCTCCCTATTCTGTTCTGTTGGTCAGAACAGTTATCCTACTGTCAAAACTCTATCTTAATCATTACATTTAAAAGTAAGTATGTTCTCTTGAATGTCAGTTTCTCTGTCTTTACTTTTTCAAGTATGTGTCTGTTTGACGCCCTTTGATTCTTGTTAAAAATTTAAGGATCAGTTTGTGATGTTCTAAAAAACACTTGAAATTTTGATTAGTACTGCATTACATTTATAAATGACTTTATATTAACTCTCCCATTTTTTGTGAATATGACCTATCTCTCCATTATTCAGGACTTATTTTATGCCCTTCAGTAAGTTTTGTAATTTTCTTCAGAAAGTTCTTATATATCTTTCCCTAGATTAGTTCCTAGATATTCTTTATTTTCTGATACAATTGTAATGTTACCTTTTTAAAGAATTCTATTTTCTAACTATTTTCTGGAATTGGTAATGCAATTTAAAAATAGTTTTTAAAATTAAATTCTTTATTTCAAGATTATTGTAGATTCACATAAAGTTGTAAGAAAATAACACAGAGAAATCCATATACCTTAGCTTCTCCCAAGGGTAACATCTTGGATAACGATAGTATAATATCACAATCGGGTTATTGGCATTGATGCAGTCCGTGTATGGAATATCTCCATTCCTGCAAAGATTCCCCATGTTGTCCCTTTATAGTGGCCCCCCCATTTCCACCTTCACCCATGGCAACTATTTCTATGCTTTGGTCATTTCAACAGCATTGTACAAATGGTATCAGACAGTGTGTAATCTTTGGGGACTGGCTTTCTTCACTAAGCATAATTCCCTGGAGGTTCACCAGGTTGTTGAGTACATCAGTAACTCCTTTTGATTGTGGAGTCATGCTACATGGTCTGGATGTGCCACAATTTGTTTAACCACTCCCAACAGAAGGACTCCGTGTTGTTCTCACTTTTTGGCTGTCAGGAATAGAGATGATCTCAACATTCCTGTGCAGGTGAAAGATACATTTTGATTTCTCTGGGAAAAATGCCCAGGAGCACAGTTTTGGGTTTGTACAATTGTTTTATGTTTTATTTTTAAAGAAACTGCCCAACAACTTTCCAGTGGTCTTCCCATTTCACATACACGTAAGCAAAGTATGAGCGATCCTGTTTCTCTGCAATCTCGACAGTATTGGATGCCGCTATTTTTTATTTTAGCCATTCTGATAGGTATGTAGTGATAGCTCATTGTGGTTTTAATCTGCACTTCATCAATGGCTGATGGCTTTGAACATCTTTTCATGTGCTTATTTGCCTCTTCAGCGAAATGTCTGTTCATGTCTTTTGCCCATTTTCAAATAAGATTGTTATTTTTCCTGTGGAGTTTTAAGAATTATTTACATATTCCAGGTGCTCATCTTTTATTGTATATGTGGTTTGCAAATATTTTGTCTAGAACTATAGCTTGTCTTTACATCCTCTTAATGGGATCTTTCACAGAGCAAAAGTTTTTAATTTGGATGAAGTCTAATTTATCAATTTTTCCTTATATGAATTATGTTTTTGGTGTCAAGTTTAAGAATTCTTTCCCTGGCTCTAGATCCTGAAAATTTTCTTCTATTTTCTCTAAAAGTTTTATACTTTCGCATTTTACACATAGGTCCATTTTGAGTTAATTTTTGTATGAGATGAGAGACATGGGCCAAGCTTCCTCCTTCCCCACCTGCCTCCCCACCCCCATCAACGTTCACTTGCTACAGCAGCATTTGTTAAAAGGGCTATCTTGCCCCCAAGGAGTGGTGTGGGCACCTTTGTTATAAATCGGGAGAGCATATTTGTGTAGATCTATTCCTGGGTTCTCTATTCTATATGTATATCCCTCTTCCAATACCACACATTTTTGGTACTGTAGCTACATAATTCATCTCGAAATCAAGTAGGTAGATTTCTCCATTTTATTGTTCTTTTTTCAACATTGTTTTTAACTATGATAGTCTCTTTGTATTTCCATATAAATTTTAGAGTAATTTTGTCTATATCTATAAAAATCTAGCTGGGGTTTTAGCAGGAATCACATGAACTTTATATATGAATTTGGGGAGAATTAATCTTTACTATGTGAGTTTTCCAATCTATGAATATGGTTATGTCTCTCTATCCACTGAGATCTTTGATTTCTTTCATTAGTGTTTTGTGGTTTGCAGCATACAAGTCCTGTAAATGTTTTGTTACATTTATGCCCAAGTATGTTTTTGAGTGATTGTAAATGGTATGCCTTTAAAGTTTAGTGTCAATGTGTTCATTGCTCGTAGAAAGGAATATAATTGATTTTTGTTATGTTCAGTTTGTACCCTGCAAATTGTTGAACTCACTTTTTTGTTCTATGAATTATTTTCATAGATGCCTTGGGATGTTCTATGTAGACAATCATGTCATCTACAAATAAGGACAGATTTGTTTCTTCCTTTCAGATCTGTATGCTTTTTGTTTATTTTTGTTGCCTTATTGCAGTGGTTAGAACTTTCAGTACCGAGTTGAATGAGGGTTGAGATTAGGTGTTCTTGCTCTGCGCCCAATCTCAGAGGCAAAGCATTCAGTTTTCCTCATTAAGAGTGTTGTTAGCTATGGGTTTTGTGTAGATATTCTTTATGACATTAAGAATGTTCTTCTTTAGCCCTGGTGTTCTGAGAGCTTATGTTATGAACAGGTGTTTAATTTCATCAGATGCTTTTCTGCATTGATTGATATGATCATGTGATTTTTCTTTGTTAGCCTGTTAATATGGTAGATTACCTAATTAATTTTTAAATGAACTATCCCTGCATCCTGGAACAACCCCACATGGTCATCATGTGTAGTTGTTTTTATCTACTGGTGAATTTTATTTGAAGTATTTTGTGAAGGATTTCTACCTCTGCAATCACAAGGAATATTGATCTGTAAGTTTCTTTTTTTATACTGTCTTTGGTTTTGGTACCAAAGTAATACTAGTATCATAAAATGAATTGGGAAGTATTCTTTCCTATTTTCTGGAAAACTCTGTATACAATTGATGTTAATTCTTTAAGCGTTTTGTAGAATTCTCCAGTAAACTGTCTGGCTCTAGAATTCTCTTGCTTGGGTGTTTCTTAAATTTTACAGACTTCTGAAGATTTCCTAACTTTTTTTGAGTTGATTTTGATAGTTTTTTTCTCAGAAAATTTTCATTTCACTTAATTGTTCAAATTTATTCTATAAAGTTGTCTATAATATTCTCTTATCTTTGTAATATGTATTGCATCTGTAATCATGTCCCCTCTTAACACATCATGTTATTTGTGTTTTCTCTCTCTCTCTTTTTTTCTTGATTATGCTGGAGTTTCACCAATATTTTAAAATATTTTCCCAGAACCAATTTTTAATTTAGTCAGTCCCCCTCTTGCATGTCTAATAAGTCTTGTTCTTATCTCTAGTATTGATTCTCCCCTACTTCCTTTGACGATTAGCTCATTAATTATTTTCAGCCTTTATCTCTCTTAATATAAGCATTTAAGATGATGACTTCTTCTTTGAGTATAGCTTTATCTTCCGCTGTATTTCATAAGATTTGATGTCCAAATTTCCATGATCATTCAGTTCTAAATGCTTTAACATTTCCAATATAATTTCTTCTTTGACCCATGAGTTATTTAGAAAGTGTGATTCTTAATTTTCAAATGTATGAGCATTTTCCAGTTAATCTTTTGCAAAACCTTTTTGAATGATTTTGAAATAATTGTAGATTCCCACAAAGTGGCAAAGTACAAGTAGTATATCCTTCACCCAGTTTTCCCCAATGGTTGCATCTTCCATAAAAACTATGTAGGACATCCAAACCGGAGATCTAACACTATTGTGATGTATGTGTAGTTCTGTGCTATGTTACCCCGCACGTACATCTGTGTAACCACCATCCCAGTCAAGATACAGAACTGCTCCATCTCCCCCAGCCCCCTGCCACTGCCCCTTTACCGTCACACCCAGCCTCCTACCACCCCTAACCTCTGGCAACACGAATCTGTCTTTTGTCTCTCCAACTGTCTTTTTATCATGTTTTATGGCTGATGGTGGTGTTGTCGGAAAGTGTGGTACTATTCTAGGCCATTGTAATTATTGAGAATTGTTGGATGACGCTGTACACGATTATTTTTTGCAAATATTTTACGTATGTTTGAGGAGAGATTGTATTCCGCTATGGTTAATTGTATTGTTTAAATGCTCTACACACTTTCTGATGTTTATCTGCTTGATCTAGCAGTGTTTGGGGAGTAGGTTAAAAATCTATGCTAGATTTTCCTTGTTATGTCAACATAGGGGGGCTAAACAAGGTGTAAACAAGCTTAGAATTCTATCTTACTCATGATTTAAAGCAGGTATTCTATAGTGAGTGACCTTACCTCTATTAATTTTTGTTGTGTAAATCTCCTTTTTCTATAAAATGGTACCAGATTGATTTTGATTAGCATTTGTCTGATTTACCTATAAAAGAAGTAATTGACCAGCTGGAATTCATTAAAATTAAAGACTGTTGGGGCACCTGGATGGCTCGGTTGGTTAAGCATCTGACTCTGGATTTCAGCTTAGGTCGTGATCTCAGTGTCCTGAGATCAAGCCCCATGTCAGGATCTGTGCTCAGCATGGAGTCTGCTTGTCCCTCGCCCTCTGCTCCTCCCCCAGCTCTCTCTCTCTCTCTAAAACAAGTAAATAAAATCTTTAAAAATTTTTTAAAAAGACTGCTCTGTGAAAGACAATTATCAAGAGAATTAGAACACAAGCCACAGAGTAGGATATAATCTTTGCCAAAAACACATCTGATAAAGGACTGTTATCTGAAATATACAACAAAATATATGAAGGACTATTATCCAAAATATACAAACAACCTAATTGAAAAGTGGGCCAAAGTGTAAATAAATACCCTACCAGAGAAGATCTACAGATGGCAAGTAAGCGCTTGGAAGGATGCTGCGCATCATAGGTCACCAGGGAAATGCAAACAAAAACAACCATGAGCCACCACTACACACATATTAGAGGGCCAAAACAGGGAACACTGAGGACACCACATGCTGGTGAGGATGTAGAGCAACAGAAATTCTCATTCTCTGCTGGCGGGAGTGCAACGTGGTGCAGCCACTTTGAAAGAGAATTTGGTGGTTTCTTATAAAACTAAACATAGTCTTGCCATATGACCCAGCACTTGGGCTCCTTGGCATTTACACAAAGGAGCCGAAAACTTGTGTCCACACAAAATCCCGCACATGGATGTGTACAGCAGCTTTGTTCATAATCGCTCAAATTTGAAAGTAACCAAGATGCCCCTCAATAGGGAGGTGCATTCATGTACTGGATGCATCCGGACAATGGAATATTGTTCAGCCCTGAAAACAAATGAGTTGTCAAGCCCTGAATGGGCATGGAGGAACTTCACATGCATATCACTAAGAGAAAGAAGCCAATCCGAAGAGCCTGCACACTGTGTGAGTCCATCTACATGACATTCTGGAAAACGCAAATCTATGGAGACAGTTAAAAGGTCAGTGGATGCCCGGGGTGGGGCAGGTGGAGAGGTAAATAGGCAGATCACAGCGGCGGTGAAGTATATGCTCCGTATGAGATTACAGTGATGGGTACCTGTCAGTACACATTTGTCCAGACCCACAGGAGGCACACCACCAAGAGGGAGCCTCAGGCAAACTGTGGACTTTGGGTGATGATGACGGGTCAATGTAGGTTCATCCTTGGTAATGGATGTGCCCTCTTGGCATGGGATGCTGATGGTGTGGGTGCAGAGGGTATGTGGGAAATCTCTGAACCTCCCTCTCAATTTCTTTTAAGCCTAAAACTGCTCTTTTTTTTTTTTTTTATTTGACAGAGAGAGAGAGAGAGCTCAAGCAGGGGAAGGGCCAGCGGGAGAGGGAGAAGCAGGCTCCCCGCTGAGCAGGGAGCTCAACGTGGGGCCCGATCCAGGACCCTGGGATCATGACCTGAGCCGAAGGCAGACACTTAACCGACTGAGCCACCCAGGTGCCCCCTAAAACTGCTCTTAAAAATGAAGCTTTTCTTTAAAAGTCAAGTGAAGTGTCTAAAAAAATTTTTTTTAAGTAAATCTATCCTGACAATCCTTGTCTTTTAGCTGGTTCATAGAGCCTCTTAAATTATGCACACACTTGCATGTAAAATTATTTCATTTTAAATATTTTTTTCTACTTTTCCTGTTTTTTTTTTTTCCTGTGTTTCTTTTTTTGTCTTTTTGGTGGTCATATTTTTCTCATTCTTTTTCTTCCTTATTGGTTCTGTTTATAACTCTGTGTCTGTAATTTTATGATTACCCCAGAAAATTTGGCATGCACATCCAGGTTTTCAATGTTAAACTTATCAGTTTTTACTTTTACCCTCCTTCGGAATGGTGCAAAAACCACTGAATATTTTCATTCCAGTAGTGCTCTCTCTCGGCTTATATCCTACTACTTTCAGGTAATTCAGCTCTATTTTTACATATATATTTATATATGTATAAATACAAATATATATATGTCTTCTCCCTCCCCCCTCCCTCCTCCCACCTCCTACTCTGCCTTCTCTGGAATGTCATTGGTGAGGATATACTGGTGGTGAACTCTCTCAGGTTCTCTATCCGAAAGGCCTTCATTCTACCCACACTTAAAGATACGTTAGCTGGCCTCCAAGTCTCCGCTGATGGTTGCTTTCTCTTGCCACATTGGATTGATTATTCACAATTGCCGCTGAGACAAGAGCTTTGGGTTTCATCCTTGCTCGTTTAAAGACGGTCTGTCCTCTCTCTGGCCGCTTTACAGATCTATGTAAATGTTTCGATGTTCCATAGCTCAACCAGGAGCTGTCCAAGTACTCTTTTCTTTTTATTCATCTTATTTGGGATTTGTTGGGTTTCGTGACCCTGTGGATGGATGATTTCACTGGGACTGGAAGACCCGCACACTCGCGCATGTGCAGTGAGTCTTGTTCTGGAAGGCGGGTCTTTTTCAGATCAATGCTCTTGTCCCTCCTGCGGTGCTCTCTCAATCTGCGGTTCAATCCACCTATTTACTTTCAAATATCAATAATTTTATGATTTTTAAAATTTCTCTGTACTTTTCCCAAGTCTGCTTAGAAACTTTCATGGTTCCTCTCTCCTCAAATTGCCCAATCATCTCTTTTATTTCTCTAAAAATTTAAATATATTTATTTTGCTTTCTGTGTCTGTTTTTCCCACTATGTGAAGTCTTCGCAGGGCTGATTTTGGCGTGTATTGCTCCTTCTGGTTCTCTCTCATGGTGCCTTATTCCAATATGTGTTTTGTTTTTATTATTATTATTATTTAACTTTTTTTTCTCGGAGAGCTTATAAGTCTTGTTAGTTTCTTGGTGGGAATCTTTGTGACCCAGGTTAAAGCTTGTTCCTCCAGAGAAGATTCGAATTTGTTTCTGCCAGGTGGCTGGGGCACCACCAGCCTGGAACCATTTTGAACTACATTCTTGTCTAGAGGTTTTTCAAGACATGCATGTGGTATGAATTAGGGTTACCAAGTCCTGTGAGGGCCATCTGGTAACTGTTAATCACCAGCAAATCAGAAAAGCTCTCCCTCCTTCCATTAGGGCCATTTCCAGACTGACAATTTTCAGGCAGTTCCTGAGGGTGGGAGGGAGGGTGTACATTTCAAATGAAGATGTAATTAATGAGGGCTTCCTCTATGCGGAGTGTCCTCTTGAACTCTGCATCTTGGGAAGAAATCGGGACTTTCTGTCTGCTCCCGACATCCCAGAAAGCTATAGAAGGCGAAGTTCAAGTCCAGCTGGTTCATAAAGTGATTTCGGGGCATCAGCCAGCTTCTGGCCTGCTTACCTGCCAGGAAAATTGTGGTGCAGCCTTTTTTATTTCTTGGCTTCTGAGAATTCCTTCCTCCTTTGCTATTTCATTGATACATTCCCACTCCAACCCACGCTTTTACTTGGTTTTAGCAGAGGGATCAAAGTAACGAGTTACTATCATAACATCCTCAACATCCTCATTGTTTTCTATTACAGACAATGGGATAAACATATTTCTACACACATCTTTGTGCATTTTGTCCAGTTATTTCCTGCAACAAATCTCTAGACTATGAAAAAGATGTGACAGAATTGAGAAATAGCTGGGAACTAGATTGGCATTACTTGGTGACTGGTTGGATTATTAGGGTTCTTGCTGGTCATCTATCCAGGTACTTCGCATAGATGATTTCATTTAAATCTTCTGAAAATCCCACAGGATCTGATATGATAAAAACTCGACTGAGGGTCATTTCTATTAAATTGGTAGAAATACAAACCCTGTTTTGGCAGAAAAAATATTCAGTTTTTTTTGGAAAAGTGATATTCCCCAGAGTTGTAAATTTAGGAGAGTGCTTACAAAACTAATAAGAGGAATAAATTTTTGACTAGGCAACATAGTTTTATAATGTGAAACAAATAAGTAAGACTAGGTTGGAAGAAGATGAATGAAGGGTGGTCCTATCGGCTATTAAAACAATCGCCCACAAGCATCTCAGTGCCTTCCCACTTTTAAGCTTTCCTTGGGTCTGATTAGCAGAGATAGTCCCTGGTTTTCTCAGGAGGCAGCTATTTTGCATGGAGACATCACTACAGAGGTATGACGCCTGAATTTATTCTTACAGAATACATTTGGTGGGGTATTCTCGAAGAGGGAAGAAGAGCAAGGATGGGCCACCGTAAGACAGGACCGGATGCAGAAGGTCCATGGGGCAGGGGATCTGGCTCACTGGGCCGGGAGGTGTGGGTGGATCTGAGCAGCGTCAGAGAAGGCATGAGCTGGGGAGCTCAGACTGGATCTTGAATCTATCAGAGACAGATGCACCAGAGACTCAATCAGGCTCAAGAGGAGCATTTGCATCTTTATGAAATCATGCTAGCAGAAGCAGCAGTCCAGGGCAGGGGCATTATGAATGAATAAATGAATTTTCCTTTCAAAGTGATTTTATTAAGATATAACTCATACGCTGTATAATGTGCCCATTTAAAGTGTCCTATTAAATGGTTTTTAGCATATTTACAGAGTCGTGTAACTGTCACCACTATGCGATTTTATTTCATTATGTTTTTTGTAGATAAAAGGATTTTAATTATGGAAAGCACATGAGACTCATCAAAAAAAAAAACCCCTCTAGAGTAAACAATAAAAGAATTCTGTAAGGGGTGTGGTGTCAAAATTAACATAAAGAAATCAGTATTTTCCTTATGTACAAACTGCAATTAAAGTAATGGAAAGAAAGATTACACTGACAACAGAAGCAAATAAACAAAAGTCCAAATACCCAGGAGTTAAGAAGACACATCCAAGACCTATGTGACTATCTGATTTTAGAACATTTTCATCACTAGGAAAAGAAGCCCCATGCTCTTAGCAGCCGCTTTCCATCCACCCTGCCCCCCAGCTCCTGTCCATCCTTAACCATCCACGAATCTACTCCCTGTCTCTAAGATTTGCCAATTTTGAACTTCTCACAAAAAATTGGAATCATAGCATATGTGGTCTTTTGTGACTGCTTTTTTCCACTTAGTATTATGTTTTTGAGGGTCATCCACATTATAGCACGTGTCACACAACCCTGTCCCAGCTCTTGGTTGTCTCTCAAATCTTTGTGATTGTCCAAGGAGTGTGTCTTGTTTTTAAAGCTCCCAGTAGGTGAGGGTCTGTCAACCAGCCCGTGTCCCAAAGGGGAAGATCTCGGTCAGCACCTAGATTTAGGTGGCTTGGAAGCCAGACCCCCAGGCAGCAGCTTTTAAGGAATGCACATATATGCAGTCCCGTGGGACCACAAGTGTAAGGCCTGCTGCCCAGCAGAGCCAGGTGATGCAGAGGGGTCCCCTAGAAGCAGCCACAAACATTGTTGCTCAGGCACGTGTATAGGCTCCTTCCTGGGAGACGCCAGTGAGCTATAGCGAGGCAAAGGACATCCCCGGCCCACATTCCCCAACAGCACCTCCAGAACCTCCAGACGTGTGCCAGATCTGAAGCCCGTCCCTAAGCCTGAAGCTCTAGGAGTAACAAGTAAGTCTCTTTCTCAGAAAGGCTGGGGCTGGGAGGGGGGCTCAGTCTGGCCGTTGTGCATTTCCCTGGGGATGGTAGCATGCCAACAACTGTCTCTCCAACAGTTGCAGTCCCAGGGGACTGAGGAGCACAAGTCCCCCCACCCCCACCCCCCGGCCCCCAAAGCCAGGTGCTCAAACGGTTTCCCCTGGGTGACAGCTGCAGAAACGGGGTCACCAGCACCAGACGTAAAAACCGGCACATCAGACGTGGGTAGAAGCTTTCCTCTGGGGGATCCTGGTGCTCTGGAGTCCAGCAGAGGGGGGACACGAAGCTGGCACTCACCAAAAAAGAAAAAGGAAAAGAAAATAAAAGAAGGAAAAGAAAATAGAAACAAGAGATTGAAGAGGGAAGGATGCGACCCAATGGCTTTATCCCAATAGTGGAGGGGTGGTGTGAAGATGGCGCCCACCAGTTCTGTCCCCTGCGAGGACCCCCCGCAGGCCCCTGACCCTTAGACCAATGCTTTAAAATGAGCAAATGAGTCTCTTTCACATAAAATCTGGGCACTTTTCAAAGGGCTGCTTCCGTCTGACCCTGGGGTGGGGAGTGTGCGCCAGCCCCTTAGGAGCCGGTCCTCAGCTTGCAGCAACCCCAGGGGCTCCAGGGGGCATGAGTCCCAGGGGTCTTCAAATCCCAGTGTTTTGAGGGTTCATTTCTCAGGAGCCCTAAAAGTTGGGGTGCCCAATGTGGGCTACAAACTCTTGACTCCGCATGGGGGAGCTCCAAGCTTCGAGTTCCCTCCTGACTGTGGGCCGCCCCATCAAGGGTGGGATTATGAGGCTGAATTTCAGAATTCCTGCCATCCCCCTACCCTTTCTCATTTGCCTGATGCAAAGGGGTCTCTCTGCCAGTTTGTGGTTTGTTTGTTTTTTTTTCCTGGAGCAAATAGTTCCACATGTGGCTGTAGATTTCACCTGTCTGTTGGGGGGGGGGTGAGTTCAGTCCCCCTAGTCACCATCTTGAAACAGAGGCTCCTCACTGTGGCTCGGATTTGCATTCCCTTGATGGCTAATGATGCTGAATATCTTCATGTGCTTCTTGGCTTCTTGTGTAACCTCTTTGGGAAGGTATCTATTCAGATCCTTTGTCCATCCAAACAATTGGATTATTTGTCTTTCTATTATTGACTTGTAAGAACTCTTTATATATTCTCCATCCAAATCCTTCATCAGATACATAACTTGCAAATATTTTCTGCAATTCTGTGGGTGGTCTTTTCATTTCCTTGATGGTCTCCTTTGAAGCACAAATTTTGTAATTTTGAGGAAGCCCTTTTCCACATTTTCTTTTATCACTCGTGCTTTCGGTGTCACATCTAAGAAGTGTTTTCCTAACCCAAGGTCGTGAGGATCTGTGTTTTCTTCTAAGAATTTTTTTCAGTTGTATCTAGTATGTAGGTCTATGAGCCATTTCAAATTAATTTTTTTTGGTCTATTGTGGGAAAACAGACCAGTTCATTCTTTGATGTGTGGATGTCCAGTCGTCCCAGAACCATTTGTTCAAAATATCCTTTAAGGGGCACCTGGGTGGCTCAGTCGGTGAAGGGTCTGCCTTTGGCTCAGGTCATGATCCCGGGGTCCTGGGATTGATCCCCGAGTCGGGCTCCCTGCTCCGCAGGGAATCTGTTTCTCCCTCTGCCGCTCTCTCCTTCTTGTTCTCGCTCTCTCAAATAAATAAATAAAATCATTTTAAAAATTCTTTTAAAAGACCCTTTCTAGACCCCTAGGCCATTGTAATATTCCAGTGTCAGAGGAATACTCTGAATGAGGGCAGAGCCAGCAAGAATGGACATGTTGGGGCATTTGGAAAGGTAGAAGTACAACGTGACTGAGGTCATGCAGGGAGCCCCGCGGGAAGGAGGACTTGAGAAGGATTTCTAGTTTCTGTCCCCACCCTTCCTCTGTACATCAGGAGGCGTGTGGCCTTGGTGTCTCGCGTGACCATCCTGGAGCCCATCTGCCAGGCCCAGTTGTTCATCCTCATGACTTACAGATGAAAGCCTATTGCTGCATCATCAACCCAACCACCATAAGTGAGCCTCGACCTGGAGGACAGTTGGATGATATTTTGCGATTCCCTTAGCCCGGCACCGCTATGGTGTCTTGGTTCAAAGAGAAAATGAGGAGACTCCTATGTAAGTGGAATGCAGTCTGCTAACTCCGGAAGCTTTTGCCGGCCATCAGGAATCTACACATAAAATGAGCACTCCTAGGAAAGCAATGGCTCCTTCCAGCCCCTGGGGAGGACTTTAGACTCCAGAACAATGTTGCTTATAGGCTACAGCGCCCCAGAACTCTGCATCTTCATTCTGGGTGTGTTCCCCCCAGGTGTTGGGCTCTTTCCGTGCTTGAGGGTTGGCTGCTTAGCTCTTGCAGGCACACGGCTGATCGTCATGTTGGGAAACATGCCTTCAAGAGCCTCCCGGCTCTCCCACCGCATTCCCCACTCAGGCACCAGTCGGGCCGACTAGAGCGGGCACTGCAACCTGAGTAGTGATGGACACGTCTCTGATGGCAATGAGAGGAAACACGTCTGGAAATGTGTCTGCTAGCCCCTGACCTCAGTATGCGTCCTCGGCTTCCAGGGCTGCTCCCCCTTGGCAGCAGGAACAGAAGAGCTGTGTTCTGTGGGCCGCCAAGGGCGCCGCACTGTGCACAAGTTCGCGGGGATCCCACAGAGGCTCCTTTGAGAAGAAACCATGCCACCCAGGACATCTTGCCCAAGATTGACCAGGTGCCTCTGGGAGCCAGGGAAAGCGATGTTGTTCTTGAGAATGATCTCCTACCATGTGATCATCTCCCAGAGGACGGTAGCCCCTTAGATCTTTAAACATAACCATCCGTTGCGTTCTGAAGTGTGGAAGTGTGGAAAGCGATTATAGAGGTTGTTAAATCGACCCCCTTGGCTTACAAAGGGGGAAACTGAGTCCAAGCAATTAGGTGACCAGCCCAGGGTAATGCGAGTTTTAATGTTGCTGGTCTCATAACCTCTACCCACTCCGTCCCACAGTGCATTTCTGCTAAAGAAACCGTTCCGCTCAGCGTTGTACAGATTGAAAAGAATGAACTATACCTTGAAATAATCCCAGAGTGTGGATGAGTGCTGGGTTCTTGTTGGTGTCCAGGAAGTTGCAGGTCCACAAAGCTTGTGCACTCTGCCTCTATTTTGGGAACTTTTCAGGGTCATGTAGTTGGGCTTTTTTTTTTACATTTCTGATAGAAAATCGCCTCTTGGATCCCACCTTCGGTTGGTGGTAGTACATGTCCGTTCTTCCCTGCACTAGCCCTCTAGGGAGCCAACTCCCACCACAGCCACGCCAGAGCGAAGCACGTCGAGTCTACACGACTATCCGAGTTTGGCAACTGCTGGGTCGACGCAGGTTGCCGGAGCCTCCAGCTAGTTCAGAGACTGGCTCCGTGGCAGAGGGAAGGGACCAGCCGCCTGCCACCTGAGTCTGAGAAGGTCCTGGTCGGAGGACGCAGAGCTATGAAGGAAGGGACTCCTCTGTGCTGCCTTGCGCTTGCAGAGGCGGCTACATGACCTGCCTGTGCGCCGAGGGGTCGCTTCTCTCACTGCCCGATAAGAAGAGGCTGCACCACTGGTATGCAAAGAGCAGAGGGGTCCAGGGGTTCATCTGGCTGGTTCTGGATCAAGCCTCCCACAGCCAACCCTGAAACCCCAAAAGAAAGCTTCCCTCTTCTGAATATGACATTCATCTCCAGGTAATCTGGACCAAAAAAAAAAAAAAAAAAAAAGTCTTCGCTTCCTATGAATCTCCTGCCATCAGTTGGCTTTGCTTGCTGAGCTATTTCTAAATTTTGTTTTGGACAGGGAGCTTAATAAAGATGATGGAAAGAAAAAAAGAAAAGAACAGTCAACATACTGTCTTAAGTTTACTCATGTGACACTTGAAATGCATATAAAATGGCATTTTGTCTCTGATCTGGTTGTAAAAGTCATCCACGTTTGTTGTAGGAAACGTGGAACATACAAGGGGTTGTGAAATCAGAAAATAAGTATGCATAACCCCATCACACAGACACACTCTGCCAGCTCGTAAGAGCAGGACCCTGTCCACTGACATAATCTCACTACCTGGAATAGGGCCTCGTGCATAGTAAGTGCTTCATAAACATTTGATGAATGGATAATGTTACTATTTTGGTGTATTTATTTTTAGTCCTTTCCTTCTGCCTATGTTACATGATTATTGTGAGACTATTGGCAGGCGGCTGGTCCCTTCCCTCTGCCACGGAGCCAGTCTCTGAACTAGCTGGAGGCTCCGGCAACCTGTGTCGACCCAGCAAGTGCCAAACTCGGATAGTCGTGTAGACTCGACGTGCTTCGCTCTGGCGTGGCTGTGGTGGGAGCTGGCTCCCTGGAGGGCTAGTGCAGGGAAGAACGGACATGTACTACCACCAACCGAAGGTGGGATCCAAGAGGCGATTTTCTATTCATAGCATCTTTTTTTTTTCTTTAAATTACCTACCATGATAATACAAGCATATGTATATTACAAAAATTCCTTATAAACATGATTTTTAAAGATGATTCATGTTTGTATATACCTCGCTTACTTATTTATCTTCATCTTTTTAGAGATTTGGGGGAAAATCCACATTTCAAAGGTACTTTGCAAATAAGGCTGCACTTTAGACGAGAAGACGTATTGGCTGTTTTACTAGGTTTCTTTATGTTCAGTGAACCCAAAAGAGCTACTGAAGTCACATTTAATTATTTACTTGCATGGTGTCCCTGGAGAGCATGGAGAAGTGGGAATAATATCAGAGGACATGGCCTCAGGGACTATTATAATTAAGAAGTATCTTTGGCTATTATATTGAATGAAGCAGTTGAGTCAAAGAACTAGTCATGATGCTAAATCCTAGAAATATAGTCTTAAAAATTCAAATGAACTAAGCCCCCTTCCATAGAATTCCTGCTCTGTTTCCGTTTGGAGACTCACAGGGGAGGCTGGTTGAAGACAGTTTTGTTCAGGTTAATATAGCACCACCTACTGCTGAGAAGGAAAATGAGTGCTATAGGAAGATGAGCCCTGGTTTTAAACCCTGATCTGGTCAAGAAAGAAAAGGAAAGCGGTATGTGGTTTCTTGCAGGATCCTCTTGAGTCAGAACTAGATAAAATTGTAAACACAAAAAGGGCTGGGAGTGGACTTCTGGCTCCAGATGGCTCCAGAGTACCTTCTATTCATTCCCCCGCCTCTTACAATTTCTACCAAAACAGTCTATTTCTACCAAAATTCAAAGAATATATAGACTAATAAGGAGAAGTGCATGGGGAGAACAGGAAGCTGTGGGAAGAGGCCAACCACATTCTGGAACCTCTGGGAACTTCATGCATGACACAGTGCAGGTGACTCTGGATTGAGGGCAGGGTTAATTCGCCTGCCGCTGACCACGCAGGAAGTGAGTGGGGCAGATATCAGAAGGACCCTCCCCCTCCCCCAGAACCTGCCCGCTCACAGTGCCAGGGGCTGGGGCAGAGGGTGCATTGTTGGGTGCAAAGCGGGAGGCAACAGTAGATCATCCTTCCATCCTGGGAAGTGGGCCAGGTGCTCTAGTCCACACACACACACACACACACACACACACACACACACACACACACCCTGGAACCATGACATTAACCAGGCCTCTCAGTTAGAAGAGTGCGGCAGGTGCCCCTAACAGACCTCTACCCCGGGACACTTAAATCCCAGGTAGCATCCAAACTGACAATAGTTTCTAGGTCTGATGACAAATACCCAAAGACTCCGCACTCAGCAAATAATTTAAGTGTGACAACCACAAAATAACATTCTCAGACATGCAAATATTCAGAGAACTTTCCATCTGCATAACTTTCTTGAGAGAAAACACACACACACACGCATACACACTCAAGGATGATGGTAGTGAGTAATGCACCAACATAATTCAAGAATTAGCTCAAGATCATTGCGGGTAATAAAGTTATATAAAAACAGTTCTAGGCAGAGAAATAAAATAATTAATACCATTATCCTCATTATTGACCTCTTTCCCTCTGTCCTTCCGTCCTCTGTCCCTAAAACCCCCAAGTCATATGTTTTCTGTTCCATTGTTCACCCTGACAGAGAAATGAGGTCAAGTATACTGTTTAACGTATTGCTTTATAAACTCAGCACCGTGGGAGAGTGCTCCAAATTATTAGTATAAAAAAAGAGCCAGGAAAATGTGAACAATATGGCAAAAGGTAGAAGAAAACGAAGAGAACCATAACCAAATATAACTTGGGAATGCTGGTTTTTAAGGCCCTAAATTAAATCTTCGGAGGTGGAAATCAGCAATATGATAAAATCATAATACTCTCAAGAATGCAAGGATGGTTCAATATTAAGACACCTATTCATGTAGCATTCATTCCGCAGAAGTTTCTAAGTGCTTCCTACGCACAGAACGGGGGAACTGACTGACACGAAACACGTCTCCATGGCTTCCCGTTCAGGGGAGGTCTTTCCTCCATTGGTCTATCTCTGTCATCACTGATCACTCGCCCTTGTTTTCTTGTTTGCTGAGGGCCTTCCTCCACTAGAACAGCATTGTTCCAACATCAGTGTCTTATCCGGCTTGTTTGCACCTGTTTCCCCAGCACCTGACAAAGAATCAGAGACCTATTGACTGACATGCTTATTCGGCATCTGTTGCCTTAGATCAGTATCTACACAGTATATTCACTCAATTTTTATTAAATGGGCGACTCTATCTATAAATGAATGGATGACGGTGATTCTAAATCTCTGCCTTTATAGAGCCTATAATTTACTGGTGGAGACAGACAATCCAACCAGAACTTCCATGGTCCGTGCCCAAACCTCCGCTGTCTACGCATGTTTTTCTGTTCTAACTGACTTGCTGAATAAAAGGTGGGAACTGTTTTGCAGGAAGCTTCCACAACTTCTTCCCGAGAAAGGTCTGGAAAAGTAGAAGTGCAAAGTAGTACCTTCCTGCTTCCCAAAGCCTGTCATCAAAGGACACGCAGCAATTCAACCAGTAAGTGCGTCATGGAACTGTCCTCAGGAATGAAGCCTCGCTGTCGCTGAGGACCAGGAATATCAGTGACGTGGAGAGATCTGGGGGAGGGTGGGTCTCGGCTGGTTCAGTTGGATTAAACATGGCTGCGGTCTGCTCGCCTCTCTGGGAGAATTTGTCGTGGTGCTTCTGTGTCCATGGCACTTAAGTACCATGTTGGGAAGAGCCGACATAGGGGATAAAAGGCAAGGGCTTTCCTCCTGCTCTGTCTTCTGATGTGCTTCTTGATTTTAGGAAGCCTACTGGCTCTCCCAAGGTCTGCATCACCTCATCTGTCACCAGATGGGAGTGGAGGCTGAAGGATGTCAGGATTCTTGGTTGCTGCAAAGAGAATAGCCCTACTCCAAAGTCAGGGCATTTGAAGAATGCAGAAAAGCATGAAGAGATTAAAACCACACCGCATGCTGATATTAGAAATAATCCGTGTTAACCTTTTCCGTTCTTCCACCCCATGCCTCTACATGCCTATGGAGCACGGGTCCATGCACGCGGGCGCACACAGCACGACTTCATGTCCTTGGAAATTCTTATGTAAACACCATGCTCAGTGGGTGCCTCGTATTTCATTATGTGAATGTGCCTAACCTAGTTAACCAACTCCCTAGTATTAGATAACTAATTTATTCTCTGTTTTTCACTAAGATAATCAGCATTGTTATGTTTGTCCATGAAATTTTGCTTACGTTTGTGATGATTTTCTTAGGGAAACATAAGGAGCCATTGATGGGAGCATGGTTAGGAGTGCACACTTGCTTCCAGAACTAATGATCCATGCAGCCTTGGGCAAGTGCCTTCAACTCTGTCACATGTTACTCAGCCGTAGGATGCACTCTCTAAACCATGATTTGCCAAGCTCATTTCCTATTTTGGGACTGCTAGTTGCTTTTTTGTTTAATCATAAGTTTTTGCTTATTTCCCCCTTTAGAATAATTTCCTAGAAATGGAGTTTCAAAAGGCAACTGTGCCTTAGATTTTGATCTGTGCTGCCAAATTTAAGTAGCTAAGACTCCAATAATGTGTATGAGTACCTTTCTTTGGTCATAGCCCACACCGTATTAAAATTTAACAAAATATATTTGCTGCAGATTTTTCTCTATTCCCCTCTTCTCCAACACCCCCCCCCAACTTTTTTCTGGTCCTCTTCGCACCCAGGACCGGCTACACGAGTTGCGGGGATCTGTGTAAGATGAAAGTGTGGGAACCTTGCTCCAATATTATTAAGAATTTCAAAATGGAGGCGGTGGGGCATTAAAACCCAAGCCTAGGCCCCTCTAAGTGTGGGGTTCTGTGCGACTTCACAGGTGCATGCCCACGAAGCCAGCCTTGCTTGTGCCCTGGACACCGAGCAGACCCTGGCCCCCTGGCCTCCTGGCCCCTGGCCCTCTGGTTTTCCATGGAGCACCACCAGGAGACTGGAGGATGGAGGAGAAGCTGCCGGAGCATTTCTTCCCCGTTTCCTCTGCCTCCGTGCTGTGGTCCTGGCAGGCTGTGTCTGGCTGGAACTAGACGCCAGGTCAGGGTGGCCTGCGTTCCATGGATCCAGCACCCACCGGGCTCTGGGAAGGCACCTGCCAGTT
The DNA here is from genome assembly GCF_003265705.2 of Callorhinus ursinus. Lineage (NCBI taxonomy): Eukaryota > Metazoa > Chordata > Mammalia > Carnivora > Otariidae > Callorhinus > Callorhinus ursinus. The sequence goes on from NW_027397107.1 coordinate 2,273,874, forward strand.
CCTGGGTACCTGGATGGCTTCGCTGTTTTCCTAAACCCTGTCCACTCTTTGTACACGGCCCTTCATTCGTTCCTCTCAGGGGCCTCGTGGGCTCGCACTTGACTGGTTCGCTGGCCCCGAAAACCAGCCTCTTCACACAGCTGTCTTAAATGTTCCTTCGTTTATCCCTTTCTCTTTTTGGGGGAGTCCACCTATTTTTCTCTTGGGGTGATCAGTTTTAGCATTAATTTATAAAAAGCATCTTAGTTACATTAATATTTGGCTGTCATATTTGTGGGACATACTTTCTTCAGTTTATTGTCTTTCTTTTAAGTCTTTTTTTAACATAAGGATAAGAATATCTTTATATAATTAAACCTATAGATTTTTTTCCCTTCCTAATAATGTTAAAGTTTCTTCCATATCCAGAGAACAATTCAATATTTGGCTATGTTTCTTTCTAATTTCTAAACAATTTGCCTTTTTTTTTTTTTTAAAGCCTACTATATCCATCATTAATGTTCGCTGTTTGGTGTGAAATAAGAATCTAAACGTGTTTTTAAGTTGGGTCCAGCATGGCTTACTGGTGGTCAGTTTCTGCCCGCCTTTCGTTGTACTCTTTCTGTTTGTTTGATTTATCTCTTGCAAATGGTGTGCGGTTAGATCTTGAAAGCAAACGTGGCCATCTTTTTAAAGAGAGACGTCCAGGCCATTGGTGTTAGTTTTACAAATAATATTTGGTTTCAGTTTCCTGCTTTTTATACTTTGTTATTATCACTTGTTTGTTCCTTGCTTCTTGCTCTGGGTGCCTGCCTAACTTTTGCAGCGATTTGGAAAGTGTATCCAATTTTTATCCCCACTTCTGGTTTCCTTTACGTGTCGTTAATTAATTAATCAGTTGGGTTCCATTAACTAAGGAATACCTGAGGCTCTATTTTCTAAGTTGCCCCCGCCTTTGGAAAATGGTGTTCTTCACCCCCTCATCTCTTTCCCAGTTTATTTTTCCATTCCCTAATTTAACTTCACCGTAACTTGCAAAGTCGTATTACTATTGTACAATCATCACAATATACAGTTTCCCTTTCAAGAGTTACTTGACCACATTTTCAATGAACTCAATCAATGCTGTATGTTTAACTTGCGATGGTAATCTTGATCTGTTTCCTTGTGGCGGGAGCGCGTCCACGAGCCATTTGCAGACCAGTCTGTGCTTTGGCAACCCGCTTTGTCTGGACCCTGGGGCCTGGGTCCATGCTGACCCAGCTCCGTGGTGGGAGTGGGAAGTGCCCTCGGGCTGCCTGGTGGCAGGGGGGTGGGGGGCAGAGGCGGGGCTGGAGTGGCCTGGGCTGTCCCCCTGCGCCTGCCCGTGGCTTTGGGGTGGCTCTGAGGGTGTTCTCAGCGGACATTTGCGTGTTGAGAGCGCACGTGACTTCTTCCGTTTCTCCTCTTGGCGCTTTAGGTGTTAATCCCTGCTGCACCGGAGATACCGATTTCCCGATGATCAAGAAATCTGCAGCTTGCACAGACCGGCAGCCCTACTCCCTCTGCAGCAGCCGGAAGTCTCTCTCTCAACAGCTCGACTGTCCAGCAGGAAGGGCTGCCGTAAGAATGGAGGCGAGAAGGAGGGCGGGGAGGGGCCCGGACTCACCAGCGGCGGCGGGGGGCCTGGCTAGTGGGTTTGTGTCCGTGCAACTACTGAGGGGGGGCTGGCCAGTGGGAGTGGTCGGCTCTGGGCCAAGAAAGAACCCCACAGCCGACGGTCACCGTTGAGCGCCCCCACGTGCGGCTCGTCTATGCTATTAGGAGCTGAGGTGCCGTGAGCATTCCCTTGAGCAGACCCCAAGCTCCGGCTTTATTCTACCCGCATCCTGACTCTAGGGGGTAGACAGTGAACCGGGGCTGGGACAGGTGAGGGATGCACGCACGTGCACACGGCCAGTGGCAGACAGCCCTGGGGCTTGAAGTCGGACCTTCAGGACTCCGCAACCTGGGCTCTCAATCCTGTGCTATGGTGATGTGCTTTACACATAGCGCCCCTAATTCATAAGCTCAGAAATGAATGTACTATTTGCCCCGTTTTAGAGTGAAGAAACAGGAGCTTGGCCAGGTGAGTAGCTGTCTGAGTTCACACACCTTAAAACTTAAAGGACCAGGCAGAATTTGAGCCCAGCCCCGTGCGCTGCGCACTGTGTGTCCTTCCCTCTATGGGCATCAGTTGGCAGGTCGGGGGCTCAGCAGACACGGAGCTCGGTGTCCCCAGCCTCCTCCTGACACTTCCCTAAGCCCCGGGGGGTGTAAGCCAAGTGCCTCAGGCTGCCACCACCACACCCTGCACCCCTGTCTGCAGCACCTTATCCCTCTTTGTCTCCTCTCTAGCTCTGGAAAGCCTCCCCCGTCCTTCAGACCCCTGCCCAACACTACCTCTGCTGGGAGCGCTCCTGACCCACCAGCTGCATGGGCCTTACGCTTTTCCCAGTGCCCATCCTGGGCGTCTGTCCTCGTACAGCCCTCACCCCAGCAGAGCATGAGCGCTCCGAGGGAGTGCTCCGTAGGCAAGTGATGTTTGATTCTCCCCGCAGGGTACTCAGTAGTCGGGTAGATGCCTGCAAGTTTCATTTCCCTCTTCCCTTCCTTTCGTGGACTTAGTATGTCTCTCATTTGCAAACGGGGAGCATTGGGGTCCCAGGGTTAGGAAAAAGATGACACTCAAAGTGGCGGATGATTTTAACATAAGAAGAAACAGGCAGAGAATAGTTAAGTCACTTCCTCAAGGTCACCAGCTGGTCCTTGGCAGAGCCAGGGAAAGAACCCAAGGCAGCGGGGCTCGAGTCTCAGCTCTGACCCATAGTCCAAAGCTCTACTGTCCCCTCCCGAGTGGCTTCCTGCGGCACACGGGGTGTCTGTCTCTCTGGAACATTCTGCTTCTCCCGTGCAAGTCACCCGTCTGCCTCCCCTGCAATTTATGTTCTGCGTTTTAAAATCTCCATGTTCCTTGCCCCCCACTCCATGCCTGGCGCAAGGAGGGCTCTCAGCATGTGTGTCTTGAATCGGACACAGTCTGCCGAGGGCATTCTGGGTGGCTGGGGTCCCCACCTCTGTTTGAGACTTTGGCTGTAGGACTCGCTGCCCTGGGGCAGCATGGTCTGGGATGCACTCCGCACCTGCCGTCGGGTCAGGCCTCAGGGGGCTGTCAGATGCTGGTCTGCGGGGAGGTAGGACTCAGCAAGGCTGAAACCACCCAGTCCATCTCCACCAAACTCCCACCATGCCTCATCAACCACGCACGGGGGTCATGCCGTGGCCCCCCGCCCCAGGAGAGGGGGTCCGGGCCCTCCCCCTGCCCCTGAGGTGTGTGCTGCTGCAGTCCTGTCAGCTCACCCCTCCCCACCCTGCCTCCCTCCTGCAGGGCACCTCGAGACCCGCACGGTCGCTCAGCACGGCTCAGCTCGCGCAGCCCTCGGGAGGCCTCCAGGCTTCCGTCATTTCCAACGTCGTGCTGATGAAGGGCCAGGCCAAGGTAAGCAAGGGCCATTGCCAGCAGAAACTGCTGGATGGACCTCAGCCCCCGAGGAGCTGTCCTGTCCAGGGAAGGAAGGAGCGAGGCCTGATGATGCAGGCTGCTAGTGTGAGCGTCACCAAGTCCCCGGGGAGGCTCGGGGAGGGCCTCCAGGCCTGCCTCACCCGTGCAGGTCACCGCGGGGCAACTGTCAGCCAACTTGTTTTCAGCATGATATTTCCTAGAAGTGAGTCTCACCGGGTGATTAGATTCAAATCCTTTAAGTAGTGTCTTTGTCCATTCAAGCTGCTATCACAAAAACACGGACGAGATGGCTTAACTAGCACCTTCTCACTGTTGTGGAGCCTGGAAGTCCATGGTTAAGGTGGTGGCAGATTTGGTGTCTGTTGAGGACAACTTTCCTGATGGGTGGACGGGGCCTTCTGTCCGTGTGGGCACTGGGCACGTGGCGAGGGGCGAGGGAGCGCTCTTGGATCTCCTCCATAAGGACACCCATTTGTTCGCGAGGGCCCCACCCTGTGACCTGCTCGCTCCCAAAGGCTCCAGCTCGCACACGAAGCTTGGGGAGGACACAGGTGTTCAGCCCACGTGTCTCCGCCCACTTTGTATATTCACACCTCCCCTCCCCTCCCCTCCCTTCCCTCCCGGGAGCTCAGCAGAGACATGAATGAGGAGACCCTGTTGCTCCTCTCATCACAAGACAAACCCTCTCCACGCTGACTTTGCTCCTAACAGCCTGGCTTTCTGACTAGTTAATCACAATGCTGGGATTTAGGTAGAGGTATTTAAAAAATAGTTGGCTTTTAAAATCGCTTGCAATGCTCAGAAGAAAGCAAAGGGCGCCAAAGCTCATGCAAAGAGGACTGGAAATGGTTTAATTGAACTCTGTGTCTGTACATTCACTAAATCACATGTTACCACACATGTAGTCACAGGGCTGACCGAGCCGGCCTGCAGGGGCCGGGGGACCGAGCCAGGTGCAGGGTGTTGGGTGCAGGGAGCCTGGATGCCAGGCAGGGTGGTGCGTTCAGATGCAAGCAGGCCTCCCATTGTCCGCCTCACACAACCTGTGCCCTGAAGGAAGGCCCCATGGTCAAGGATGGCAAGTAGGAGCGGGGTCAGGGCTGAGTTCGGGAGGAGGAAGCAGAGCTAGAAGGCTCCATAAGTGCTCGAGCTAGAGTCACAGGCAAATCTCTGGGCAACAAGGCAGCTATGGAAACCCAGGCCCTGTGCTAAGGGCTTGGCAAGGCTGCCTCTTCCGACCGTGGTGACGGCCCTGGGGCCACCTCCCTTTTCCCGCCCAGGACACTGAGGGTCTGGGAGGACGCAGGACTTGCTCAGGGTCACTTGGTTAGTTAGCAGCCAAACCAAGACAATGACCCAAGACTTCCCGACTCCCAGGCCTCGTTCTAACCAGGGCGCTGTGCCGCTTCACCAGGGTGGGCGGACTTGGAGTCTGCAGGAGTTACCTCAGCCCGGTGAAGCTGGGGTCCACGGAGGAGCCCAGAAGCCACGCCTCCCTCTCATTCTTCCTAGCCCCGTGCCACCCTCGGATACCATTTGTCTCTCCTACCCTGGGACACGCACCCTCGCCAGAAGCCTAGGACAGTACCCCGTCCGCGGGGCTTCCCTGCCTGGTTCCCTACGGCATCTGCGGCTGGGTGCCGGGCCGGCCATGGCTCTGGCACGGGGGTGATGCCCCCGAGCAGCGAGGCTCTTACAATGGTAGCCATGCCCGCGGGGTCCGTCCGGAAGCCAAGCTGTGAACCCCTGCCCGGCACGCCTGCAAGCTGGACCCAAAGACCCAGCTGCCACCTGGCACGTGTCTTGGCTCCATGACGCACGTCACCTGAGCACCTGCCAGAGGCCAGGCACTGGCACGCCGCATTTGTTCACTGCCTTCAGGGTGGTGAGAGTCTAGAAGGAAGCCCATCGAGACCCCAGCTAAGCCTTCCTGGGAAGCGGGGAGCTCCTCGGTCACCGACAAACCAAGCCAGCATGTGTGAATTTCCTCTTCCGGTGCAGACGTCACTCACACCTTTCGCTTGCGCATCTGCCTCTGCCTTTGTCTCTGCTGCCATTGGGACCGTCTCCTGTCCCTGAGCTCCGACCAGACCACGGGCCGGTGCTGCAAGCTCCTGGGGCATTTGTCAGCTCATGACCCAGTAGAGGGGGCTCAGGGTCACAGTCTTTAAGAAGGGGAAGGTGGGATGCAAAACAGAAGGGAAATGAACGGCCCTTGGCAGGAGAAGGGGTGCTTCCTCCAGTGCAAGCTGCCGTAATTATTCCCGCAGGCTTTTGTTGTTTGGGATCTCCCTGAATTTTCAAACACAACCCTGTGAGTTAGGTTCTGAGCGTCATTTTACAAGGGGCTAACCCGGGGCTCGGAGACAGAATTGCCAGCAAGAGGGGCTGAGCCAGGGCTCAGCGTCATCCGGGGTTCTCGGGCCACATCCCTGGTTCTGTGTCAGGACATCAGACCCACGGGAGAGCTCCCGACCCCATGCAGCCCAGTCTGGCCCTGAAGTCCTGGTTTTCCCCATTCTTTTGTGAAGTCCAGAGGCGTGTGAGACCAAGGGCCCCTGTCTCCTCCCCGGGGCCTTGGCTCAGGGCTGGGGCAGGCCCTTGGCAAACTTCAGCCCGGGGAAGAGCGTGGACCACGCCTAACGCTGCCTCTCTCCTCTTCTCCCCCCAGGGCCTGGGCTTCAGCATCGTTGGGGGAAAGGACAGCATTTATGGCCCCATCGGAATTTACGTCAAAACTATCTTTGCGGGGGGAGCAGCGGCAGCCGACGGAAGGCTGCAGGAAGGTAGATGTCCGTGTCTCACTGGCTGAGGTTTGAGGATTCGGACAGAATCGCTAGGCCGTAGAAGAGAGTGGACAGCAAAATGCATCCCCCAGCCCCGCCAGCACCGTGGTGACAGGCACTTTGCTGGGGGTGTTTCCACTCAGTCCAGGTCCTGTAGCCGGCCCGGGATGGAGGCCTGAGCTGTCTGCGTCCCTTCCCTTCTTTTCCAAGGGCCCCTCCCTGTTGCTGATGCCCCTGCCACCCCATCCCTTCCCTCCTGCCCTCCCTGACCCGCAACCACAGGGAAACCAGGCCCTGTACTTCTAATGCGTCTGAGCAACATTCTCGGTGAGGCCACTGTGCTCTCGGCTCTAGGAATAGAGAGGATGATCAGGTATGATCTCTCTTTTGAAGAGCTCACAGTCCACCAGCTCCTGGGGCCAGGAGAAGCCCCTGCATCCTGAGGGTTAAGGGGCCTGGGGAGCGGAGCTGCCTCCTGAGAGCCCTTCCTGTCTTCCTATCCTGGAGGGCTGGGGTTTTCTCCTCACCCTGACGGCCCCCCAAAGTCACTTTTGGAGTGTTGGACAACAGGCTTGGCCTGAGGGCATTCCCAAATTTCAACCAGGGGGAGAAATTCAAGGGCAGGCAGCCCCCGAGCCGAGGGCAGCCCCTGCAGGCTAGACACTGGGTTCCACACGGGATGCTTGAGAGAGGTGATTTCACAGTGTCCCCACCCTTCTCCGCCAGGCCAGTTTCTGTATGCTGTGCTGGCAGCCTGACCCCCTTTAAGAACCTAACTTGTTTAGGGCAGGGTTGGTAAGCTCCAGCCAAATTCGGCCCGCCAACTATCTTCGTGCTGCTCACAAATAGAGAGTAGTTTTCATGCTTCTAAATGGCTGGAAAAAAGTCAAAGGAATTTATGAATCTTTTGTGGCAAGTGAAAACTGCATAAAATTCAAATTTCAGGACCCGCAGAAAAGCTTTGGGAGGATGTAGCCACGTGCATGGCTCCCTCACTTACCCGTGGTCTGAAGCTGCTTTTGTGCTTGTGACGGCTGCCTTGTGTAGTGTGACAGAGGGCCCGTGACCTGCGGAGCTTACCGTATTTACTCTCTCTGGCCCTTCAGAGGACAAGTTTGCTGACACCAGCGTTATGCAAGATAAGGCGTACGGACTTTACCGAGGGGGCAGTGGGGAGCCTTTGAAGGTTTTTATAATTTGGAAGGGACCAGCTATGGCCAGGTTCTTAGGTGATTTGGGAAGCAGGGTGTCAGATGAAGTGGGCCAGCAGGAGGCCAGAGGCAGGCAAGGCTCCAGCTCTCTAGGGTCTGCGCTCTCTCTAGGAGGAGGAAGGTGCAGAGGACACAGCCTCCCTGGAGGCGGGCGTGAAGGGAGGCCAGAGAAAATGCTCCTGGCCTAGGAAACTTACTCGCAGTAGGACCAGGTGACAGAGGAGGACAAGGAAGGCCAAGGAAGATGCTTTGGTTTCAGCCGCAGCGTGCAGGGCAAGGCATGCAGGCGGCCACTAGGTGGAGCTGTACTGCAGGCGGGGGAACCCGGCGCCCCGCCCCGGAGGGAGCTGGGCTGAGTGTAGATCTGGGGGTCTGGACCCCCGGAAAATACTTGAGTTATAGAGCAGGTGAAAGAGGGAGGGAGTAAGGGAGGGAGGGGAGGGCGGAGGCACGGTTCTAGGGGAATCGCTAAATCAAGAGGCAGGTAAAGAAGAGGGATCAATGAGACAAAGGGAGAAAAGTGAAATCAGAATCTTGAGAATGTGCCAGTGTTTGATGATCTTTTTGTACTTTTCTGTGTTTAAATAAAAGGTGGGGGAGGAGTTGAGATGGCAAGGAAAAGGGTACTGTGTTCTGTATTCTTTACAGAATGCAAGCCTCCTTGAGCCAAGCTTCTTTATCCCTCCTGAGTATTTGTCTTCCTTCGTTAATAGCGATCATAAAAATTCAGCGGGAAAGACATTCAGCTAGTCTACCTAAAGTCCCTGATTCTAGCCTCAAATGATTGACCGTATCACCTGTTGTATCACTTTCAAAGTCAAGTTTTAGAATCTGCCCTTGAGTTCATGAGGTACATCCGGTTGCAACAAAATTTTGGCTCACAGATCAAGGCTGACGATGTTTTATTTGCATAACCCTTCCCCCAAAAAATGATTGTGTAAGATTTATTTGGCAAAACTGAGGCTAATCACTTTCCACCAGATATGGCCAAAGAAGGGCCAGGACTCTCCAAAGAGCCCAGAGTTGGGCTATGTAGTTCTGTTAGGGTTGACAAGAGAGTCCAGCCCATCATGTCATTAAGCATGGTCATTTCTCCAGAAATAAACCCCTATGTTCACTGCAGCATTATTTACAATAGCCAAGATAGGGAAGCAACCCAAGTGTCAATCGATGGTTAGATGGATAAAAATATGGCGCATAAATATATATATATATATATAATGGACGATTACTCAGCCATAAAAAATAATGAAATCTTGCCATTTGTGACAATACAGATGGACCTCGAGGGTATTATTCTAAGTGAAATAAGTCAGACAGAGAAAGGCAAATACCATAGGATTTCACGCATATGTGGAATCTAAACAACAAAACAAATGAGCAAGCACACAAACGTCAACAACAAAAACAGAAACTGACCCGACTTCAGAGAAAAAAACTGGGGTTGCCAGAGGAGAAGGGGGAGTGAAGTAGGTGATGGGGATCAAGAGATACAAACTTCCAGTTGTAAAATGAAGAAGTCATGGGGACGAAAATACAGCATAGGGAACACAGTCAATGGTATTGTCATGACTTTGGGCCGTGACAGATGGCGACCCCACTTATCTTGGTGAGCAGTTTGTAATGTATATAATTGTCCAGTCCTTATGATGCACACCTAAAACGGATCTCTCAACTGTGCTTCAATTTAAAAACATAAGTAGAGGAAGGCATTTAACTGATGGTGCACCCAGAGCTTCATTGAGGCTCACCTCTTTTAATCAATCAATCAATCAATCAATCAATCTCTTGTCCATGACAGAAAAAAAAAAAGAATGGTCATTTCTGAAATATGTTCTTTGTCTATTCTTCCTTCAGACATATTAGTTATATATTGATTATTTTTTAAATTTGTCTGTTTCTACTCTGCTTGGACTCTCCTAAGTATAAGGATGGGTTCTTTCAGTTTGGGTCTAATTCTGGCAGCTTCACAGATGACGCTGATTTGAATCCTCTGTCCAGCCCACTTGCACCCTTTATTTTCAACACATAGATGTGTTGGATAAAGCAGCTCACCTAAACTTTGAATTGAAGTATGGCAGACTTAGGAGTTGATGATGTAGGGGTCCGTGGAGCTGGTGCCCATAGGACCAGGATTTAGCTGCCCACACAGGTCAGGAGACGTGGCTTTGGGTCCCTGGGAACCTCTGAGAACCCGCATGAAGCCTTGATACTACAGAGCTGCCCTGTGAGAAGCCATCGGGCCCCAGGGAAACAGTGAGGAAACCTCACTTTGCCCATGGTTCTTGGGTGTGAGGTAAAAGACGTCTCCCCACAGGCAAAGGAAGACCCAAGCCTGTATCATGTACGTGTGTCCTGGGCACATTCATATCCCTACTGACTACAGGATGCCCCAAGCTGAGACCCTAACCTCAACGCTAGTCCTGAAGCAGTGAAAGCCTTGGGCTGGCCCCTGGCGATAAAGGAAATGCTCCTGCCCAGCAGCTTGGGGTTTTCGGGAATGCCCGAGAAAAACCGGCCCCAGAAAAAGGAGTTCGACACAAAGACCCCACAGGAAGTGGGGAAACATCCCTTATTAGTGAGCATCAGTGGGAATGACAGACAGGAGGATTAGCCTGCGAAAACCCAAGATCACAGAACAATCTAAAAGACACTGTGGAATTACTGTTTTTTGTTATGCATTTCTAATTTCTTTTTAAATTTTAATTCCAGTTGACACAGAGTGTTGCATTAGTTTCAGGCATATGATAGAGTGATTCAACACTTCCATGCTTCCCCGGGTGCTCCTCACTCCTTCATCGCTCCTTCATCCCCACCACCTGTCTCCCTATCTCCCACCCACCTCCCTGCTCGTGACCAGCAGTGTACTCTCTACAGTTAAGAGTCCGTTTCTTGGTTCGTCTCTTTTTCTCCTTATTTATTTTGTTTCCTAAATTTCACATATGAGTGAAATCATATAGTATTTTCGTTCTCGGACTGACTTATTTCATTTAGCATCATACTCTCTAGCTCCATTCGTGTTGTTGCAAATGGCAGGATTTCATTCTTCTTATAGCTGAGTAATATTCCATTGTGTGTATATACACCACCTCTTCTTTATCCATCCATCAGTCCGTGGACATCTGGGCTCCTTCCGTAATTTGGCTGTTGTAGATAGTGATGTGAATAAACATAGAGGTGCATGTATCCCTTTTGCATTCGTATCTTTGTATTCCTTAGAATTGCTATGTTTAAAGAGATCTTTGAAAAGGTAAAAGAGGGAACAGGAACAACAAAAAAAGAACAGAACACGGTGAAAAAAATCTTGTAGGGAGCAAAAGGCAAGTCATCGAAATAAGAAGCTCAGTGTCCAGCTCAAACCGCAGATGAAACACCGCTGGAAGGAGAGTCGGGGAGCTGGACATTGTCCAGCGGGCCGCACGGAGCGATGGAGCACAGGGTGAGCGTCAGAGAAACATGGAGGCTGAGCAGGACCAGAAGGAAGACGAGTTCTAGAAAGGAAGGGCAGCGTGGAAGAAGGGAGACAGGATAGTGGCTAAGCGTTTTCCAGAATCATTTTAAGGCATGAAACTTCCGTGTGAGGAAGCACCCTGGGACATCACGGTGGGACTTCAGACCGCCAAAGACAAAGGCAAAAGCAAACAACCAGAGAGAAGGGGCGGGTTGATCTGCACGGGGCCCAGAGTGAGGTGGCAGCAGACTCACCTGCGAACAACCAGGCCAGAGTCTGCGTGGGGAACAGTCCTCGCATCTGAAATGCCCAGCGCAGCGCTGGATGCAGAGCGAGTGCTCCTTCTTTGTGTGTTGAATACATTTAGTGCAGGGGAGACATGGGTTTTCCATCCCCGTAAAAGTGGATTTCCGGATACAGAAATAAATGAGTCTATTAGGCATCTCTGGGAGGGAATGGCTTGCAGTAAAAAGGCCGGAGTCACGGGTCAGCACCCACGGGCCTTGCTGTGACAGTTAGTGGAGGACACAGGAAATAAAGGCATCAGGGGCTGTGAGAGAGGCGGGCCAAGGAGGTGGGAGCAGTGCACTGTGGTGACGAAACACGGGGCCGCAAGCTCTGCACGCAGACACGCTGTGGGAAAGGCATCTGGGAATGAGTCCTGGGAACACGTGGCCTGAGGGTCAGGGAGGCCGGAGGGCAGAGGCTGAACCCAAGGTGGGCAGGACAGGTCAGGCCGGGCCTTGTGTGCCAGCTGAGGATGCTGGATCTGCCCCCCGAAGAGAGGAAGGGCCACAGAAGGCCGGTCACTGCCGCCCACCTGCCCCGCAGGGGGAGAGCCCCGGGCTGGGAAGGTTTTCTCCCGGGCTGTGTGCGTGGACGCCCCTCACCGGGCCACACTCGTCTCTGCTCTCCCGACAGGGGATGAAATTCTGGAACTCAACGGTGAATCGATGGCCGGACTCACACATCAGGATGCTTTGCAGAAGTTCAAGGTGACCGCTTGTTATCAGTACATTGCCAGACTCCAGGGCTTCGGGCAAAGGAACCAAGCATGACCCTCCTTCACTCAAACCTGCAAATTCAAACTGTGGGATCCTTGACGTGGGGCGCCCCGCTGGAGCGGGTCTGGGCACAGTGTTAAAAAAAAGACCTGGCTCAGAAAATACGAGTGTAATCAGGATTGTGGTAGGAGTGTTTCCACTATTTTAGATTTGTAGAACTGTTTTAAAACGCTCGACGTCTTTATGTTGACGTATTTCTAGATCTGTTTGAGGTTTGTAAGGCAACCACGAAAAGATGTTTTTAAGTCTCTGTGTAATCAGTTCGAGACTCTATCCATCCAGCACATGTGTGCACACATGCATATGTGTTAATATACGTGATGTGTCATATCTGTACAGAGACATGCAGATGCATGTTGATTATACTGCACATGCATGCACATGTGTGGGCGTGCATGCATGTACTCACATACAGGCACATGCACACGTGTGGGCACACACGTTGGCACACACAGCTGCTGAGCACTCCAGCACATGATCTCTTCCTTGCAGCAAGCCAAAAAAGGGCTCCTGACGCTCACGGTGAGAACCCGCCTGACGGCCCCCCACTCCCTGAGCAGCCACCTGTCTGCCCCGCTGTGCCGCTCCCTGAGCTCCAGCACCTGTACCACCAAGGACAGCGGCTCCTTCGGCTTGGACAGCCCCGCGCCCCCCTCCAGCACGGCCAAGCCCAACTACAGGGTCATGGTGGAGGTCTCTCTGCAGAAAGGTAGGGTGGCAGCGCCCCTCCTCCGTCGCCCTCCTGCCGGGGCCTCCCACCACTGAGGGGTCCCCGAGACTTTTCTCATCTGGAGTCAGTCCAAGGACAGGGCAGGGTGCTGTCTGCGAGAAGTTGTGGCCACTCCTCTCTTTGTTGGCAGAAGCCCAGGACACTCCACGCACCTTCAGTCTAGGTGTTGTGGTGCAGTGGGTACAATAGGACCAAGCAAGGCAAGCACCAGTCTCACACATAACACTGCGCACCGAGGAGCAGGGCTGGGTTCGCTGCAGCAGCTCGTACACTGTGAGATCTGGGGCGGGCGCTCCCCCTCGGGCACCTGAGCCCTTACCTGTGGCAGGAGAACTGAGGTCCTCTGAAGCCCGGTCACAAGCCCCCTGTGCTCTCTCCCGCTCTCCCTGGCAGAGGCTGGCGTGGGTCTGGGGATCGGTCTGTGCAGTGTGCCCTACTTCCAGTGCATCTCTGGCATTTTCGTCCACACGCTCTCTCCCGGATCTGTGGCACATTTGGATGGACGGCTCCGGTATGTCCTTATTTCTGTTGTCGGGGAAAAAAAAACCAAAAACCAAAAAACAAAAACACCCTGATTTACAGCAGAGGGAAGGAATTCCTTGGAAGGCCAGGAGATTCATCTGGAGACGAGATATTTAGAATGACCCAAGGGTGCCTCAGAGCCTTGTTCTTCAGACTGTGGTCCCTGGACCACTGGCGTTGAAATCACTTGGGAGTTTGTTCGAAATGCATAATCTAGGGCTTCTCAGCAAACCTCCTGGAGTGGAATCCGCATCTTAATAAGATCCTCAGGGATCTGTGTGCACGTTGCAGTGCAAGAGGCAGCATCTCAGGGAATTCCAGTCCGAAACAGAAAACACGAAGTGACCACACTTTGATTCTGATTTAACTAATACGGAATTTATAGTGACATCCGGAGGAGCTCCGGTGAGGTTTGCCTGTGTACCCTGTATGGGAAAAGAAGCTTACCAAGCCAATCAGTAGTATTCACTCAGCTTCTTGATGGCAGAAACAAAATATTGGCAGGCACTGCAGACTTATTTTGGTACAAAGAACTTCCAAGAGGAGCCCCGAATCTAAATTTTCTTTCCAGTAAGTGACTGGGGTCTGGGAACATTTATCCGGTCTAACTTGTTGCAATACTTCCAGCTCATGTATCTTCTCTCCCTGGGTTTGGGTTTTGCTACATCAGGAGAGTTTTGCCATATTTTTCAAGGTTTTCCTTCCTACAATTGCAGTGTATGCAAGGACAAGCCATGCTCAGGACAGCGTCTTGATGGTGCTTCGAGTTAGGGATGGATTTGCCGTTGTCACGAGCAGGGCAGTGACGGCTGATTTGCTGAGCTGCTTGCTGTGTTCTCGCTTGGGACACAATAAGAGTTCCAGCAACTGCCTTAGCCCCAATCCCTTCAGACAGAGAGTCCTCCCTCCCAGACCTGCAGCTGGGTTGGGATTGTTCTGCAAGCCTCTGCTTTCCTTGGCATGTGGGGCTATATGGCTGTGGTCTAGACCGCAGCGTGGGGGACAGTGACATCAGTCCCAGGACCCCTGTGTTCCCATCCCTGCCATGCCGATGATCAGCCAGGCCGGTGCTCAGCAAACTGCGGCCCACCATCTGCTTGGTTTTTTTTTTTTTTTAATAAAGTTTTATTGAAACACAGCCACACTCATTTGTTGACACATTGTGGCCGCTGTTTTCATGCTACAGCATCAGAGTTGGGTGGTTGTGACAGAGAGAGTGTGGCCTGCCAAGCCTAAAATACTTACTGTTTGGCCTCTTTCTGAAAAAGCTTTTTTAACTCTAAGCTAGGTCTTATGGAGGAGATGATTTCACCCTCTGTGCCTCAGTTTCCCCATCTGTGAGACAAGGGGGTTGGATAGCACCATCCTCTGTGTATGGAAGCATCCCTCTCTTCTACCTCACTTTTTTTTTTTCTGGTTACGTAACAGAACAAATCTGAATTTTCCATAACTCACTTCCCGTCCTACAATAAGAATGTGCTCCATACCTTCTCTCCTTACTTCTTTTTGCAAGGACTTCAGCTGCTCCCCAGTCCGGTTATTTCTTCTTTACCTCTTAGCACACAAAGCGTCCAACTTTCCTCCTAACCATTCTACAGATGGGAACGCTGAAGCCTGACAGTTGTGATTGGTTAAATCATGGTTAATTGATTAATCGCTTAAATTGGTTCACCTACACTGTCAATCTCGATTAGGCGTAGTTTTAATGGGAGAAAAGGAGGAGGAAGATTACAGACAAAGCTTTGTTCACGTTGCCCCACCCTGGGTATGAAACATCCCCCACACTGTGGCCGCGCAGTGAGGGGGTGAGCAGGGCACTGCTTTGGTCTGTCCTCCTCTGAGGGTCAGTCAGGTGGCAAAAGAACTCTACTTATTGGTGTAATTTTTAGGTCTCATCGAACAGCCCTGCCAGGAGTGGGACTTCCGGGAGGGGAGTGTCCGAAAGCCACATTGGTTAGCTTGCTGATGGCTTCCTGTGTATGCTTTCACAGGTTCGGTGACGAGATCGTGGAAATCAATGACTCCCCCGTGCGCTGCATGACTCTCAATGATGTCTACGCGATCCTGAGTCACTGCAGTCCCGGGCCGGTCCCCATCATCGTCAGCCGTCATCCAGACCCACAGGTAACACGCCACCGGGGCATCTTCTTGCACCCAGGCTCACTCTCCCAGGACTCAGCTTGGAACAAGACATAGATGAAAGCAGGTGATGCTGGTTGGGTTTGGACTTGAATTTCCAAGACCCTGTTCCGAGTGTAATAACACGTGTCTGCAGCAGGGGTCCACTGGCAAACTCCTAGACACCAGAGGCAATTGGCATGAGCTTAGGGGAGCTCTTGCAGCTGGGTTACAAGCTCGAGGGCAGGAAAATATAGACCCAGCACCCCTGCTAGTGATGCCAGGAATCAGTCAACTCATTCGTGCATCTAGTGGGGACCCATTATGTCATTGTCCAGCCCTGAGCAGATAGAGCTGAGCAAGCCCTTGCACACAGTCCTGCCCTCGGAAGCTCACGGTCTTGCTAGAGACACTGACATAGAAATAATTGCAATACGGAGTGATAAGTATTCTGCAAATAGACAGATACAGAAAGGAAGGTTGGCTCAAGCAAGAAATACCAGAAGTTAGCTTGTTCCAGGCAAAGAATTTGAGGAAGGACATTCCATGAAGTGGGGACACAAACTTCATTTGTAGAGTCACGAAGGGACCTGTCATAGAAGGAGAGGGGCGGGTTCTTGGGGGGCTGGGATGTGGGCACGGGGTGGAGAGGCCAAGGATCCAGGTGGGCATGACATTGGAGCGACACTACAGTGGGCTTCCCACGGGGTGCTCAGAGTTCACATCGTATTCTGGGAGGTGAGGAGCTAGGGGAGGACCGTGGCTGGAGACGGAATATGTTCAGCTTTTATTTTTTAACCACTGATGGTGCAGTGGAGGACAGGGTGGAGGACGGGCTGGGGTGGGTGCAGCCTGGAGTCTGGAAGAGGAAGGAAACCGATGACGAGGACCTAAACTGCACAGTGGATGTGAAAAGAGGGCGGAGAAGAGGGCACAGGGACAACTCGGGGAGAACTGGTCGTGCCGTTGGCCGATGAGCCTGGGGCACGTGTGGTCTCAGATGACCGGGGTGTTTTCGGGTTGGAAGCAGCACCAGCAATATAGAGAAGAGAAGGGGGGGGGCTTGGGAGGGAAGAAATGGTCTCATGTGGGGCATAAAGAGATTGAGGTGCCTGTGGGGTGTCCGTAGGCAGTGAGATTCAGGGCTGATAATGGCTGGTGCGTGGGGTCCAGTTTGGAGTGAGTCTCGGGAGCTGGGGCCGTGGGCGTCGGTGAGGTTCCTTTGGGGAACCTGGTGATACTCACCATCACTATTTATGGAATCCTTGCACGTGCCAGGCATCTTTGCTGAAAGACGTGACCTACACCATTGCGTTTAGTTGTTGAAAAGCCCTCTGAGGTCAGTGTGATTCTCCCTTCCAAGTCACAGAGTAGGAACCCAAGGCTTAGAAGGGAAAGAGGAACCTGGCTCATGGTGGAGCTGGTATGTGAAGAAGCTAGGCTTTAAAGCCTATGCTCTTCACTCACAGACTCCAAACTCCCCACGGAAACAGGACAGAGATGGACTCACAGGCCAGATCCACACGCACCTTGTGTAGTGGGATTCAGACCCAGCTCTCTTCCGCTGTGGAGCACTGAGGATGAGCACTCTAGAGAAAAGCAAACTTTCTACGAAGGCAGACGAGTAATTTGTCTAAACCTCTGGAGATAGAAGAAAAGAGAGCGGCCTCAGTGTCTCTTGCTGCCCTGGGCACCGTGGGGAGAGGGCAGGGGAGTAAGAGTTGGGTGTGGGGTCAAGGCTGGGGCCCCTGGCCTTGTGGCCCTCGGTTCTGGCTGGAGGGGTGGGGCACGCAGCACAGAGAGGCCATGAAGGTTGAGGGCCGTGGGGGTGAGGGAGTCAGGGTCCCCCGTGGCCCAGAAGACAGAGCCAGGTCTTGAAAGGACAGCCAGGGCAGGAGGCAGGGGCACTACAGACAGGGGAGTCCAGTGCGCAGACACAGTGGAATGCCTGGTTCTGTCCAGCTCGGCTCCTCCCTCTCAGTGACACCTGGGACATCCATCTAGCCTCTGAGAGCCTCTCGTTCCTCAGCCCTGGGATGGGGGAGTGGTCTTGACCTGGCAGGACTGCTGCTGATCCTAACTCCCTGCACTGAGAGTTGACCGTTTGCTAGATATTGTGCCCGGTGCTTTAAATGATTTATTGTTATTATTATTATTTTTATTGTGGTAAAATACATCCGACATCATTCACCATCTTCACCGTCTTAAGTGTACAGTTCGGTGGCGTGAAGGAAATTCTCCTTGTGCCCCAGCCAGCCATCCGTCTCCAGATGGCTTTTCGTCTTGTTAAGCTGAAACTCTGTGTCCGCTAAACAGCTTGCTGTTTCCCCGTCCTTCCAGCCCCTGGACACCAGCATTCTACTTTCTGCCTCTGTGGTTCTGACGACCCTATGTACTTCACATAAGTGGAATCATACGGTACTTGTCCTTTTGTGACTGCATTGTTTCACTTAGCAAAATGTCTTCAGGTTTCATCCACGTGGTTGCAGGTGTCAGCCTTTCCTTCCTCGTTAAGGCTGCATGATATCTCATTGTGTGGATGTACCATAGTCTGTTTATCTGCTTATCTGCCAGTGGACCCTTCTGGCTATTGTGGATAATGCTGCTGTGAACGTGGGTGTGCACATATCTACTTGAGTCCCTGCTTTCATCGTCTTTGGGTATGTGTCCAGAAGTGAAATTGCTGGACCATATGATGATTCTATTTTCAATTTTTTGAAGAACTGCCATATGGTTTCCATAGCAGCGGCACTCAAATCCTTACCAACACCTATTGTTTCCTGTTTTTTTTTTTGATAGCAGTCATGTTATGGGTGTGAGACAGTACCTCACTGTGGTTTTGATTTGCATTTCCCCAGTGAGGAGTGATATCGAACTCACCAGCCATTTGTACGGCTTCTTTGGAGAAAAGTCTATTCAAGTCCTTTGCCCATTTTTTAAATGGGCTGTTTGGATTTGTTGTTGTTGAATTATAGGTGTTCTTTATATATTCTGGATCATAATCTTTTATAAGATATACGAGTATTTTTTTTTTAATTTTTTTATTGTTATGTTAATCACCATATATTACATCATTAGTAAGATATACGAGTATTTTCTCCCATTCCATGAGTTGCCTTTCACTTGGTTGATTGTGTCTTTTGATGAACAGATCTTAATTTTGACATAGTCAAATTCATCTATTTTTATTGTTGTTGCCTGTACTTTTGGTGTCAAATGGCTTATTTTTTAAAAACCCTCTGACCTCACTGGGAAATCGGTTATATTATCGTTATTGTACAGAAGAAGAAATTGAGGCTCAGGAGATCAAGTAACTTTCTAAGGGTACACAACTAGAAAGCGGAGGAACTAGGACTTGAACATAAGTCTGTTTGGTTCCAAGAGTCATACTCTTAACTATTAATCTAAGGTGATTAGTGACCTGTGACAGTGAAATGATGATGGGGATGGTGATGTTGGTGACGATGGTGATGATGGTGATGACGATGATGGGGGTGGTGATGATTTTGGGGATGGTGATGCTGGTGATGATGGTGAGGACAATGATGTCGATGATGATCATAATGATGACAAAGCCCAATGCAAGACATTTCTGCTGATTTACATAATCAGGTGACTCATATTTCCTAGGTGTCTGAACTGCAACTCAAAGAAGCTGTGGCTCAGGCTGTGGAGAACGTCAAGTTTGGAAAGGAGAAGCATCAGTGGAGTCTGGAAGGTAGGGGAGACAGTGAGCTCCGACTTGGATATCTTTGCCTTCTTAGCTTAAGGTTTAGCCATTAACTCGCCTTCGACCTCAGGGACATGAGTGATCATGGACAAGCATGATAAACGTGGACACAAGTTGAAAGCTGGCAGCCCACCAGCTAAGCTTGGCTCACATTTTCGCTTTGTTTGGGAGGCACAGGATGACAGAAGCATCTGATTTTGAATTTTTTTCAGTGGGCAGGCACTCTCCCGGCTAGCCATGTGCCAGGAGTCCTCGCCGTCCCGTTAGACCAGGTTGCCATTTGCACAGGTGCCTCCGTACGCATTTGAGGTTTCAACTCCAAGATAATTATAATAGACCCTTTAGAACTAATATTTAATAATATCATATCTAACTTTTATTAAGGTCTTCTAATGTCAGACACATGGGCTAATTCATGCATTATTTTACCAGATCTTCACATATAATTCTGACACACATTTCTTTTTTAAAAATTAAATTATTTATTTTAGAGAGGAGGAGGGGCAGAGGGGGAGAGAAGGGAACAGGCAGACTCCTCCCTGGGCTCAGACCCCCAAGTAGGGCTGCTCTCACCACTCTGAGATCATGATCTGAGCCAAAAATCAAGAGTTGGATGCTTAACTGAGTGAGCCACGCAGGAGGCCCTTTATGCACATTTAGGCCCCCAAAAGGTGGGGCCCTGAGAGGCTCTCTTACCCATAATCACTCTATGTAGTGCACAGAGCATTTGCACGGGAACCGGGTTAGCTAACTCCAGTGCCTGGGCATTATTTGCTCCTGCTGGGCATTGGCCACATCATCATGGAGCATATGATAGAACAACGTGCAAATATTGACAAGGAGGCTAAACTGCCTGCAAATGTTCAAAGAAAGGAATGGCCACAAAATTTTATTTCAACCGTGTTCTATCATCTCTACCCACTCAACATGCATTTATGCTCAGGAAAATATAACAGAGAAACTCACAAAAATTTCGACAGTGGTTATCTCCAGCTGATAGGCCTGCAGGTGAATTTTCACTTTCATTTCTTCCTTTTTGTGGCTGAGTTTTTTTCTAATTAGGATGCATTATTTTATGGCCAGGATGAAGCAAAAGCATTTTTTTTTCTTTAAAGAGGATTTGAACTGTGAGCTTGGCTGATCTTGGTTTTCTCCTAAGGTTAACGATTCTCTTCCATGGGGCTCTCCTTGCTCTCCTGGCCTTCCAGAATGAGCTGGAATTTGAGCAAGAGGCTGGGACTCAGCCTGTTCCCATTCCTATAACCACTGATTCTAGGAAAGCGACACCTGGAACTGTTTCCACTAGAGGAAAGGGCCTCTCAGGGTTGTGTGGCTGGCCCCTGGTGCTGAGAATGGGTGTGTTGGGGGGATGACCCAGGAAGAAAGGCTGGATGGGACGGAAGAGAAAGGGGGCTCTGGCTAAGAAACTGTGGTTTGGGGAGGGTCTCGATTCATCCTCAGCTGGAAGAAATGGTAGCCTCTTGGTACAGGGCTCTACACACATTCACAGGTGTTTTCTGTCTTTCATACTGAGCCCTGAAACAAGCCCAGTAGCCCTGGAATTATTATCCCCATTTAACATGAGAAAATGGGGTGTTGCTGGCTGGGTTCCCCTGGAAGTCAACTCTGAGACAGTGTTTGGCAGGATGTTACCACGGAAGAGTCCCAGAGATTGGAGCCTGTGGAGGGGAGGGGACCAGAGGCTGGGTAGAGGGAGAGGTGAGCTGATGCACAGCTTCAGCCCTCGCCCCTGGAGTTGGGCAGCTAAGCAGCACATTAGAATTGTCTGGTTGGCAGGAATGGCCCCTCCTTTACAGGCCCCTCATCTCCATCAGGAATTAAAAACGAGCTGCCCCGTGCGTGAGGCAGCTCCCTGTAGGCAGTCCCCGGGGAGGCTGACAGTGGCAGGCACCCGCCACCAGTGCTCCCCACGGGTGGGACAGCAAGCCCTTCCTTGATGAGCAAGTTGGGGAAGCATCCGCGTCTCCATCACGTGGAGACTCAGAAAGGCTGAGTGATTTTCCCAAGTGAAAGTCGTACAGCTCGCCCGGGACAAACCCAAGACTGCCGGGCTACAAATCCAAAGGGACCTCAGATAAGAAGCAGACAGCCTGGGGGTGCAGCGTGCAGCCACGAGCGGTCAGGAGCACGGTGGCCAAGGGTGTGTGTGCCCTCCAAGCTCAGCCGTGGGGGGGGGCCCCCTGTGCTTCCATGACAGGTGTCAAAAGGTTGGAGAGTAGCTGGCATGGGCGGCCAACCTTGGAGAAGGACAGAGAGAAGAACTCAGCACCCCCGCATCGCAGGGCTCAGAAGGTCATGATCCGCTCCAGCAGTGACAGCAGCTACATGTCCGCGTCCCCCGGGGGGAGTCCTGGTAGCGGCTGCAGGCAGCAGTCTTCTGACCTGGAAGTCCCCACCCACAGCCCCAGCCTGTCCCTAGGGCAGGAGCAGACACTTCCCACGGCTCCTTCCGGGCCGCCCCAGGAGAGCCCACCCCTCCCTGGGACGCAGGACAGCCACCCGCCCCTGAAGCTGAAGAAATCCTTCGAGATTTTGGTGAGAAAGCCCACAGCCTCCAAGCCCAAGCCTCCGCCCAGAAAATACTTTAAAAGTGACAGTGACCCTCAGAAGAGTCTGGAAGAGAGAGAGGACCGCCTCTGCCCTTCTGGGCACACCTCACCCACATGTGGCCAGGTAAGAGAGGAGTCTGACAGGTTCAATGTTCTCCTGAGCTCCAGAGCCAGGAATCGTGCTTCTGTAGTTATTTGTTAATTTGTTTTTACCGTGTGCACTGTTGTTCTTGAGCACGAGCGGGAGCCTTAGCCATGGGGAAGGAAGGGGTCTCCTGCTCCTCCAGAGGGAAAAGGCTCAGCTCGAGCTTAGGGCCGACCGTGCCAAGACTGGAGGCTTGGCGGGTCCCAAACCGAAGCCCCATTCCCGCTGAGTGGCTTCTGGGCTCCCTCCTAAAATACACTGGGCTTTTCAGCTGCTTTCACGGGGGTCATTCTCCAGGCTGGCCCTGATGGAGCCCCAGCAGAGCTCCCAGAAGGCCACTCCACGAGGGGCGGGCAGGGGGGCTTCTGCGAGGGGCTGGTTACCCGCTTTCGGAAGTTAGTCCAAGGGGTGGTGAGACCTTGGCTTCTGTGTCTTTCCCAACTCCTCTTGCCCAACTCCCACTTCTTTCTAGGTGGAGCTTGGGGGGATTCCCAGGTTCTCTGAGCCTCAGTTTCCCGTCCTGCTCGCTGGGGCTGTTTGGAGGCTCCCTGCTCATTGCGTGGAACCACCTACGCCAATAATCGTAGCTGTGATTAGTCTTCCAGCACATCCATGAAAGACCTCGGCTTCCTTCCCCTGCCGCCTGTGCCACCCCCTTAGAAGAAGGTCCACCAGCGGCCAGGCAGCAGCTGCAGCTTGGGCATCTTTATGCCCAGGCCCTGTGCGGAGCACCACGCGGCCACTGCCCCAGTTCAGTCCTACCCTCCTCCCTCCCCCGGGGGCGAGGCGCGCGGTCACGAAGGGTCCCCGAGCTCCAGCTCCCTCCACCAGTGGCTTGACCGCCAGGCTCCACCGCCTTTGTCAGCCCAGACCCCAGCAGCTGCCGTGGCCACGCAGGTGGCAGCAGGGTCCCCGGGACGTTCCCCCAACGGCCTGGCATGGGGCTTGACCAAGCAGGAGGGGAAGAAGGCCGGAGTGGTGGGGTGGGGAGGTGGGGGGAGGAAGGCGGTGAGTGGGAGGGGGAAGTGGTGGGAGGGGAGGCAGCTGGTGACAAGGAAGCGGGTCCTGCCCAGAGCGCGGATGTGGCTGCTTAGCTGCTGGCCTGATGAGCTCCTCGCTGTGGGTCCCTTCCCCCGCCTCCAGCTTTAAGCCAATGCTGCCTCCCCCTTTGGGTCCGGAAGGACAAGCAAGGAACAGGCAGGCGGAGAAGCCAGGCTTTTCGCTTTGCTCCCGGACACTCGGGAAAGGAGGAGGGGCTTTGCCAGGGGAGGTCTACTGGCTGCAGGGCTTCCCTCCGATACCCTGGGGGTCCCTGGCTAGGCCGGGCCATAGACGGGCGCCTGGCTGGAGGGAGAAGCGGGGTTTCTGCAGGAAGGGCTGGCAGGGGGCTTGGGCATGGGCACTCCCTCTGAGCAGCTTTCCCCGGGCTGAGGTCTGCTGTGCGGCCTCCCCCGTGGCCCCTTCTCTGTCCCTCCGCCCGATCCCAGGGGGCCAGCAGGCCCGTCTCAGCAGCACGAGCTGCAAGACCTACTTCTCCTGGGACTCGGAGTCCCAGAGAAAGGACAAAACCAGGAAGCAAGGCTGGACCTCCCTGCTCAAGGCTCCTCGACCATTTCTGGGGATTTCTCACTGGACGTGTCTCTCCTTGGCCTGTCCCTCCCTTTTGCCCTCCCCTGCGGCAGCCTTTTCTCTCCGGGACAACCCCCAAATCTTTCCCATCCTGTGACTCCTGGGGATGTCACCTGCACAACCAAAATGACCCTCGGGATATTTCCTTCAACAAAAGACCAGTTCTCTCCCTTCGAGGAAATCAGCTCAGACCATCCCTTGGGCTGGAACCCCTGACTGCCCTGTAAGCCCACACTTCTTTCCTTTCTCCCCCCCCCCCCCCCCACTCACGGAGCACTGTGCTGGGGAAGCAGCTCAAAGTAGCTTTCAGAGAAATTTGAGTAAACTTGGATTTATTTTGGGGGCTAATTAAGAAAAAAAAAAAAACAACCCTCCCACAAAGAGGGTATAATACCAGTTTGTTAACGAAACAACAAAACGCCTTCGTGTCTGTTCCAAGAGGCAAAGTGGCTTTGATTACCGTGGTTGGTACCAGAGTGTCAGCCTGTAAGAGTGTCAGCAATTCACGGGTGTAGACAAATGTCACCCTACGGAGCTCCCAAGTGAGCAAAGCTGAATTCCAGCCACGTATCATCTTTCCTGTGTGATTAGGGTCTCAGATGCCACCGGCCTAGTATTTCGAGCTCCAAATGCCATGGCCAAGCCTTGCTTCTTCAAAGGACTAGTTCAAGGAGCCCAGTGGTTCCTGAGTTGCTTGGTCTCCCTGTATTTCCCAAGGCTCTCCCTGAGCTCAGGTCTCCAAAGGGGACCTTGGGGTGGGGGACAAGGCTCTGTGAACCCATTTCTAGCTCCTGTAGCTGTCTGTCAGGGAACGTTTATTGCCAACGTAGATGTTCATCTCGGGCCACAGACGTCTGCCATTTCTGTTTTAGTCCCAAGCGATGCATTTATTCCCCCTTCTTTCCTTCCTCTGGGGAGGAAGCCTGCAGCCTTGTGAAACAGGCAGCCTGTCATTCCACCTGCTTCTGGAATGAAAGAACAAACACGGAGGCCACCACAGAGTCACCAGGCATTGCTCCTGCAGATGGGCCAACATGGAAGCGTCCCTGTGATGACACTTCTCCTTCTTGCCTGGCCCGGCGTCATGCTTGTCCCTCTCACCATGTCCTGCTCTCCAGAGCACTCCCTTCTGCTTCTCTGTCTGGGAAATTCATACTCTTTGCTCAAGACCCAGACAAAAAGCATCTCTCTAGGAAGCCTCATTCACCCCTCTGCTTCCTTGGGGCCCTGGCGGCCTCTTGGTGCTGCCGGATGCAAACTCCAGGCCAGTAGGAGACGGGTGCTTGGGGGTCGGTCCGGCTCCTTCCAAGGCTGTGTCATGAAGGAGCTTGAGACCGCATCCGGGTTCCGTGGGGAGAACACGCCTGCCAGGGACTGACCAGGCCATGGCAGGTGCGGCAGAGGGCAGCCGGGGTGCAGGTCCCGAGGGCCTGGCATCCTTGCGCTGTGCTTGTGATGGAGAGCCGTGCGGGAAGGGACTGATTCGCACTCGTCTCCGAGTGTTCTCACCTTATGTTTGCGAAGGCCAGGTGCCGGCTCTCCCCCTCCCCGGGGCAGGGCTTCACCTGGAGGCAGCCACCCTCCACACCCCAAGCTTCGTGTCCCTGTCACACGGGACCCAGGGCCTTGACGCTCGGCAAGGAGGAGGTGTGTGCAGGACGCGGGCTCCCTGGAAGCCGCGGGGGCCCTCGGGTGTCCGGCGAGCAGGCAGCGCCGGCGAGGAAGGGGCCCCCGTGTGCAGAGCCACCGGGGAGCCCGTCATGGGAGCAGCTGGGCGCGGGCTCTCCGGTGCCAGCCCGCGTGCGCCTGGCCTCTCACGGCTGGAGGCCACCGTTTTCACGTGGCCTCGCTTCCTGTTTACACCACAGGAAGCCGGAGAGCAGCTGCCACCGCCACCATTGCCACAGGAAGACTCGGCGGGGAGAGCCCCCCGCGCCCTTGCCTGTTCCCCAGGGCCTGCGGCGGGCCCGCCGACGCCACCCTGCTCGGAGGCCGAGCCCGGGAGGAGAGGAGGCAGCCCAGGTAGGCTTTCAGCTCGGGCTTCCCGAAGGCAGGAAGGAAGGACCTTCTGGGTTAAGGTCCCGGAATGAGGTAAGGATGTGGGTTTGCGCTGAGGACAGAGGGCTGTGCAGGTTGGTGAGCAGGCAGG
Organism: Callorhinus ursinus; assembly: GCF_003265705.2. NCBI lineage: Eukaryota > Metazoa > Chordata > Mammalia > Carnivora > Otariidae > Callorhinus > Callorhinus ursinus. Next base: position 2,299,499 of record NW_027397107.1, read on the forward strand.
AGCCCCGAAGTGCCCGGGCGGCAGGATGGGGGGGGCGCTGCCAGACTGGGGACCCCGTGGTCGGACCGGTGATGCCGTGGAGAGGCTCGGTCCGGGCAGTTGGCGTGAGGACGGAGGGGGACGGCATTCCAGCAGGCGGCATCCAGCGTGTCCCAGGCTGAGGATGCAGCATCGCGTTCTTCTTGGGTGGGCGCTGTGTCCGTGAGGCTGGCGAATGCTAGCTTCCTGAGGCGCCGTGCTAGGTGCTGGAGGGAAGGAGGCACAGAGGGACAGAGAGAGGGGCAAACCAGGTCGGGCCATGAAGGAGCTCCCCAGCAGCCGTGGCTACCCACCATATGCCTGTTGGAGAAACGCTCCATGAAACGTGCATGTGTGGCTCCCGGAGGGTCGGGAAGGGCCGTTGTGAGTGGAAACATCTGGCCCATCTCGCCCTGAGCAGGTACCCCATAGTGGTGGGCTCCCTTCCTCCACTCTCCCTTCCCTTAGTCACCCCAATTGAGGAACACAGCAGAGAATAGCCCGGTACTCTGCTCGCAAGAGTGCCTCACCCCCGTGTGCCAAGGGCTTGCTGGCAGGACCTCTGACTACGGAGCTTTAGGATAGCCCCTTGCAACAGAGCAACGGATAAATGCAGAACCGGGCTGAGAGGCCTGGGGCCCCCCGGCAAAGCCCCAGAATGCATAGTAACCACACAGTTCTTCCGGATTGTGCAGAGCATCTCCAATACCTTGGAGGCTTAATGCTGTCACGGTTTGCTTCCCTGGAGGCCCCGCCCCGAGACGGGGGACAGCAGAGGTCAGTCCTCCTCACGCTGGGCTGCTTCCGGGTATTAAGCATCCCCCAGAGCACAAATCCAGAGCAGCATACTCTTCACCAGGGCAAGATCAGACCAGGGGGCCACGGGAGGGTCCACGTCCACTTGGCGTCTTGGCTGCGTGGGGCTCGGGGGCCGGCCTCGCTCTGTCTCCGGGTAAGAGAGTCTCCCCACCTTTCTAGAGGGGATGCACAGATATGTAAGAGGCTGAGCAACGAGAGGGGGGTTAAGAACCGAGGTGAGCTGGGGTGTGTCCCGTCTGAAGGCATGCACTTGGACAGTGCTTTTTAATGAGATGGGTGGTTGAAAGCAAAAATGGCCACCAATCTGGGACCTTTGGGCTTACAAGTCTTAAAAGGTACAAAAATTACTTTGGCTTTTAAATTTGCAATGACTTATGAGCAGGTTGCTTTAGTGCAGTGGAAAGGACACTAAGAATCAGGAGACGCGGGGTCTCGCCCTGGCTGTGCCAACAGGTGATCCCTTACCCGGGTGAATGTTGGATTTCTCAGGTGTGAAATACCAGAGATGGGCCCAGATATTCTCTGCAGACCCTTCCAGCTCTAAAATGCAGAGAAGCTAAGTCTTGGTTCTGTGGTGCAGAGAATGGTACCAGGGGGGGGGGGGGGTAGCTGCTCCCCCAACCAGGGCCCAGCACATGGGCTGGTCTCCTCCCCCAGAACGCTCCTTGCTATCTAGCTCTGAAACGAGGACAGGGGTGTCATGCTCAGCTTTGGCCTTGTTTCTGCTCCCCAGGGATTCAAACATCCCCAGTCAAACATCCACTCCTTAAGAGGCAGGCTCGGATGGACTATAGCCTTGATATCACCACTGAAGACCCCTGGGTTAGAATTTCTGACTGCATCAAAAACCTATTTAGTCCCATCATGAGCGAGAACCACGGCCACATGCCTCTGCCACCCAGCGTCGGTCTGGGTGAAGAAGACGGGGTGCAGGGCCACCCAGACGGGACGCCACCCAAGCCGGATGCCACGGGCGGTGCTCCCAAAGCTTACAAGTCGGTGGACAGCGGCACCGTGAAGAAGGGTCCCCCCGTGGCCCCCAAGCCAGCCTGGTTTCGCCAAAGCTTGAAAAGTCTGAGGACGCGTGCCCCGGAGCCGAGGCGGCTGCCTGATGTGGCCTCCCCGGCCCAGCCGAGCCCCGCGTCCCGGGAGCGCCCGGGGCCACCCACTCGGACCTTCTCCTCCTCCATCCAACAGAGGATCAGCTCCTTTGAAACCTTTGGCTCCTCGCAGCTGCCCAACAGAGGAACGCAGAGACTGAGCCTCCAGGCCTCCTGGGGGGAAGCGGCACAGGCTCCTGGGGAACAAGCGGGAGGACAGGTCGCTGGCCTCTCGGGCCGAGGGGCCGCCCCCAGCGTCCAGGCGCCACCACCAGAGCAAGAGCACCTGCCGCGGGGCTCACCCACCTCCTCCAAGACCCGTGAGCCCGGTGTGTCGGGGTACCCTGTGCCAGGACGGCAGTCCAGTCAGAAAAGCCCCCTCCCTGACCCCGACCCTCTCTCGAGGCTGTTGTCCACGCAGACTGAGGAGCCCCAAGGCCCCGTTGTCAAGATGCCGGGTCAGCGGGCGCGGAGCTTCCCCCTGTCCAGGACCCAGTCCTGGGAGATGAAGCCGCTGGATGAGAAGACCAGCAGGCTCTATTCCATCAGCAGCCAAGTGTCATCGGCGGTCATGAAGTCCCTGCTGTGCCTTCCATCTTCCATCTCCTGGGGCCAGGCTCCCTGCAGCCCCAAGGAAGGGGGTTCTCCCGCGTTGTTGGCTGGGGACGCCCCAGCTGTGAACAGTTCTGCAGAAGCTCCTGCCTCGGACACAGGCTTCTCGCTGAAGTGAGTGTGCCCAGGATCTCCTGCAGCTTCCTGTCTTCCTGTTCTTTCTCGTCTTTCTTTCATAACCGCGCATAACTTTATTTAAAACAATGTCTCGGGTACTCTAAGGGATTGTTCTACCTGTTCTTTCCTGGGCATGTGCATGTGCATTACACCCTCCGTATGAAGGAGGAGTTTCACAACCCCTGGTCTGGGGGTGGGGAGGCGCTGGTGGTCCCCGGTGGGTGGCCCATGGAGGTTTGGAAAGCGAATGCACATCACACGTGTCCCGCTCCTGCTCAGGAAGTTCAGACTGGAGCCGGGAGAGGATGACCCTCTCCCCGCCTGACTCCCCGAAGCAATCCACACATACTCTCTACATGGCTTCTGGCCCCTGGACTGGGCGTTAGGATGTCTAGGACCCAGTCCCAGCTCCGGCGCTGACTCCCTGACCACGAGCAGGTTCCTCATGCTCAGTTTGCCCTTCAGCTGAGATTAGGAGGTGCGCAGGACCTGCTCCAAAAAACTGGGTGAGTGGGGCTCCAGTTCCCCGGGGCTCCCACTGTGGGATGAGGTCCTGCCTTGAATTAGAACAACTCTGAGAATTGTTTACCAGCTTTACTTCTTATTCTTAGACTGCTGAGAAAGGTTTGAGACCCACTGACCCTGATGTTTCATGTTCCAGCCCCAGCAGACAGCCTGGGAGGGAACAGGAGTGAGCCTGGAACACACATCTAGAGCAGGGTCTCAAGAGCCAGACCGACCCATGGGTAGCTCCTGGGAGCCGGTCAGATGTAGAGGCGCCCCGTAAAGTTGAGGTTTTCCAGGAGCTGGCTCTCTCTGGCTGAGAAGCGATTCTCCAGTCGGAACTGCGAGGCTCACCATCAGAATGTACTCTGCCGCGGGATCTCTTCACCTGCTGGTAGTAAAGGTCTGCCCATCAGAGGGAAGAAAAATGTCTTCTCATTGAAACCACAGTTTCCTGCAAAGTAGGAGGCGTAGCTGAAAAAAAGCTGGCTACAGAGATATCAAAGTACGTTCCAAAGGAAAAGGAAGGCCAGTTGCTGGGTGCGTGGGCACCACTTGTGGTTATTAGGTGCTAATAATGGCGGGGGGTACGGAGGTGCTGAGGGCAGGCGGGAAGGAGCGCAGGGGTGAGTGTGCGAGGTACCATGGCCATGATCTGACTGCAGTGTTGGGGCCCAACTGTCCAAAGCATCCGCTGTACTCTGGGGTGAGGTGCTGACATTGGGAAACCCTGACCGGGAGTCCGACACACCATGATCTGTGATCGTGAATCCCGGATCTGGGCATTTCACAGCCGTGTGAGCGCAGACAAGGTACACCCTCCATAAGCCTCAATGTCCTGATGGCTTCGGTGGAGGGATGCTGGCATCTACTCAGATTTGTTACATCAGATTACAGAATGCACGTCGGTGCCTAGCCCCATGCCTGGAACAGAGTGATTACACAATGATCGTGAGCTCCTATTAATATTCTGATTCGTACCGTGTGCTGTTTCTCTATGAAAGCCTTTCAGAGCTGAGAGAGTACACAGAGGGGCTCGGGGAGCCCACAGAAGCTGACAGCTGGGACCACAGCTCCCCTCAGTCTGGCCAATCGGTCATCTCCCTGCTGAGCTCCGAGGAATTAAAGAAGCTCATCGAGGAAGTGAAGGTTCTAGATGAAGCGACGTTAAAGGTAGGCTTCCTTTGTAAGCACTTACAGTGGCCAGAGGGGATGCAGAAGCGGCCCCCACGGTCCTGCCCCTGGGAGGGGGACATTGTGTCACTGGACCACAGGAAGACCCGCCACTCAAAGGAAGCTTTGTAGCTTATAAAGTGCTTTTAATCATTGGCTTATTGCATCTTTTCAACCATTTTGTAGGTGAGAAAGGTAGGGCTCAAGAGTTTTCTTTCTCTAAGTTCTGTGCCACGTCTCCATCCCACGGGTTGCTGGCCAGACGTGCGTGTCCAGGGAGATGCTTGCTTCACGGGAGCGTCCTGTTATAAGCAGCCACGTGTTACGAGCTCTCACCGCGGAAACTTCCCCTGCACAGGGAGAAGTGATCGATCCCAGGGCTCGCAACCCGCCCCCCCCCGGGCCGCACCGTTTCACTCAAGTCATTGTGAAAGTCCCACTTCCCATATGCTCCTGAGCACACCCCAAAGATGTGAGGAGAGGAAGTGGCCAGGCAGAGCTGAGGTCAGCTCAGCTCAGATGAGCACCAGCTCAAGGGCTTGCCCCTCCTGGGTCGTCCCAGATCTGCAATGGCTTTTTGCACCAGAATCATCCAGACTGGGGTGAAAGCATAGAGCCATCATAGCTGAAATTCCCAAGGTCAAGGTGTTGGCTCAGGCTGATGCTCTGGGCTGCGATTCACTCATCACCCGGACCCTGGGACCATCATCCCCCAGCTCTTCATTCACACAGAATAACAGGGTCAAAAGTGTTGTGTCAAAAACAAAGAGCTGTCTCGTCTAGGGTGTCACTGGGAGGCCATTTGTTTTTCTGCTGGGCAAGAGCAGGTAACCTGATACTTGGGTCAAAGTGGGGAGATCTGGGCCGATGCTGGGGGCAGAGGGGGGTGGAGCGGTCCCCTCATCCCCCTGGGTCTTGGGGACTCCCAGTCAAGGGATCACAGAGTCACAGCTGCACTCCAGGAGCTCTCGCGGTGTCAGAGCAAGGGAATCCTTTGAGGTAAGGTTATTCCCTAGCACCAAGGTACAAATTGGTGGCCCGAGAGCCACGTGGACCTGTAGGTGTATTTTATTTGGTCTGCGTGGTGACTGCTACAATTATTATATTCTAAAGATGGTAAAACCTGAATTGATACCTGGGCATCTGGCTTCTCTCTTTGTTGAAAGGGAACCGTCGGGTAGCACTGGGTCTGCATTGCTATGGAGCACCAGGTTCTTCTGCACAGGAGATGGGCTCCCTGGTTCTCTGCAGAACATGGCAGAGCCATGTCCCCCAATGGGCTGGGTTTCCAGCTGACTTAGTGGCACCCAGCCCTGTCCGAACCAGTGTGGGTGCCGGCGGGGCGGCCAGGAGGGGAAAAGAGTGACACCTGTTACTTTCCACACACCTTTTCTCTCCTGAGCTTCCTGTGACTCCAGAAAGCACAGCACTCTGGGTCCGGATGATGGAACAGGGTTGAGGAAGGGACAGAGCTTGGCATGTGGCCACGCTGGGCCTGGCGATCCAATCAGCCTGACGTTGCCTCTTAGATTGTTCAGGCTGGCGTGGCACATGTTTTTAATATATGTGTTTCCTTCCACAGCAATTAGACAGCATCCACGTCACCATCTTGCATAAGGAGGAAGGGGCTGGCCTTGGGTTCAGCCTGGCAGGAGGAGCGGATCTAGAGAACAAAGTGATCACGGTGAGTGGCCCAGCGCTGGGGGTACGTGAGAGCCAGAGACAATGGCCCCAGCAGAGAGAACACCTGCTAGGAAGGGCCTCTCTGGGGGTCAGACAAGTGGCTGGCACCAGGCCACTGGGCAGGATTTTGAAGGGGAGCTGTTGGCACCCCATCCTTTATAAGAAGCCTAGTCACGTCACCTACGTGACTCCATATTCTACCTTCATCATGATCCTTCACCAAACAAGGAAGGTCTCTGTGGAGCCCAAACAACTGGAATATGCCAAACGAAATCTGAATCACTTGTGGAACCTTAAAAAAAAAAAAAAAAGTTACAGGTGTCTCAGCCTCACACCAGGACTGCTAGATCAGAATTTCTCGGGGTTAAAGGGGGACATTTAAAAAAAACTCTGTCTGGAGGGGCATTTTAAAAAACTCAAACCCACCGAATGTCACTGAAGAGTACACTTTAAAGTGGCTCATTGTATGTTACGTGAATTTCAAATCAACAACAAAAATTAGAAGCAAATTTTATTCAATGTCTCTTGTTTTGGACAGAGACCAGTAACCTGTTCGCGACTGAACATTTAGACAGGAATGGTTTATGGTCACAGGGGCCTTCATGAAAGGCTGTACAGCCGGGATTGAAGACGTGGCCCTCATAACACAGCGCAGCACACCTGGGTGCAGAGGGGCCTCACCTGGATAGGAGGACACCTCGGGAAGGCGGGTCCTGTAAAGGAGGCTGCTTTCCTGGATTTGCCCACTGGGATGGGGGCGGGGAGTTGGCTTGGATACTGGAGAGGCTGCTGATGGTTGGTTGGGGCACTAGGGCCATGCTGGAAAGAAAAAGAAGCAGTTCCTGTGAGGGTTCACAAAGCACAAGGCAGGCTGCACCCTGAGGCTTTGGATCGCGTGGTCCAGCCCCTGTTCTCTGGGGATCTGCTGGAGCCTGGGGGGAGAGTGGGGAGGCAGCTGTCCCCCATCACCTGCACCTCTTCCTGTGGACCCCATGACTCTGGCCCACAGCGTCTGAGCTGCAGGGGGAGTAGTCCACCTGTCTGCCCACCGTGTCTTTCTGACCCAGATGGTTTCTGGCCGTCCCATCCTCATGGACCGAGCTGTGACATGGCCGCTCCCTGTCTCCAAAGCGGGGTGCACTGTCCTCGTCGATGGCTGTGTTGTCTCAGTGTATTCTATATGCGGGCTCACACGCACCCCCTTGCCCAGCTGAAAACAAACCCTCCAGCTCATCATCAGCCAGCATGAAACACACCACACCTCCCGGCAGGTGACCCGGCCCATTCCTATTGGTCAGTTCAGAGCCTCCCGTGTGTGAGCAGCGACTTCCGTCTTTGCAAGCAGACTCTCTACCACAAAAAAAGCACATAAAACCACCCGGGCCCTATTTCTGTCACTAAGCAGCAGCGGCCTATAAAGGGGCTCCTGACTGTGTAGTTGACTTTCTATTGGAGGAGAAGCGAGAACTGGCCTGTGAGAATAGTACTTGGGATCCTCGGGTCTGCCCCAAGTGGTGATTTCTCGCCACCCCATTTGGCCAGCCACCCCGAGACCCGGCAGCCACTCAAACACCAGGAGGAAGCAGCGCACATCGGCCAGGCATATGCACCAGACTTCCTCTTTCTTCCTCCGTGCGTGAACACTTCTGTTCCTTTCCCGAGTCACTGCAAGAGAACTAATGTTGAGCCCCCATCCATGACCGAGGGCCGTGCTGGGCACTCACTGGCTTGTCTAAACCCATCTTCCCCATGACTCGGGGAGGGTTTGCTGGACATGGAGGGACTATGGCGGAGGGACTCAGATGCCCAGCAGAGCTTCTGCTTCATACTTGGGACTCGTACGGAGCCTGGGGATCCTCGCCACATCTGACGGCATCACAGAATTTTTCGGACACCAAAATAACTTAGAGAAACAGACAGCCTGGTTTCCATGACGATGTAGCTCATCTCAGTGACCGCCTGTGCACGCTGTCATGCCATCCTCTTAATTATGCGCGTTAGAATTGACCTCATTAGAGAGGCAGAGGCAGAGACATGAGATGTTTAAAAATCCCACATATTCTGCTGAAAGGAGACCACAAGGGGTGGCTAGGGCATTGTGTTAGGAAGGGTTCTGAGGACCAGTCTGGCCATTATCGCTGGCGATCTCTGCTCTGGGTGGCTAGGTTTCACTAACTGGTCCGGATCCTCCTCCAGCAAGAATCTGGATCTGACGCCAGGTGATTCCTGGGTCTTGACTTCCTTTGGTTTGCTCAGGTCCACAGAGTGTTCCCCAACGGGTTGGCCTCCCAGGAGGGAACTATTCAGAAGGGCAATGAGGTTCTATCCATCAACGGCAAGTCCCTCAAAGGGGCCACACACAATGATGCCCTGGCCATTCTCCGCCAAGCTCGGGACCCCAGGCAAGCCGTGATTGTCACCCGGAAGCCGGCTCTGGAGGCCACACCTGAACTGAACTCCTCCACGGATTCCTCAGCCTCAGCCTCTGTGGCCAGCGAGGTTTCTGCAGATTCCAGTAAGTGCCCCCGAGCTTGGGGGAGGCCCTGTGGACCACATCGCCTTTGGCCACGTGGGGTGGGTGCTGCTGGGGCCGCTCAGTCACGCGGAGCCTGCCCGGCAGGCTGCTGGGGACGCGTGTCCGTTTATACGTGCGTGGGCACCGGTCCCAGTCCAGCAGGTGGGCTTCCCCGGCTCGCGTGCTGCCCTGGAGGAGAGTGTCCCTGACAATCCCTGTGTTCCCCCCACAGCAGAGGCCACGGTGCACACGGTGACGCTGCAGAAGACCTCTGCGGGGCTGGGCTTCAGCCTGGAAGGCGGGAAGGGCTCCCTGCTCGGGGACAAGCCTCTCACCGTGAACAGGATTTTCAAAGGTGTGGTGTGCGTCTGCGTCTTTGTGCCCTCTCCAGCTGTGTGTCGGGGCCAGGCCCCCTCAAGGCTTCTGGGCACCCTGGGGGCCACATCAGGTTCCCACAACCCCGTGCCCTCCTGGAGGCAGGCAGGCAGGCCACGTAGGGACTCGATTCTGCTTTTTCTAGCTTTTCTCCTCGGCTCGGGGCACCCCCTGACTCCTTCTTGCTCGCTGGGTCCTCGCAAGTGACTGAGCCCTGGGCTTGGTTCAGCTGGGCAGGGCTGGGGCTAGGACGACGCCGGGGAGGCACGGCCCGAGGCGCAGCACAGAAGGGGGCCTTCAAACCCGCAGTAGCCAATCTCAACACGCTATTTCTAAAGATTCATTAAATGAAATCCATAATGAACAAAATATCAAAGTTTAAAATAAGGACAGAGTCTTTCCACTTGTACACACTCAGCCTCACTCGCCTCCTCTTAATCCTGGACCCATTTGAATAAAAACAGCTCCTGTTTTTATTCGAAACACTGACATTTTGTTCATCATGGCTTGAGGCGCAAGCCGGCTGAAAGTGGGGATCACTCGGGTTTTCCCGTGAACATCGTGAATGGCCTGCAGCTCCCACCGACTCTTCGCTGCTCCTCAAGCTGGACCCCAGCACCGCAGAGTGGGGAGCTGTGGGCAGAGAGCACTGGGCAGGAGTCAAGGGACCCGGGTTCCGGCCCCAGCTCAGCCTCTCACTTGCTGAGAGACCACGGCCCCTGGGGCTGGGGGCTCCTCGTCCACACAGAGCTGTGGGGTGTGTTTGGACCTGGGGGCACGGAGGCTCGCTGGGGGCGTTCCGCAGGAATCCATGTTTACCCTAACTCTGGGAAAGACGTTTTTGACTTTTGAAGGTGGACTAGCAGCTCTGAAGCTCGGCTGGCTACCCAAGTCCTTGGGCTCTTGGCCGGTGCAAAGGGACGATTGTCCCGCACGCAGTGTGAGCAGGACACCTGATAGGTACCAGGGCCTGAAATATTTCAGCAGGTTTTTATTCTCATTACTATTGGCTTTTAGTCACTATTTCTGAATATCATTGTATCAAACGGATGGGAAATCCTCTTTTAATATAAACAATAAAGTAACACTCTTTTGAAAGATGAAAGATGAAAGCCACACACGATGTCCTCTTACATGGACGCAGGGGTCCCCTCCAGACCGTTCAGAGACAGCGCGCCTTGAAGGTTCAACAGTCCCCTTCCCACATCGCCCAGTGCCTGGGGAGCTCATTGGAAGGGGAGAGACCACACGTGGACCAGGGTGTGGGGCTGGTGTCCACGGAGGCTCAGAGGGGGAGCAGCTCCCCAGAGGCCTCTATGACCTATGAAGTCTCCTCAACCCGACTCTGGGCTCGGGGCTGCCCAGAACCTCCCTTCCCTGGGGACACATAGTCTACATCTTTCCCAAGGGCCACAGAGCTGGAGCGTGACGTGACGTGCCCACCTCGAGGTCACCGTCTGAGGAGGATGCCTCGTTTCAGACCCACTGCCAAGCTCCCGAGGGATGGGCACCCTGTTCCCTCCCGAGCTGTCCTGGCTCCTCGGACACTGAGGGTCGGAGGTAACCCTCCTTGTTCCCTGGTCACCCATGCAACCCGTTATCTTCCTCCCCCACTCAGGGGCAGCCTCGGAGCAGAGCGAGACAATCGAGCCAGGAGATGAAATCTTACACTTGGCGGGCACGGCCATGCAGGGCCTCACGCGGTTTGAAGCCTGGAACATCATCAAGACGTTGCCTGACGGACCTGTCACGATTGTCATCAGGAGGAAAAGCCTGCAGGCCAAGGGGACCACGGCAGCCGGAGACCCCTAGGCGAAGCACCGGTGCCAAAGCCAGTAACACCTAGCTCCTCACAGCCTCGAATTCTCAGGGTCGCTGCTAATCCCCGCCCGGATGGGGAAAAGCAGAGATGTGCTTCCTGGTGGCCGCTGCCCTGGTCCAGACCTTCTGGGATGCCACCCAGCCAAGAGGGTTGTCCCCAAAGGAAGAGAGAGTCACACCAGGGTGGCCAATACAGACTATGTCTAGAGAGCGTAATGATAATACTGTGGTGCTGTAAATAAAACAGATATGTTATAGTTTGGTATGAGATCCATGTCCTGCTTGGCGGATTTTCCAAGTCCTCTAACGGTGTAATGATTCACACCCCAGAGAGCATTCGCTTTTCTCACGAATCTGCCATGTGGGCAGGCTCGGAGGGGACAGGCCATGCTGCTTTCCTGGGCATCCGCCCGAGCAACTCAAAGGCTGGGCGCTGCAAGCACCCAGAGGGTCATTCTCTCACACCTCTGGCAGCTGATGTTGGCTGTCGGCTGGGAACTGAGCTGGGGCCGTCAGCCCAGACACGCCCAGGGGGCCTCGCCCCGGGCCTGGGCCTCCTCACAACATGGCGGCTGGGTGCAAGGGTGAGAGCCAGGTAGAAGGTGTGTCCTTCTTATGAGCCAGGCTCGGAGCCCCAGGGTATCTTCTGCTGGACCTTATCAGGGGTGCTGGCCCAGGTGCAAGGCGAGGGGAGACGCTGCGGGGCTATTTTGGGAAAACACAATCTACCACACAAAACAGGTGCAAAGCTGGTTTTGGTCGGGTTGGAGACATGATCCTAGGCCTAGGGTGGTACCGGGTGGTGGGGAAAGGACTCCAGGACAGGTGAGACTCAAAACGTGGGCAGGTGTGCCAACAGCATGGACCAGCACGCGTACAAGAGCGTAAATGAAATATTGCTACCATTCACCCACCCCGCGCTGAGCACCGGGCTGGTGGTCAGTGGACACGGTCTTTACTAATCACAGTGCTATCTACACAGTGTGGTTTTTTTGTGCCATTGTACTGATGAGGGCACCAAGACCCGGAGACCGCAGGTGACCCACCCAAGCTGGTGGATGTTGGGGCAGAGATTACGTCCTTCTTTTCCGTGATCTGGTACGGACGGAACAGTGCCTGACCAAAGGGGTATTTATTTGGTTTGTTCATCTCTTAATGCCTGACGGCCACACTCAGGACAAAGGGGCGTATTAGCAGCAACCAGCGCTCCCTGACCAGACCCCGGGCAGTGTCCCAGCCCTGCCCCAGCCCCGTGATCACGGTGGAGACTGGAGGCAACATGCCAACGAGTTATTCCCAGGCCAGGAGTGCTGGGGCCATGTCAGTGGAGTCTGGTGGCTTCTCCAGGGTCCACAGGAAGCAAAGACTGTTTCCTGGCAGTGAACTCATAGAAAACCCGCCGGGGGCCCCTCTTCACGCAAATGCTGTGTGTGACGTCACTGCAGTGGGCATCAGCTCGCTGACTCATTCATTGCGGGAAGCAGCGGGCTTACAGTAGTCGCGTCCTGCTTCCTGCCTTGTGCATAACCCTTCTGAACTTTGTCAAGCCCTACACAGAGACAAGGACTCGGAGACACCGCGTGGACCGGTTCTTCGGGTTTAACGAACACTGACGATCACCGCGATCCAGCCCTGGAAGGCTGCCTGAGTTCCACAGGCACGCCACAGGACCCTACCTGTCCTGCCCTGGGCTGGCCGATGAGGACACGCAGACTTGGAGGTACACCCAGCCCATCTCGCAGAGCCAACTGGGCAACTGCTGGGCAAGCAGCCAGGTCGGGCATGCGGTCCAGCCCAGGGAAGGAGGAGTGGCCTTCCGTCAGCAGTGGGAGCCAGCGACACGCACAAGCACACGGCCAGGGACACAGGGAAGGCGTCCCGCGCGTCTGGGCAGGTTTGTCTCAGAACTAGGACATGGCTGGGGGTGAGCCCACAGTCCTCCAGTCCCTTCTCCTGCTTCAGAACATCGCCCTCTCCCCGACTCAGGACGCCACCAGGGGTCAAGTCTCCAGTCTCCAGGCTCGGGGTGGAGTGGGGTGGAGGGTCCTCCGTCCAGGAGCCAGCAGGGTCTTAACACAAGAGCTCATCCATTAGCACTTCGTGGTGCTGGGATTTACACGGGAGAATCGGCCGTCCCTGGCCAACGTCTTCAGAGCGGAGGAGAGGCAGAGAACAGCGCCTCGGCAAGCGGCTTCCGGTCATCCCCAAACACCGCCAGGGACCCACTTCCACCCCATGGACGTGCACCCTCCCCAGGGCCTCTCTCAGGCTGCCCCGGTGCTTTGCTTTGAGCCGTGTCTTACCAGACCATACGTCATTTCAGCTGCACGGACTCAAGCAGCAGGCTACGTCCGGATTGCTATTCACGTCCCTACATTGTCCTATAAAGACAGGACGTCGAAGCAGGAGCAGGTGAAAGCACTGTTCAGGAACAGAAATTCCGAGGGAGTGGTAGGCACCGGGCCAGGTGCACGTTTTCGGACTCCTAGTCCAGTGCACAGTTTCACCCGATGGACCCCGTGGCCCAGGTCCTCGGGGGGCTGGCTTTCCACCCTACTAGACAGGGCGGCACAGGCAGCTTCCGGGGTCTCCTGAGCTGGTGCCCAGCAGAGTAAGGACCTGCTACGTACTTACTGCGGGAATGAAATCTAAACAAATCCAAGAGTCTGATGAAGCTTTCTTGATAAGTTAGCTGGATCATCCCAATGGCATGACTGTGGGATCTGTAGCCACATCACAATCCATAAGAAGGGGGCTCTCTCTAACCCCTTGACACGGAGCTGTCCTGTATCAAAGCTTGCTCGCACTTCGGCACATCCGGAGACAGACACCCCGGGACTCGAGGGTGGGGAATAAGCTACTACGCACAAGGGGACTGTCTTCCGCTTGTCACTGCCATCACAAGGTCACTGTGGCCAGACACAGGGATGTTCCTCACCCGCAGGCTGTGCGGTCCCGACCGGAGACAGGGAAGGGACCTCGTGTGGCTGCTGAGGCCCCTTCCAGGTGGCAAGGCTGTGCTCCCCGGTTCCGACGACGCACACTCTGGGCCAGGCTGGTGAGGGCCCGTGCGGCCTCAGAGCAGAGCCCGGAGCGGGGACTCCAGCCAGGGCTGCCGGAGGGGACCCGCCCTCCCGTCCTTCATGCTGACAGCAGTGTGGCCCGACCAGCGAGGACTCCAGCCCGGCCTCCAGACAGAGGGGAGGAGAAGGCGAACACCAAGAGAGAGAAGGCGCTCCTCAGAGGCAGGAGAGGCCTGCTCCGCTCACCATCATTCCAGACACTGCCCGACCCAAGGCTGCAGTCGGCTTGCGGCAGATGCAGGCTGCCTGGGTTGGCTGGGGACACGGGAGTTAGCACAGCAGGAAAGAGTGGGAACGACCGATTCAAAAAGAAACAGTGAATGTATTTTTCCTCAGCGCTTATCTCATTTGTTAAAACGGTATTTTCCAAGCCGTTATCTTTTTAAGGGGGGGAAATCTGGTGCGGTGTTATCAGGCTGGAGGGCACCGGATACTCACAAGGCAGCAGAGCCTGGCTTTCGGTGTCGATGGGGGTTCTTTCTGACAGACGGGGTGGGGGGCGCAGGCGGTCTCTGGCGGGGACTGGCACACACAGGCTTCAGACCAGAGCGCATGCCCTGGGGTCCACTGCCTGCAGGTGTGTGGACAACCAGCAGAGAGGGCACAGGAGCGACTCCCCCAGGCCGGCCCCGAGGGGGCAGGGGGAGCGGGGCGGCGGGGGCCACTCCAGCCAGCTTCTCGGAGACGAGCTGTCCCCAAGCGGGTCCCAAAGGCTGAAAACCGGCCCTCGGGGCTCTCCGGTACCCCGCCATTGGGAGCTCTGCGTGAGTCACGGGAGCCCTCGGCCAGTAGGTGAGAACGTCAGTTGTACAAGGTCTTCACGGCTTTCTCCAGGTTGGCATAGAACCCCGCCATGCTGCGGGGGAAGAAGGAGTCCACCACACTCCGTGGGAGGTAGCCGCTGAGGTCGGTCTGGAAGAATGTGACCAGGTTGGTCTTCTCGGGCTCCCTAGGGAAACGGGCACGCTGCGTCACTGACGTGTTCAGAACAGTGCTCCGTAATGTCAAAGCCCGCGGGGCCGTAAGGCAGGTTTACTACTGCAAATTGTAATTCACGCGCCCATCGAACAGAAGGTCCGCAGTAAGCTATGGGTAGGTCTGGGCATGTCACTCAGGCCGGGAGATTGTCCTTACCCTGGCAGAGGCTCGCAGAAGCAGCCACAAGGGTGGTTAAAGCCTCTCACGTAACCTGGCTTCAGGGGACACAATGGATGCTCCACGTTGACAGCTGGAAGACAGAGCAAAACGGGAGGTGAGCTACGCCCTCACCCCTAGTGCATGCAGCACCCCCCCATCTGGAGCCTGAGGAGTCAGCATGGTGCCCCGGGACCTGCCCCTGAGCGCCCCCACCATCCCTTACCCTCACGCACACACACACACACACACACACACACTCACATACGTACACATACAAACCCACACACGCACCCACCCATGTTCACGGCTTCCCACGCCTGCCAGCATCTTACAGAAAAGAACATTCCACAGTGGAAGGCTTGGCGGCAGGGGGGAGGCACCTCTGATCCGCCCTCTGTGCCCACGTGGAAGATCCGCAGATATGGCAGGGGCTGCAGCTTTCGGGAGGCAGTGGGACGTGCGCCGTGGCAGGAGGGAGGGGACAGAGCGACAACCCCGCACACCGACAGTGGAGACCTTGAGCCTCAGCAGCGACAAAGGGTGCTGGCCACATCTGTGAGGTCACTGTCGGGTGACTGGCCTGTGCACCCTCTCACCTTGGCCCCCCATGGCACGCGCTCCCCCTGCACCTGGTGACACCCCGGCTGTCACTCACCATTGGAACTGAGGGTCCCATCCTCATACTTCTTGACGAGCACCAAGTCCACGAAGTCTCTGGGGGAAATGAGCTTCATGGCGGCTGAGGGGCTGGCGGTTCTGCTCACGCAGAGCATCTGTCAAAGCACGGAGGAGTCCAGCTGCCCTGGGCCCCACCCCACACCCAGCGTCTGGGAAATGAGGAGTCTGGCCCTCAGAGCAAGGTCCTGGAGGGAGCACCCCTTGAGCCTCACCCAATCTCAGAACACCCCACCAGTCCACTCTCCCACCTCGAAGGCAAGGTCGCCCCAACCCACCCAGGCTTTATCCTACCCTTCTCCGCCTCCAGCAGCAACCCCTCCAGGGTCACAGGGGAGAAGAACGGGTCAGGTGTAGGATGGGACGGCGCTCTCTGGGGTGTGGCATGGGCAAGAAGGGACCGCACTTGAAGGGACTGGGTTTTAAGACTGGGGCGTGGAGCGTCTTGGCAGAGACACCTCTGCCCACAGGGTCTGAGTCTTCAGGTGGGCATGCAATCCCGGGGGGCACTGGGAATCCATGTCCAGATGACTCAGCCTCCCTGCGTTCTTCCTAAAAACACCAGCCTGAGCGCAGGCTCACCTTCACACAGCCTCTCCCTTTCCACTTGAGACAAACGCACGGCACACCCTACCCATCTGGAATCTCCCTGGCAGGCACGGTCCCCGGGTGCCAAGTCTCCCAGGGCACCAGGGGGACACGTCAGGATGCTGATTCCAGTAGTTGAGCAAGGCACGGCATGCTGGAGTTAGAACCCCACGTTCTCCCCTCTTAAGACCAAGAATCCCACGTTCTCCCCTCTTCTTCTCCCCTCTTAAGACCAGACCTTGCTGTAAGAAACAAGGCAGTTTGGCACTTCGGAATTCTTCTCGTCCCGATTCCTGCTGTGGGATGCATCATTCCCGAAGGAGCACTTACAGTATTGATAAGAAATGCCAAAGGCAGCAACACGTGATAAATCCATAAACTCGCACCCGGCTCTGTGTCCATCCTGCTGCCCGTCTGTCACCTATCTGTCCAACTCAGAATTCGAGTACTTGGGATTTCTCAAAATCAAGCTGATAAATACCAGTCTGCATGGGAGGGCTCCTTCTGTGCGTCCTCGCCATTCCCCTGAATGGCAAGGAGGAACCGCAGGTCAGCTTCTTCTCCCCTTCTCCAGGACCTCAGCTCACCAGCAGCCCGTGTCTTCCTCTATTCCCAGTTACTGTCCACCGAAGGCTCCACCTTTCTTTTTTTTTTTTTTCTTTAAAGATTTCATTTCTAAGTCATCTCTGCATCCGACAATGTGGGGCTCGAACCCACAGCCCCGAGGTCCACAGTCACCTACTCCACTGACCGAGCCAGCCAGGCGCCCCTCTCCTTCTAGCAGTAAGTCCTATCTTTTCATGGGCACATGAATCAACTTGAGAAAGGACCTCCCATTCCCCTCACCGAGAGATGTAAAATAGATTACTTTTTACGTATAACAGTCCTGCATCCACATTTGTAATGTGTCTTAAGGTCACAGGAGATATATTATATACATAAATATATATACATAGAATTCATGTACACATTCATGACGAAGGATGATGTCTTTGAAGAATAAATATACCAGGATGAAAATTCAGTAGCCTACTTGCAATGGAAAAATAAGTTCAAGAAATGATGAGGAGAACTAAGGCAAAAGAAAGCGGATAAAATTAAATTTCCTTACAAACTTGCAGCCAAATGACAAATCCTTGAGTCAGGCAGAGTACGATATTCCTCCAGGAACCCAGGACTGCCTTCTTGTCAAAGCTTTGCTAGAGGCAAAAAGCAACCTTAGCTTTTGATCACAGCCAGGCCTCCGGGATCCTGGAAGTCTTCTTCAGCATACGAAAATCCTTGTGGAAACTTCCTCTATCTCTACCCCCCAACTTAACACTGTATATAATCAATAGCCCCTCACACCCCCAGTGCAGAGCTCTCTGCCCCGGGTCCTGTCCCTGTGCCTTAATAAAAGCACCTTTCTGCACCTAACACGTCTCAAGAATTCTTTTTTTTTTTTAAGATTTTATTTATTTATTCATGAGAGACAGAGAGAGAGAAGCAGAGGGAGAAACAGGCTCCCAAGGAGCAGGGAGCCCGATGCGGGACTCGATCCCAGGACCCCGGGATCATGACCCGAGCCGAAGGCAGACGCTTAACCATCTGAGCCACCCAGGCGCCCAAATGTAGAGCCCGCCCAACGTGGGGCTCGAACCCACGACCCTGAGATTAAGAGTCTCATGCTCTACCGACTGAGCTAGCCGGGCGACTCAAGAATTCTTTCTTCGCCATTCGCTCCTGGCCCACATCACATCAATGTATTTTTAAAATAAATGATAGTAAATAAAACTTCATGTCACGCAGATACATCTAAAAGAATGAAGTCATTGTTTTGCTCAAAACTGCCTGATTTATCACATGTTAAAAATGGCATGCTTTTAGGGGCAGCCTGGGTGGCCCAGTGGGTTAAGCGTCTGCCTTCGGCTCAGGTCATGATCCCAGGGTCCTGGGATCGAGCCCCGCATCGGGCGCCCCGCTCCGCCGCGAGTCTGCTTCTCCCTCTCCCTCTGTGATCGTTTTCACTCTCTCTCAAATAAATAAAATGTTTTTTTCAAAAAAGTCATTCTTTGCAATTTATGATGAAAATTTTAGACGTTAACTAAATGTTAGGTGTCAAGTGCATGTGTGGGGATGAAGTAAGACTTCCCAGAAGTCTGTTGGAGATGGGCATGCAAAACATTTGAAAACTTGCAGGACAGAACTGACAGGGTCAGGCAGGGTACAGGGGAGGGGGGAGGGATTGGGGGCTGCTTTGGGCCCACACTGGCTCAGCCCTAGGCCAAGGACTGAGGGTCCCCTGTGGCCCCAGGCAGGGAAGCAGGCATGCCTTCCTAGAAAGAACCAGAGCGCTCAGAGAGAGACCGTGTAGCATTGAGGAGGGAGCAGAAGGCTAGCTGAGGACAAAGCACCGGCTGACAACCTGCAACCTACCCCCACCCCCGATTCCTGAGTGGGTATGTGTGACATTCCTCCGGGAAACTTTCAATTATCTTACTGTTCAGGCTTTCCTAGAGGCTAAAGCAACCTTAGCTTGCTAATCGCCAAGCCTACAGTATCCCAGGGTCTTCTTTAGCATATATGAAAGTCCTTTTTCCTTATCTTCCCCAACTCCCAAGTCTAAACACCCTACAGAAATGCAGCCATGGTTACCTTCAGTAAGGAAACTCCATATATGTCATTCTGTCACATTTGTGTTAGGTTGTAAAGGGCCTTAGCCCATGGTTTCTCAACTCGAAGCATGTGTGTATAATTATTTGTATATTGTCTTCCCAATTTTTTTACTCTCTCTGGTAGCCCTTATGTTGCTGTTCACTTAATATTTTTATCTAAATGTGCTCACTTTTATAAACTTGGACAAATTTATTTTATTTTATTTTATTATTATTATTTTTTAAAGATTTTATTTATTTATTTGAGAGAGAGAGAGAATGAGAGATAGAGAGCACGAGAGGCAAGAGGGTCAGAGGGAGAAGCAGACTCCCTGCTCAGCAGGGAGCCTGATGCGGGACTCGATCCCGGGACTCCAGGATCACGACCTGAGCCGAAGGCAGTCGCTTAACCAACTGAGCCACCCAGGCGTCCCTGGACAAATTTATTTTAAAAGGATGCTACTTAACTATCTGCAAAATATACACACAAAGGATTGCTGGGTTCTAATTCTGATTCTGAGGTTGAGGCCAGCTGTCCGGTTTTGTTATAAAGGAGATTAGCCAAGTGTTAAATGGGAGTCACAGGCACATTAGCACCTAACTGAAACTCTCCCCTTCAAGCTAGGAGAGGAATTAAAAAAGAACCGAGTCCCGGTGACATCATCATGTCTGATTCAATTTCAGTGTTTGCCTAATATCCTTTGTATCTCGGGGGTGTGTGCCCCACCCTTCAGGAAATACCCACATAAACTCTTGACAATGAACTGAAATGTGAATTTTGGTCCGGGCCAAGAACACCTGGGTCCTCCAGATGGGCCAGCACAGAGCTATGGCCTGAGGTTTCACAACACCATCTGTGTAAACACGCAAGAGGGTGTCACGTCTATGGATGTCAGAATCAAACAGGTTGGCAACATCTCCCCAAGGCAACTTCATTATTAGTTTTGGCTACGAGTTTTTTTTTCCTTCTTAACTTCTGTAATCAAAACGAGGTGTGTTCTTAATGCTACAAATTCCTAACGCTCAATATTCTCAGGACAGAAGCACCTAGAATTATGCCACTAGCGTCATGTGGTTATTTAAATTTACCCTGAGAGTAATGAAAAATAAATAAAGTGAACAATTCGTTTCCTCCAACTAGACACCTTTCAAGTGCTCTGTGGCCCCACGGGGGCTAGGGGCTACTGTAGTGGACAGGGTTGTTACAGAACATTTCCATCATTCTGGAAAGTTCTACTGGGCAGCGCTAGCTTGGACGACATACATTGTACCAATGGAGAAACTGTAATCCCTACAGCTGGGCAGAGAACGCTGGCTCTGGCCACGACTCTGGATTCATCATCATGGCCCCATCAAGGGGCACTATTTCACACCCAGGCTGATGAATCAAATCCAGCCGCAGCTTTAGCAACCTCAGAGCCCACGTTCGCGCTGCCCGCCTTCAAAGCACCTGCGATTTCTCTGAGCTCCGCTTAGGACTTCTCCACCCATCTGGTCACAGGGTTTCCCACCTGCAGCAGACTGGGGCTGTGCGGGGTCCTGCCCTTGCCAAAAGGTGTCCCTGACCCCCTCCAGAGGGACAGGGTCAGGTTACTTGCTAGGGTAACAGCGCTCAGAAAGACTTACATCAGTGAGGCTTTCGATAATTTCAAAGCTGCTCACATTCTCATCCCACTTGTCCCGAAGGGTCCCAGCAAGCGGCTTGATGCAGTCCCACACCTTCTCTGGTGTCGCGTTCACGATTCCTTCTCCCCGGTACCTGGAGCACAAGAAGGAATGTGAGCCCAGGAACCCCACCAAAGCTTTTGATCCTGGGATCATACAGGAGGACTAACCGCCACATCTGTCATTGCTCTTTCCGGCACCCTTGCAGATCAGGGGCTGAGAGTTAACCAGCCCACCTCCCCTCAGACCTGCAGAAACAGACCGTGCGTTTTCACGAGATACAGTTTGCTGGAAATGATTTAGATAATAATAACAGAAGCTTTTCCGGAATATAATTGGCAAGTGGATTCCAGGGTGCTAGGGTAGACTGGAATTATTTTAGGAAGCAAACCCACAGAGACATCAAGAAGGAGTAGCACCTCTGACAAACTTTGACAAGGCATGCACTTACAGGTTCCCTGGAAACTCCATAGATGGCCTCCAGGAAACTGAAACTCCATTCTGTCAAAAGGCACAGAATCGTAGAATTTAGAGCTAGAAAGGCTCTGGGAGATCACCTGACCCAATCCCCTGTGCTATACAGAAGAGAAGTCTGGAGCCTCAAGAGATGTGACCTGACCTGGCTGATTCGAAGAGCCCTGGGTGTTTTTCAAACTTCCTAAAAGCCACCATGCCATTTGTCTCCTCAAGCAATTTCCACCTATTCCTTAAAAATTAGAAGCCTCGCATAAGCAAAAACTATTCCCGTGCCACCCTCCTGGGAACGGGGAGAGGCTCATGCTAAGATGAGGATAGGCTCTGGAGCCTCACCACCATTTGCTAGCCAGCTGACCTTGGGCAAGTCACTCAATGAAAGGGACAGATACATCTCCCGGGGTCCTAGTGCACACAACAGGCCCAGGATTTTTTAAAGAAACAACCCTCAACGGAATCTACCCCTACCCAATCCAGCTCCAGGGTATTAGAGAGCAGAAAGGAGCAGGAAGAGGAGCCTAGGGTCTTCGGAGACCCCAGCCCCAGGGCGCACGCGACCCCTTCCTGCCCAGCTCCTCACTCACGCCTTCCCGGCAAATCTTCCATCCTGACTCGTCCCGCCGGTACTGGAGCACCTTCTCCGCCACCTCCTCGCTCATCTGCGCGGCCAGCGCAGGGTCCATAGCGCCAAGGGTTGCGCGTGGCTGCGGGGTCAAGGCCCGGGTGCGCGGTGGCGGAGGCCGGCTCTGGGTCTGCGAGGCCGCCACGCCCGGGCCGGGGGACGGAGCCTCAGCCCAGGCCCCGCCCCACGCCCCCGGATTGGCCCAGGCGGGCAGACAGGCCCCGCCCCGCCCCGCCCCGAGATTGGCAGGGCCGGAGACGGCCGGGCCAGGCTGGGCGGTCCTGGGCGGGCGGTGTAGACCCGCGGGTCCGCCTCCGGCCTGGGAGGGGCCTTGCGCCTCGAGCTGGGGGGGCGGCCCCGCGGGGCCACTGGCGGCCGGGAGCGTGGACTTCCGCTCCGAGCGCCCAGAGGCCTGCGGCGGGGCGGGGCGGCGGTGCAGTTCGCTTCAGAGATGACGTGGGGCGGCTGCTGCGGGGGGGGGGCGCGGGGCGGGGGGGGGGCGGGCCGCGCAGGAGAGGGCTCCTGGGGCAGGGCCCCCGGGTGGAATCTGGAGGTCTGTGCCACTGAAGCGGGGAGCTCGGTGGCCCCGCCCTGCGGCCGGAGCCCCTGCTGGCCCAGCTGAGTGGAGACCTGGCGCGTTCAGTTCTGGGCACGGGTTTTTGTTTTAATTTTTATTTACATTCTAGTTAGTTAGCATACAGCGCACTATTGGTTTCAGGAGTAGAACTCAGTGGTTCATCACTTACATACAACACCCAGTGCTCCTCACAAGTGCCCTCTTTAATACCCATCCCCCATCTAGCCTATCCCTCACCCACCTCCCTCCATCAACCCTCAGTCTGTTCTCTTTAGTTTTTGGCCATAGGGCCTGAAAGAGCTAAGTGGAGGTGTCCAGGAGGCTGAGGTGCCCGGGCATCTGGGGGAGAGCTGGGCTCTGGCTAAGAGGTACAGGCTTCTCCGCGAGCAGGTGGCCCAGGTCCTGGCGAGCGAGTGGGGTCACATCCCCCGCGTGTGAACGGCAAGGGCAGTCTCGTTTTCCTCCTCTTATATAACCAACTAAATATTTGAAAAGGTCAGCACAGAGGCCTATTTGTGCTTCTATTTGTCTGTTTATCATTTCATTTACAGGTTTGAAAAAAAGGTTGTAAACACAATGACTACTTGAAAACCCTTTTCGGAGGATGTGATAGGCTGTGGGGTTGTAAAGAAGCCGTGCATGGGGAATGAGGGAGTTCCAGACTCTGGACCCAGCTTCAGCCAGTAGTGGCTGTGTGGTTTTGGGCTAGTCACTTAACGTCTTAGTGCCTCAGTTTGCTCCAAGGGGAAATGGGACACTAATACGTGTCTCTGTGTGCCCTTGTGATGGGCAAGTGAAGTGACACAAGTGGGTATTCCTGGGAGCCATAAAAAAAAGACCGATAAGGTAACCACATTAAAAAAAATTAGGCATGGGTGGCTCAGTCAGTTAAGTGTCTGCCTTCAGGTCAGGTCATAATCCCAGTGTCCTGGGATTGAGTCCTGCATCGGGCTCCCTGCTCAGCGGGGAGCCTGCTTCTCCCTCTGCCTGCCGCTCCGCCCGGCTTGTGCTCTCTGACAAATAAATAAATAAAATATTTTAAAACAATTAAGCACATCAAAAATACCACAAAAAGTTAGGCGATAGTCTGAAGGAAAAAATGGAGCATATTTTGACTGAAAGTAAATTTTTTCATGTACAAAGTGCTCTTATAAATTACTAGGAAATTTTCAAACAACCTAACAGACAAAACTAATGCATCAGATGTGAACAGATACTCTGCAGAAACCCAAATTAACAGGGCTAATAAAGATATGAAAAGATGCAGAACCTCCTTCCTATCTAGGGAATTTGTAATTAAAACAAGGGAACAGGTTCACAGCTATCTGATGGGTAGCTAGGCAGAGGTTTGTTAATTCCCTGTGTTGGTAAGTGTATAGAGAAAATTTTTTTATACACTGTGGGCAAGAGTGTAAGTTTATGTAATCTTCTGGGAGGAAAACAACCTATCTTAAAATTTTAGTTTACTTGTGTTTTGACCCAGCGCCTCCTGCACAGGCATGCATAAGATGCATCTTGCAACAGGAAACGATCTATTTGTCCAAAGAGTAAAGAAAGTGACAGGCTATTCATTTGGTGGAATATTATGTAGCCATTAAAGCAATGTGACACAGATGAAGGAAGGTGGGACTGGAACAGGAAATGATCTCTAGAGCTCACGCAGCTGTCTAGAAACAGGAGTTTTGATATGAATAGACTATTCTAACCAAGTGCAGTTGATTCTCTACAAAGGAAATAAATGGTATTTAAAACTTAACTTTAAAAACAACTTAGTACTGTTTAAATTCTTGTCCCCCCCATAAAATGTTTTATATGTGTACTGACAGGGAACAATGTTTATATATATATATATATATATATATATATATAGTATACATGCACACACACACACACACACATATATATATATATAGTCCAGTATATAAACTGAAGGACAGGAGTATTGTAGGTAAGTCAGTGCTCAGCTCAGATTGCCTGAGTCCAGGTCCAGATCCCAGCATCACCACTCACTAGCTGTGACCCTGGTAAGTCACTGGACCTTGCAGATCTTAGCATCCTTCTTTGGAAAATGAGAAAAATAATAGTACTAACTCATAAGGTTGACATACGGATCAAAGGTTTTAATAGAGGGGCGCCTGGGTGGCTCTGTCGTTAAGCATCTGCCTTCGGCTCAGGTCATGATCCCGGGGTCCTGGGATCGAGCCCCGCGTCGGGCTCCCTGCTCCGCGGGAAGCCTGCTTCTCCCTCCCCCACTCCCCCTGCTTGTGTTCCCTCTCTCGCTGTGTCTCTCTCTGTCAAATAAATAAATAAAATCTTAAAAAAAACAAAAGGTTTTAATAGATGAATAACAATTAGAATGGTGCTTGGCATACAATCCATGTTTATGTATGATATATAATATCCATAAATATCTTGAGAGAAATAACTAGAGATGTTTGTATATGTTTATGCATCAACGTTTTTAGAAGACCGACTTCCGGAAAGGTTTAGAATAAACTGTGAGCCATAGGGAGTAATGCCAAAGGAGATTACTTTCTTATTTTATATCATCGCATGCTATTTAATTATTTTAATTACTAATATGTAAGACTTTTTAAATTACAAAAAAAAAAGCCTCATTGAACAGTTCAATGTAGACTGTTTTGGTAGCGCTGCAGCTCGAAACCTGTTCAGGTGGGGGCCTACCAGAATTTTGTTTGGGGATAAAATGCTCTGAAAACAAAGCTGGAGGAAACTAAGTCTTGCTATAGAAAGTGACTTCCGTTAGACATCAGACACACGAGAGATTTCTATTTTTATCAAATGGAGCATTAGTTTTGAATTTTTTTTTTTTTATCACTGCAAGAGCTTCTAATGTTTGCTCTCAGAAAATGGGAAGCCCTGGGTAGATGAAATATTCGGAAGAGAAAAGCGACCCCCGAGGCCTGTGACAAATGGCAGCAGGAGACGGGTGAGGTCTCAGGACAGTCCTGGGGGAAGCTCCGGTCTGTCTCGCCTGGGGAGGCCTGGCACGGCAGGATGAGAAGCTGCCTGGGCAGGAGGCAGGAGGTCCGCCCACGTGGCCAGCTGATCAGTGGGGCCTGGGGTGGCAGTTCAGAGCTGATGGGAAGGAGGGGGTGTGTAGTCTCCCCCGATCAGAGCCGCTTCAGCAAGGTCCTCGGGCCTCTGAGTCACCCAGCTGTGAGGGCAGGCCTCACCGAAGTCCCAGCTGAGTTTTAAATAGGTATATACGGCATGGGGGGCCCAGCAGTGTCCACCCCAAACCGGCTCCAGACCACGGACGGGTGGGGCCACGTGTGCAACTGCTCCAGCCCTAAAAGCTCCTGGATGGAGAATGTGCTTTCCACTTGGACCGCGATGTTCGTTATGTTATTTGTTATGTTCGCTCGGGCAGGTGCTGTCGGCACAGATGAATCTCTTTCTGCAAAGCACGTGTATGTCTGTTTAGTCTTAGCGACAGCTGATTGTTATTGAGCTGTGCTATCTGCTGGTCAACGTCCTGGGCACTGCACTGGTGCTGGACCTTGGAACCCTCACAACACCCCAGCATTAGGAAGTGCAGACCACATCCCATTTTCAGGCTATGAAACTGAAAATCATATCACTAGTAAGGAGCAGAGCTGTGGTGCACACCCAGTTCCTTTTTCTGAAGGTCATGGGTTTACTTACATGCTTTACCGCCTCTTCCTCCCTGTAAGGATACACAGTGTTTAGCATGAAATGGGCAAGAGTAAAATCAGAAATTGCAATAATATACAAACCCCAAAAAAGAGGGAATATGCACATACACACACGCACACAGAGTAGCTGGAAAGCGGGAATACTACCTCAGACTACAGAAGTGAGTCTTTTAAAGATGCACAGAAAACTTTTCTCTGAATGTTCTGGCCTTCACGAATTTGGAAACATAAGCAGTGACCAAGGGAGTATCCTTAGGTTACTGAGATATTTACCAGACTATTCCTATCAAGAGGAGTTCTCGTGTCATATTTAATGGATACAGTTGTGATGATTTCTGAGACCTGGAGGAGTTTGTTACATGGGCTTTTTTAGGAGGGATTTTTTAATAATAGTGTGGGTCATATTCTCAGTGATGGTTTGACCAAAGGACAGATGTGAATCATTACACCCCACCGCCCAACACTGAAAGCCAAAGGACCATCACGGAAAGCCAAAGGAATGTTGTGAAGCGTCAGTTAGGAGAAGGTGTTCGATGGTGCAGATGTGAAGCTTCCCGCAGGATGCAGTGGACAGAAGGGCCAGAGCTGGTGGCCTCTGCCGACAGAAAACCCAGCAAAGGCGGGTAGGCCATCGGTTCACAGAAGAGAAAATGCAGAGGGCCAATCCACACAGGGGAAGACGCTAACAACCAGGGAAATGCAAATTAATTAAAATAACTAGGGATTTTTTTTTTCAGCGGGTTGGCAAAATTTACATAGTGTGGCGATATCAAGTTCGGGTGGGGCTATAAGCAAAATGGCCCTTGTCATCTGCAGACGGAGTTTGCATGGGGGTCTGGGCGCCTGGAGACTCCCAGAGGAGCAGCCCGTGATGTTGAACACGCTCCTGTCCTGTGCCCCAGGGATGCCCCTGTCAGCAGGACCAGCATCCACTCCCAAGTCAGCACCAGCACATGCGCAGGTGAAGACTTATAAAAGATGTTGAGTGCAACATTTTTCGCTGAGGTGGGAATGATTTCAGTGTCCAGGAGATGGATAGACTGAGTTTATTCATATGGTGAAATACTATGCAGTGGTTATAAGTGAGCTTGATCGATACATTTTATCGACAGACCTCAAACACATAAAGGTGTACAATGATGCATGTGCTATGATAGTATTTACTGGAGTAAAACATGCTTGCACATTGTTTATGGATATTTAGACATACATATTTACACATGCACACAGCATATATAACTATAAACAATTTAATGGACATACCGAATTCTTGGCAGTAGGAGGGGTGTGGACCTCTGTGTGGGGATTATAGTGCGCTTTGATTGTATCTGTAATATTTTCTTATTAATGATAATAGTGACTGGTGGAGATAAGATAGATTACAGCAGTTGCTGACACAGTAGGAATAAGGGTGCTTGTGACACCAGGCTTTGCACTATTCTGTGTCTTTCGAATTTCTCTAAGACAGAGTGCGGGCGGGCAGGTGAGCTATGCTGTGCAGGTGAGCTAGGTTGCGCAGGGAAACGTGCTACACATACCTGCAGCCGTGGGTGTGTGTGTGTGTTGGCAACATCCGTGTGTTCTCAGGAATGATGCAGAGCATGCCTGTCCTCTGGTCCTGGCGGAGTGCCTCCCCGTCCTCACAGACACAGGTGCTCCTGCAGGTGCCCAGAGGCAGAGCTGGGCCTTTCCAAAATGTGTCTCAGTGTCCCAGGGAGCCCTGAGCCTCAGCCCCAGACCAAGCACCTGGAAAGGGGACTCTCATCCCACTGTGGTGGGTGCCCCTATCACAAACACGTGTTCCCCTGGCGTTGCAGAACATTTCTTCCTGAGTGGACTGTGACCCCCCGACATACGTTAAAAATAGGCGCACACCTTGTCATGAATTTGGAGAGGAATGTTCGTGTGTGTCTACTTTCAGAGCGGCATTATTTACACCGAACTTTCCTTTCTGGTTAGAATTGGCAGTAGATCTTGGATAGTAATCCTATCCCCCCTGTCATCTGTGATTCATTCATTAGTGTAGTTCATTCATTCATTCATCCACCCGCTGACATTCAACAAGTATCTGTGTCAGGCAGCATTCGGAAACAGCCCCCAGGATTCCTGCTCCCTGACGTGCTTTCCCCATGTACTCTGCCACCGAGTGTGCTGACCCTGGCAAATGGGATGAGATTTCACTCCCATGATTAGGTTCTGTTATATGGTCAAGATGAACGATTTTGAAGATGTCATTAAGGTCTCTGAGCAGTTAACTTTGAAGTAATGGAAAGGGAGATTATCCTGGCTGGGCCTGACCTGATCAGGTGGGGTCTTTTATAAGAGCGTCCAGGATTTCCCCAGAAAAGGAGATTCAGAGCTGAAGGGGCTTTCTCTTGCTGGTCTTGAATGTGCAGACAGCCGTGCTGGGGAGCGGGCCACGGAGCAGGGGAGAGAGGACCTCCCACAGCCTCAGGCAAATGAATTCTGCCAACAAGCACATGAGCTGCTCCACCCCTCACCTCAGAGGAGATGCCTGGCGACAGTTTGCCTGAGACCCTGAGCAGAGCCCCCGGCTAGGCTGTGTCTGCCCTCGCCCCACGGAAAGTGCGAGATGTTAATGCACGGTCGGTCGCTCTGAGCCATTATGCAGGGGTAGAAACGGAGCACAATACCCAGGATGTGTCAGTGGCTGGGGGCGCAGAAAGGAACAGACAGCCTTTGTTCCATAAGCACTCAGTCTGGTGGAGGAGAGAAAACGTGAAAGGCGCAATTTAGAGTGGAAAGAGGGATCCTGGAGATGGGACTAGGGGGTGCCCTTCAGTTGACCACAGCAGAGCCACCCAAACTCCTGCAGAGCCCTGCCCCACACCCGCGGGAGGCGAGCCAGCCATTATCACAGGTGAAGATGGTGTGAAGTGGGGAGGGACACCTCTGTTCTTTCCCTGGGCTCCTCGGCTGGGTGGCATAAGCCTGCCATTATCCATGGCTCCGAAATCCTCTTCCACCTATACCACCTGGAGGAAGCCCGTTGTCACCAGGGGAAAATGAGGTCAACAAACAAGGAGAGCCTACAGGCGAAAAGACAGAGGATCTTGAAGGTGTTTGACCCCCAGGTCCAGCGAAGCCTGAAACCAGCTTGAATCCCACCCTTCCCGGTTAAAGGAACCAATAAACCTCGGGGATTCTGGGACCTCCTATAGAGCTGTCCTGATTCATTAATACAGATGTGCATACAGGTGGTAGACAGTATACTAAGCTCTCCAATTTTAGTTACTCCTGCCATTCCAAAAACCGATGATTCATGTGAACTAATGAAGCACTGTGAGATCTTGAATGGCAGGCACGTCAGTCCCGGGTGCTTATCGGGGAGGACTGAGTCCCCGTGTGCTGAAACAGACGTCCCAGGCATGGCGGTCCAAGCGGTGCACACATGGGATGGATGACGGGTGCGGACATCTCGGAAGGGGCTCTGCCATCCAGATGAGCTGTCTGGCTTGCCTATGATTTGTGGCCACCCGGGATGGAGGGCGTTTTGGAAAGGACAGCCTAGTGGTTCAGAGGCGCTGGCCACAAGAGTCCCTGGACACAGCCCACTGGCAGGCGCCTGCTGGAGAAGGGGGTGTTGTGGTCCTGTCTCAGGGCTGCGGGTTCGTGTCTCCGTCCTGAAGGCGGGACCGATTCTGTGACCGCCACACCAGAAGAAGCCCCTAGACGTTGGAACAAACCAGGTCGTTCAGATCCGCGACCAGCTCCTGCCTGTGGATGGCCTTCCTCCTGCCCAGCTGGCCCACAGGGCTGCGGAATTTGGCCGGGCTGGGGGCGACCTGGAGGGACTGGTCATTGCTGCCGTTTTGCTGGTCGCTGCTGGACGCCGCTGACACGGAATCGGATTCAGTGAGGGAGGGCTCAACCTTGGGCTTGCCTCTGAGCTTTGGGGGATGCTGTGCAGACTGGAAATTCCGGGAGCGTGGCTTTTTGTGCCCACACACCGGCCTGTCGAGTGGAGCCTCAAAGCCATCATCCCAGGACTTGAAGTGCATCCTTCTCTGGTGCTCGGGAGCCAGGGTCTGACTTTCTGACCTGTCGCCGACATAAAGATGAGGAGCCCCTTGGAGGCCTCTCAGGGACTGGGGGTGGAGAGACCATTGAACCAACTCTCTCCTCGGGGCATTCTCCTCTTCTTCGCTCAGCTGTGGAGAGTGCCCCTGCTGGGGGGCCCAGGACACACCTTGTCGCCTGGTCCTGGGGCACATCTCCACCATGTGCCCTAAGGCATCCATCCTGAAATGTCTCTCTGGCCAGAAAGTGGGATGGGGTTTTTGGCGAGAGTCTCGTTCATTAATGATGTAGTATCTGGGGGCGCAGGCCCTGGGACCACGCGGCACCACGACCGAGAGCCCCGGTCCACGAAGAGGGGGGTCGATCTGCTGAAAGTCTCTTCGGAAAAGAGGTTCTGAGTGAACAACTTCAGCGTGCTTCATCCGCATCCTGGGGGAGCAGGACCTGTTCTCGTGCTGGTCACCTGCGCTCGTGCTCCGACCACGCAGACACCTGTAAGACAGGTGGTGAGGCCCCCAAGCCCTCGGTGCCGGCCGAGCCCGTGCCTTGGGAGCGCGGCGAGTGGGGGCAGCGGCACCCTTGGCCTGTTCGCTGACCCATGTCCCAGACTGTTAACGCGTGTTCTGCGGGTGGACGCATGGGAGCGTTTGGGGAACGCGGCTACACAGATGTCTTTACTCCTGGGATTCTCAGAGCCCTTCATGGAATGATGGAATGATGTGCACAGTGACTCTCCACGGAGGGGGTAGGACATAGGGGGTTTGCTAATATATTTCATGAGGGAGCCCCCTTTCATCCAGGAGCACATAGTGGGACTAACATTTGTGGAGTGCCTGTTAGGAGCGCTGCCCCTCACTGTCTCGGCTAGGCACCTAGCTGTCCGGCTGCTCGGGCCGCCCACCCAATGGAACGGAGTCCCTCCTCCTTGTCAAGGCCCCACAGATACACGAAGACAACCCTCCTATAGCAAGATTTCCAGTCCTCTGTTAACCTAGCCATTGTCTTCAAGGAAAAAAGCCAAAACCCCAATATACCGTAACCCCTGTATTTTAGCCGTGTGGCATTCACTGTGTCACATTCAGCTCCGATACAGTTTTCTATGTGAGTTTGGGTCAGTGCATCTTCCGGAAGCCCCACCTCCATGAAGGAGGTTCAGGGTTCGACCCATGTCGCCTGCGCAAGTAAAGCCGAGACAACTGACCCCGTGTAATACAGAGCGATCTTGTCACTAACTTGGCCAGCCTAGAACTAAAATATAAAAGATCTTGCTAATACTATGGCCACTGTGAAGTTAAAAAATAATAAAAAAACAATTATAAAAGGCATTTCCCCCCCCCCCCCTTGGGCTATAGAAATACATACCCTAGGTTGGCAGGAACGTTTGCTTAGAGGTTATCTGGCAGAAGGCCCAGGAGGAAGAATGTCCCGTTGGACACACTTTGTCCCCCCCATTTCTTCTCACAGCCACTGGCCCCGGGGCCTTCTGGCAGAATTGGAATCGGATGGCCCTGGCCCCCTGAAACCACTGAGACCCTCAGATCCCTAAGGGCTTCTTATCCTGTACTTTATGGCCCTGAGCCCTCCCTGGCAGGTGTCACGGCCAGGGAGGCGGGTTTCCTGCTGTGCTGCGGGTCAGCTCACCTGTGAGCGTCCTGCTCCAGCCTGGATTTGGAGGTGCCAGGAAGAGGTGAGCTGGGGCTGCCGAGGCCTGGCTGGGGACTCGGGGGCGTGCGTTGGGCGGCGGTCTCCCCCCTGCCTCTCTTGCTGCTGGATGAGTCCAAACTGACCACGGTGCCATTGCTCTGGGGCGCCACCGAGGGAGCCG
This sequence comes from Callorhinus ursinus, assembly GCF_003265705.2. NCBI lineage: Eukaryota > Metazoa > Chordata > Mammalia > Carnivora > Otariidae > Callorhinus > Callorhinus ursinus. The sequence continues at coordinate 2,331,236 of NW_027397107.1, forward strand.
AGGACAGCCGGCTGCTGAGGTCACTGTCCTTTGGCAGCCTCATGCTGCTTTCCTCTTGGGTTTGGATTCGGGCTGCAGGGGGAGGGTAGGATGTGAGGAGGGCGTGACGCATGCAGGCTGATGGAGCAGCAAGCGTGTGCTGACTTCCAGCTGCTGGGTCTGCAAACAAGTGTATCTGCTCGCAGATACACCCCTCCCTCGGGCAATACCGTGGTCCCTCAGGGGCTCCAAGGGGCAGCTGAGTTTCCCTCGAGCTATCCCTGCCCACTTGCCTCCCTTCCGGCCACACCAGCCTTCTGCTTTCTGTTTTCCTTCTTTCTGTAGGAGGCTCTGTCCTCTTCCCTCAGGGAGCCTGGGTGGGAGCAAGTTTGTCCAGGTGCTGCTGGAGAATTGGGATAGAGCAGGTGTGCCCGCTGTGTGGGTGGCTGGGCGTGCCCATCTGGCCTTGCCCTGCGTGCGGGAGGGGGACGGAGGGGCATGCCCTCGGGAGGCTGGACCCTGGGGTGGAGACTCGGGGAGGGGTCTTGCCAGGAAGAAATGGCCACTGGGAAAGACACAAAAGTGAACAAGACAAAGACATTCTCAGGGGTTTTCTCCAGATTTCTGGGTTTCTTTTCCTCCCCTACCTCAAAACTTCCTTCTGCTTTCAGACATGTTTTGGTGTTATTCACAGGCCTGGGTATGATGTAAAAATTGTAAACTTAAGCCAAGATTTATAACCCTAGATTTTATTTCATTGTGCCTAGTTAACTGTGAAAACCACAGTTTATCATTGGTGGTATACCATAAACTGCTGTGTTTTTAAATGTGTCACTGACCGAGACACCTGGCCTTTCTGTTTCTACTCACCTTCTACCATTTGGGCAACCTTCTTTTTATCTTCCGATCTGGCCTAAAATACAAATGATAAGCATATGTTTGTTTTGGATATAGCAGGAAGAAATAATAATACTAATCTTGGGTGGAGAGTGGGGGGAGATTTATGTGTCATACGTCATGTCCCTACACCTGTTGTCACTTGGGGACAGCATACTCGGGACTCAGACCTGTTACTTGAATGAATAATGCTGACACCCAAGAGCTGAAGTTTTACCTAGCAAGTTTTATTTTTAGACCATGTTTAGACTCTGCCGATATGGTTAACCTGAAACACAAAAGAGAAAGTATAGATTGACAACAGGGGAAATGTATGTTTCCCCAAAAATGCCCTTTGCAGCTCCAAATTCATTTCTTATTCGATTGCTTCTGGAACTGTTTCTTTACATGAATTGATATTCATGGAGTATGCTTTCAAAAACTGAAAAAGGCAGATATTTCTTGCACAGAGTTCTGGGACTGGGGTGGGGCAAGGGACACACCCACTCCCAGCTTTGTGGGGCAGGGTCACCATGAGCCTGAGGGCCGGTGCCTCCCTTGCTTCCCCCTGTCCTGGCCTGGTGTGGGGTTGGGGTGGGGGGCGGCGCGGTGTGCAGAGACTGGACCTGTCGGCCTCCCTCTGACCGTTCTGAGAGCGAAGTCCCAGACGGTAGAGAGGATAGTGACGACCAGAGTCTAAAAGTCATGGAAAAGTTGTGTCTTTGGGTCCAAGCAGAGCGGGTGGGCTCAGATGTCCAGGTTGACACAGGCTGTGGCAGCCACGAGAGGGCGCCAAAGTGCTCAGGGCATCAGCAAGGCCCCTGGGAGAGGAAAAGCCGGAGTCTGTTAGTTTCTGGGCAGATGGCAGCTATCCCTGGGTGTTCTTAGAAATAACTCTGCAGAGCCTGGGGGAGGCGTGGCCTTCCGCCCCCGGGGTGGCCAAGACTCATCGTGATTTGGAAACGGGACCTCACCCGTATTCCCTTGCTGGCCAGACCTGGCGTGTGGCTGACACACATGACAAGGCAAAGACGATCCGATACTTGCATTTTGGATCTGCATTCGGAGCTGCTGGTTGCTGAGCTTTAAGGACCTTGCGATGCTCTGAAGGTAATAGATGAGCATGCTGGAACAGAGCAGGGGCCATGAGTGAGCCCCACCCGGGGTCTGGGCTCAGGGCACCTTCCCTGCTAGGCTGGTGGGCAGGCACCAGAGGTCCCCAGGTTCCATGTGGGGGAACCACCCCACCCCCACCCTCAAGGAGGAAGGTGTGAGTGAAGGCTCAAGCTGGCCAGCATCAGGAGGGGGCTGCTTTCCTTCTTCCTCTTGGTTTTCCCAGCGACCTCCTCTGACCTGGACTTCTGCAGAGTCATAAGGATAAGGAAGGGGTGGGGACGGGAGGGGCGTTTTGCAGTGTATCATGCTATGAGTGCTGGACCCGCGCGCCGCTCTGTTTCCTCTAAATCAAAAACAAGCAGAAGCTACCCAGCTGCATTGTGAGGCCCCTTTCTGAGATTATTTCAACTTCTGTCCAATGGGACAATGGTAATGACGTGCAGCCCCATTGTTGTGGCCCCAGCGATTGCCCAAATGCGGCTGAGGAATCAGGACCCCCGGACTTCCCCGGCTCCTGTGTGATTCAGTCCCTGCCCGGATCATCAGGCTCTGTACGTGACTTTGCAATGAAGTCATCGATTTTCTATGATTATTGGAAAGCAGCGCTCCTTTGTTGGCCAAGCTGGCTGGGAGGTCGTGCATGCTACTCACAAAAGCAGAAGCACGGCAGGCAGGATGACCACAGGGCTGCTGACGTAGCCCACCACGGAGCCAAACCACGCGGGGAAGTCCTTCTCGATCGTTTCTGACACGATGTCATACATTTTCTCCTGTCCACTGCGAGAAAAGACGTAACTCCAGATGGGATCGCTCTGAGCAGAAGGATGTGGCAAAGCCATCAAGAAACAGCTATAAGGCTAGAGGTCCTGTCCTCAAAGTCAGTTACAGAGGTACGGCAAACACCCCGATCTGAGGGATATGTAACACTCCTAAGAAGATTTTATAGGAACTAACTGATTGATATTAGATTTGAAGGGGGCGTCAGTGACCACAGTGTGTGTGTGTGTGTGTGTGTGTGTGTGTGTGTGTGTGTGTGTGTGTGTTTAATAATGTATACAAACCTGGCCTCTAAATGTCGTATATGGTTTTGAAACTGACCTAAAGCAAATGCTAGGTAGAGATGTCTAGAAATCGCTACCATGATGCGGATAGATGAATAACATAGAATCAGAAGTGACGTGGCTTATCTGACCAGACAGATTTCTCTGTAGCACAGGAGCTAAGCCCCTGCCCATGTTGCTTTTAACTGAGTTGTCTGTATCTTTTCGAGATGAGCACAGACGGGAGCCTCTCTGAGGGCAGCCTGCTGTCAAGAAAAGAGCACTGGTCTTGGATTCACCAGCTGTGGTTCGAGCTCTTTCTCTGCTGCTGACCTGTTCTATCAGTCAGGAAGGGAATTCGTTTCCTTGCAGGGGCCCTTCCCCTAGAGCCGTTAGTCGCTCCAGGCAGAGCAGACAGAACAAAGTAACTTACCTGAACGGCCCGCAATTTAGAGATGGCTTGTACCGAACAATAGCAAAAATGGTTGGCAGCATGCACAGGAAGAGCATGAACAGGAGCATCGCCAGGTAGAAGTTGTTGGATCTGCAAAGAAACCGCATGCCACGTGGTGAGTTCCTTCTGTGGCCGGCTGCTGCTGATGCATGTGCCCAGAGAACCAATACCAAAACCATACCTCTGACCCATTATGAACAGAAAAGTCTTCCTCCCGCTGTTACCTAGGAAAGGGTCTGTCATAGGGTTGCTGGCAGCTTTAGCAAACTAGAAATCGGTGCCCAAAGGGACTTCATAGATGGTCCAGCCCCGGCTCTTCATCTACTAAACATTTGCTGAGTACCTGTCCACCTCAAACCAAGAGAGTGGCAAACCCTTGGTCATCCCCATAGAAGCTTGACTCACTGAAAAATCTTAGAACCTTTGCTCCATCCACCTGGCTCCCTACCTGATGGTTCCCCCCTCCTGTTCCCAGCCTCGAACTTGTCTCCTATGTCTAAGGATGGTTAGGCTCCTCTCTCACTTGGATGTGGTTTTTGCCCAACCTCTTATCCTCTCTGCTTTCTGGCTGCTCAGGGTGATTGTTCTGCTTGATTAAGCCCTGGGCCCTGAGCTCTACGCTGGTATCAGGGAACTTGGCTGCCCAGGTGTCCCCAGAAATGGCTCCGAATTATTGGGTGTGCCAGGCCCTGCACACAGCTCTGGGAAGAGGATGAGTGGTCAATCTAGAGATGGTCAGCTAGCGCTCTTTGTCTCTCTGTATGTCTCTCTCTCTCTTTAGTGAAATAGACTGGACTAGAAGAGAATAGAAAATATCAGAGCACATACAAGGTAGTAAGCAGGTGAACGTTAATTGTTAATTTGTGAAACCTTCTCTATGTCCTATATATAGGTATATATATGAATGAATATAATGAATATGCACACATACTATATATGGGGGGGTGCCTATATTTATATTCATTTATATATGTGTGTATATATATGCATATAAATATATATATGCATGCACATATAAAATATATAAAAACATATACATATGTACAAATGTATGCCTGTACATGTGTCCTGGTCAGCAGATAAAATATAAATACATTGTCATGTAAGCATTTCATGGTCAAAAGTTTGAAAGCCACTGATACAAACCCACAGAAATAACTATTATGTCAAAATAAAACAATGGGGCTCTGATCGATGTGTTCAAAGTGTGTTATGAATTCACCAAAATGGCTAAAATGAAAACACAAGCGCCCTGCAAGCTGACCGCAGCACCCCGAGTGTATCCCCAACAAAGACACCGAGGAGCCTGTCCAAGGCAACATCATCCTTTCTAGCCAACAGCTGGGAACGACCCATGTGCCTACCAGCAGGAGTGTGGATAAAGACATTGGGGTGTTTTCCTCCATGAGCTGAGTCTCCCCAGCACAAAACTGAGGGAGGAAGGCCTGAGACTGAAGAGCCCAGAGTGTGTGCACCTCCATTTAAGTAAAGGAAAGAACTGGGAACCATTAATGCCCTCAGAAGTTGGTAGCAAGTGGAATCGAGTACAAGGGGTGGGGGCCTCTGGGCGTTTTTCTTGTTCCGTGTCTTGATCTGGGTGCTGGTTACATGTGTTCGGTTTGTGAACATCCATCAGAATGGACATTTATGCCTTGTGTGCATTTTCTAAATGGTTATTAAACCAGTAAAAAGTTAAAAAAAAAAAAGAGGGGTAATGATTCAATCCGAGGGCGGGGCATTGGAAGTGGTTTCAGGGACGAGATAAAATGGGGGGCCAGACAAGAGCTTGAGAGGCAGGCCGCTGGAGAGCCCCGTGCTGGGGGTCGCCCTGCGAGTGAAGAGGGTGCAGATGGCGGACGTTCTCTGTGTGGGGCAGACTCGCTTCTCACTGACCTGGAGGCTCGGAACACTTGCTGGTGAGGCACGTTGCAGGTCAGCACAGCCCAGCTCCTCAGGTACATGAGCCCGATCAGTTTGAGGACGTTGAATGCGGGGAGGCATGGGGAGAAGAAAGCCCCCATCCTGGAGCCATGGAGGAAGGCTGGTTAGCTTCCCGGCCTCCTCCCGCCCATCGCGGGGCTGAGACTTTGGGGTTTCTACCCTATGCCTGCGGACCTAGAGAAGCCGCAGAGAGGTCCATGGACCCAGCCCTCCAGCCGGGGTCCCCTTGTACAGCACCCCCATGTGCACCTGCGTACCCTGAGCTCATCTCTCCCTCTGCTCTTGGCGAGGGGTGACTACGGCCGACCCCACTGTCTGAAGGTTTGCGTTACGCCACTCTGCTTTTATGACAGACTGACCTTAGTATCTGTTTTCACTAATAGAAAGAAATCCGAAAAGGATCTTAGCTTTTTTTGCTTTTACAAAACGGTACAGTAGGCCCCCCTTCTCTACAGGGCTTCATTCCAAGACCCCGGGTGGGTGCCCAGAACAGCAGATAGAGCTGAACCCTATAGAGACTGTTTTTCCCTGTATGTAGTACATACCTATGATAAAGTTGAGTGTATAAATTAGGCGCCGTGGGAGATTAACAACTCACAATAAAATAGAACAATATGATAATGATATACTGTAATAAAAGGTATACGAATGTGGCTTCTCCCTCTCAAAGTATCTCATGGATCATACTCACCTTTCCTCTTGTGATGATGTGAGATTAATGTAGTTATCAAAGTGCCTGATATCTAGCAAATATTAAATACATGTTATGCATTATCTTTAATACTGTATTTGTGAAAATTTTGCAAAATGGAGCGGACTCTAAGGATATAGAATTTGATTGAAGAAATATTAGTTGATGCCTCTCTATTCCCTGCCTTTTGCTGTATGACTATGAAGAGAGGTTGTGTTTTCCAAATGTATGGAGCATTCAAAAAGAGAGGTATGGAAACTTCCTTTTCTTTGCTTGCTTGTATTTTAACAAACAGCACTGCACGAGATCCCTCTGGGGGTGGAGGGATGACTCAGGGAGTTCCCTGCTGTGCACACACACACACGGACACGTCTGTGTGGGTCCCATGGCCCCCTTTGGGTGTTCAGCATCTTTAGAAACAGGATTGTCTTGGCCAGGAGTTGCCGGCATGAGCAGATTGCCCATTTCGGGCCTCACGCTAGGATGGGTCTGTTGGTCTGGAGGGTGGTTCGGTGTCTCAGTGAAAATATAGAGGCACATGGGAGGGAGAGTGTGGGGCTGAAGGCAGGCCTGGTCCCGGCTGTGACACGTCACTTCTGGGTCCCCTGCTGGGGACTCAGCAGCCTCTCCTCCCAGCTTAGACCCTCCCCAGCAGCGCAGCTTATTCGAATGATTCTTATGTGTGTGTGTGTGTGTGTGTGTGTGTGTGTGTGTGTGTGTGTGTATAGGCAATGACCAATAGTGGCCTAAACGCAGACTATTTCCTTCATCGTTCCTTTCTGCAAAATGCTTGGAAAGCCATTACTACAATTATTATGCCAGCAAAATGGTTTCATTAGGAACAGTTTATGTCCTTCCTGATTCTTATGGCTGTTTATTACAGGCATGTCCCGTCCAGACCAAGTAAATCAAAATCTTAGCCCAGAGGAGATGCAAGCAGAGGCAATAAGAAGCTTTGGTACCTACCAGATCATTCCTTGGTTGTAGACTAAATGTAACACGTTCTCCGCTATTTTGAATTCCCCATATTCAGGCTACAAGAGAAAATGAACTTTTGCATCCAAAAAACCCTCCATGGTTCTTTGCACAAACCAGGTCATGATAGTCACATGCAGAGGATCCTTTGCTCCCACGGACAGGGAGAGATCGCCCTAGCAACCAGTGTGAGAACGAGAAGGAGACTCAGCTCTGTGCGCCCTCCCCTGCCCCCTCCCGTGTTCCAGCCACGTCAGCAAAGGGGGAATCTAGCCATCGGAAGGTCCCCAGGGGACTCTGCATCTCACTTACAAACTTGCTTTCCAGGTCCCAACACCAGTAGTCACTTAAGTACCGGACGAAAAGTCCTCGGAAGAAGTCTATGAGCAGGATGCTGGCCACAGTGAAGAGCATGTCGATGATGGAAAGCTTCAGCATCTCCTGGAACACAAAGCGTCCCTAGTGCTGTCACGTCCTGCTCGCCACCACCCACCTCTTCCTGCAGGGCCCCCCTTCTGCCAATTCCACGGGCCCCCCGCATCTTCCTGTCCAGCACATCACAGGGGCTCAACACATATTTGTTAATTTGAAGTTGAATTTCGATGTCTGAGGCCAACTTTTCAGGAAACCAGGATGGAGCCCGAGCCACGAGAGACCACTTGGGGTCGGTGGTTCAAGTTCAGGGGGCAATACCTCGGGCTGAGAGTCTCTGCACAAGATCCCGTGTGGAAGGCAGAAGGCAGAGCCGTTCAGAACACGCCAGGGTCTGGAGCAGATGCCTGGGTTCAGGTCTTCCTTCTGCTCCTACTATCTGTGTCCTTGGGCAACTTACTTCAACTCTTGAGCCTCGGTTTCCCCATTTATGCCTATGAGGAGGATACTGGGATCCTCATAAGGACTAGGCCCTTAAAACAGGGCCAGCAGGGGCGCCAGGGTGGCTCAGTCAGTGGAGCATCTGACTCCTGATTTCAGCTAAGGTCTTGATCTCAGGGTCCCGGGATCGAGTCCCACACTGGGCTCCACACTCAGCACAGAGTCAGCTTGGGATTCTCCCTCTCCCTCTGCCTCTGTCCCCACTTGTGTTCTCTCTCTCTCTCTCTCTCCCGCCCCAAAATAAATAAATCTTAAAGAAAAACAAAAACCAGGGCCAGCACATATTTCACACTGGGTGGGTCCATGTGCTGATTGTTACTCTTGATCTGAGGAAATCATAAACCTTCACTGAATCTTGCTTTCCTTTTCTGCAAAACAGAGATGATGGATGACACTCCAGCAGTAAGTGACGTCATGATGGGTGTGGAGGAGGGGCTTTATAAGGCAGAAAGGGAGCCACCTGCCCGACGTATGTCTCCCAGCACTGGTCTTGTGGACGCTGGGTGTAGACGGTGGTCTTGTTGGCCTCCGAGAGGGGCAAAGTGTAAGCTGGAACGCTGGTCTCTTCTGGGGCCCACGTGCTGTTTCTCGGGAGCCCTGTCCCCGGCCCAGGTGTGGACCATTTCTCTTCTTCAGGGGCCGTCCTGGTGGCCAAGAAGATGGTAGAATCCATCCAGTGGCTTGTGTTATTTTTGGTGGCAGCTTCCTGTGGAGGGTGGGAAGAAGGAAAAAAAGATCATCTACGTATTTGTAAATAAGCATCATAGACACCAACCCAGGATATCGCTGCATCGCTTGGGAATAATCTCTCTCTCCCTTTCTCTCTTTCTCACTGTAACCCTGTCTCTCCGTCTCCATTTGTCTCTCCTCTCTGCCAGGCCAGCTCCACCTCGCAGCTGGCCCTGACAATGAACACAGGGTCAGACTGGACAGTATTTATTGCTCCTTAGTGAGCGTTGGAGACCGCCCGAGGTTAACACCTGCTGTATCTTCTCACCCTTAGAAGTGTGTCAGGTGGGACTCATCATCCCTTGCTACAGCTGAGGAGCTTGAAGCTCAGCCTGGCTCAAGAGGAACACTCCAGGTGGGTCTGCCAGCAGGCAGCGGGTAAGGACCCTGTCTATGTGACACCAAAACTGCTAGTCTCCACGGCCGCTTCTGCCCTGTGAGCCTTTGGAATGTGACGCTCTGGGAAACCTCCTGCTCCCCCCTACTTGCCCCTCCTGGCCGGTGGGATGCCCTCACAGGTGGGGCAGCTTTACTGTGGGCTGCAAAAGGACCCTCGGATGGGAGCAGAAACCCCTGCGGAGTGGGGTGGGGGACCCAGTCTGCACTGTTCCCCACGAGTGCTCATTTTCTCCCAATTTGCTAAATGACTCCACAGCCTGCTTCCCTTCCTAGGATCGATCACTTGCGATCACTGTGGATAGCTTATCCTGACGGAGCTCCTGGAAATGGGGTGGCGCCATCACAGACAGCTGGACTCGGAAGTCCCGGGCTCTCCTCCCAGCAGGGTCACTCACTCGCCCCAAATCCCGGCCTTGGTTTCTTTACCTTGGAAATGGGGCTAATTCTCCTCTTTTTACCTCAAGATGACCACAGCTGAGTTGAGTTTTGAACATGGTGTACGGAGTGCAAGTATCAGCGGTGATGATGTCCACAGGGATGGTCCTGGCGTGCGTGTGCACGTGTGCGGCCGCAGGGAGTGGGCCTCCACCCAGGACGGGCACTCACCTCGGTGCTCATGCTGTTGACTTTGTCCAGGAGCGCAATGATCAGGCTGTAAAGGTTCCCCAGGTACAGCACAAGGACCCTGGAAGCACAAGCCCCCCTCGAGAGACAAGACCGCACACGAGAGCCCACGGGCCAGACGTGCCACCAGCCAGGAGGGACTCTCATGGTCCTGCTAAGCCAGTGGCCGCCACACTTGGTTTCCTTCAGAATCGTGGGGGAGGGGGGCATTTAAAAAATACAGAATTCCAGAACCCATCCTGCTATAGTCAGGCTGGATGGGGTCTGGGGACCCCTTTCTAGCCTTCCCTGGTGAGCCCACTGCGGCCCATGCTTGGCTCGGCATTTTAGGACTGCTCGTGTCGCAGAAAGGGTGTGAGCTGAGGAAGCGGGGCTCTGAAGTGTCGTGAGCTGTGGTGTCTAACGTGGTTTTCCAGGCAGGCTCTCACAACTCTGTGAGGCACGCATGATTATAACCCCTGCTTAAGGACAAGTAGATTGAAACATGGAGGGGAGGGGCAGGCGAGCTGCTCAGGTTCGAACAGCTTGCAAAAGGCAGAACGCAATTTCGGGATCTCGGGGTCTGCTTGTGAAATGCAGGCTAAGCGGTCGGCGGCTCTGGGGGGCTGCAGGCAGCTGTGAGCAGGTGGGATCTGCTGGTCAGCAATCCGAGACTTGCTGCCACCCTCCTTGGAGCCGGAAGGTTTTGGAAGCATCATGGAATTTCCCAGGACATAGCCTTGCATCTTATCAGAAACGTGTCTGGGACAGCGAGATGGGAAAGGACAGCGGCAGGTTCACCAACACCCCCCACAGACACTGATTCGCATTTAGGGGGTCAGGAAACCAATAGAGAGAGCAGTTTTATCCTGAGGACAAGACTCCAAGTTGAAGCTTTGCGTGGCCCCCCGCCATGCCACAGGGGCAGGGCTGACCAACACCTGTGTGGGAGCGAGCCGAGGGCCGCGGGGGCATCGCTACGGCCGGCCCTGGCTCTCCCCAGGACTCCCTGCACGCCGAGCGGGGCCTGTCCCTCTCTGCATTCAGGGTCCGTAGCATAGGGCCAGACCCTCGGCGTGTGCGCAGAAATGCTGCCTGATGAAGACCGGGAGGATTTGCTCCCCCTGTCCTGCTCTGGTGCTCACTGCGTCTTGGACAGAAGGTGACGGGGTGGCTGGTGAACTAAATGGGACTTAATGGAACAAAAATAATATGGTTTGCTCTTATTACCAGAATGAGCCCTCATTCGTCCGGGGCGCGCGTTTCTTGATACCTCTGTTTCTCTAGTTTTAAATGTGAATAACGAGACCAATCTGTGTAATAGGATTGCTGTTAGAACAAATGCAATAATAGAATTGATCCTCCCAGTATGTGCTGGTGAGGAAGGAGCTGAGGAAGACGCTTCTCCCTCAGGTCAAGATCAGGGCTGAGCAGAGTAGGAAGACCCAGGTTCCAGCCAGGGGCTGATGAGGATCTTGAGAATCTCAGCCCCGAGCCACCCAGGGCGGGGAGGTTTCCACAGACCCCTGGCTCTTTTTAGTCCTGTTTTCCTACCTTTGAAATGACAGTTGGATTTCAGGGAATGGCAAACGACAGCCTTCAGGCCACATCCTAGCCTTACCTATTTTTGTAATTAAGTTGTAAGGGACATGGCCACATCCCCTCATTGACAGATTGCCCCTGGCCACTTTCATGCTAACCCAGGCAGGCCCGCCAGCTCCACTTGCTCTCCTGTCCACCCCCTGTTCTGGCACCAGCCTGCCCACCCCTCTTTCCCCACCCCCTTCTCTCCACCTCCCCTCCCCCTTTCTCCCCTGTGGCATCCCATTTTCCTGGAGCATCCTGCTTTCCTTGAGATGCATCCAGAGGGGAAGCTCCATGCTAGGTTGGGGGGGGGGCGGTGCAGCGAAGCAAGCCTGGCTCTTGAGGGACGTGGGTTCCCAGCGTGGCGGGCACGCGAGGGCCCCACCACGTGGCAGTTCCCACAGGGCTCTTGTACCTTGCTAGCTGGAAGCGCAGCGTGGTTCGTGGGTGGTACATCTCCAGGGCGGCGATGAGATCAAAGGCTGATGGCGCCAGCATGGTGACCAGGGAGACCACGACGCTCACCTGCCGAGAGAGTGCATGCCAGCCGTGAGTCCCGGGTTCCCTGGCCCGGCCCCGCCTACCTCACACCGGCCTCCTGGTCTACCATTTGGTCAGTGGGCGCTCCGAGGGCTGTGCGGTTCCTACACGGAAAACCTCCCCCAAATCCCTGCCAGGTAGCTGTTTCCCAGAGGCCACCGCCACTTTGTCGTGGGTTTATTCCTGTTAGGCACTGTCCTTAATCCGAGATGCTCACAATTGCCCCTAGGGGTTCACGAGCATTTCGGCCACATTTCCCAACTACCCTGCCGTTCTGCTTACCTTGGGTGGCAGATGGAGGTGGCCCCAACTCTTACAAATAGGAAAGGGGGGTGGGCGGACAGGTAATGGAATATTCTTTCTGTGTGTGGAAGAGAATTATCTAGAGGATTATGCCTGGCTATTGTTTGTCTGCACTTCAGGCCACCAAAGAGGACATTTTGTTGGTAACGTGGAGGTGAGACCTAAAGAAAGATATAATTTCTGAATAGGCCCTTAAAAAACTTGATCTATCTGCAAACACACAAGCACATATTTACATAACCCACTTAACTGGCATGAAATAGAAGGAGGTCTGAAAAGAGGACGTAATGTAGTCTCAGATTCTGAACAATTTTACTGAACGTTGAGGATAAACTGTAAGCATCATGTCACCTACATGCTTTGCTTTACAGATCCCATGGATGACACTCCTTTCCACCGCAGTGGTCGGAGAGATGGCTTCCATGCTTCGTCTGCCTTTCCAGTCTTTGCAGGAAAAGCGAATGCAGTAGTCTTATCGCAAATATTAAGAATTATGAGACTGTTCATAACTCTCCCCTTGGCCATTTCCCGTCATGGGGATAGTCACATACACGAAGGGAAGAGATCTTTTAGCAAACAAACATGGTTTGGGAAACACTGTAATTCAGAAAAACAGAAACGACCCGAGTGTTCAAGAGCTGGCCCTCGGTCAACTGTGACACGTGCCGTGGAAAACATTCGGGCACGGTAGCCAATCCGCGGGGGAAGTCCATTTCTGGAAACGCACCATTCGAGAACAGCCGAGCCCAGTCGGCAAGACCCAAAGGTAAGCAATGGGATGAACGCTTGAAGGCCACGTTGAATGAGAACCATTCCCGATCGAGGCCAATAAAACCATTCAACCAGGTCTTGGGGTCACCAATCTGGCTCAAAGCCCTTGCAGTTCGTGCTCTAGGACAAGAAGACCAAGTTCTTCCAGGGAGACTTTTCTAGCTAGCCTACCTAAGGCACGACATGGAAAAAGAGGGCGGGCTGCTCTTGCATCCCTCGGGGAGGGCACACAGGGGTCGCACGGAGGGTACCTCATTCTTTTCCCAGAGCGTCAGCTCCTTCTTCGACTGCTCCAGCTTCTGGGACCGGTCCACCACGAAGTAGATGAGGTAGATGCTCCCCGCAAGTGAGAGAAGCACCAGGATGTTGGCAACAACCCTCAGGCAGATGGTCACCGCCCTGCGGGTAGAGGCAGCTTGAGGACGGGTCCGCTGCACTGCGCTCCGGATGCCGAGATGCTCAGACGCCGGGTAGCGACGGGACCCACCTACCGTCGTGTGAATCCTCGGCCCTGAAGAGTCAGTGCTCTTCCCTACCACCCCCTCCACCCGGGTCCAAATTCCTCATTTCCTAAGGGATCTACAGTGACTTACCAATCTGACCAACTACCATCGGTAGGATTTTAAACCAGCGTCATGAATCTGACCCTGTACATAGATTTATGCAGTGGGTGACTCCTGCTGTATTCTCAGCTCCTAGAACGGGCCCGGCACTTACGAATGTGGTGTAGCTATTGTCTAGATGAGCAAGCAAATACAGAGCAGCCGAATGCCATGAGATGGAACGGGAGCTTGCCCTGTCCTTCCTAACGCTGGGGACAACTCATGGACTCCAACTGGCTGACTGTTAGGGCATCTGCTTCTGACGTTGGGGCCCTGCCCTGGGTCTCAGCCTGGGTTTCCCTGCAGCCTCAGGCAATGGCCTGTTTGCAAGTACTTTATTTGGGACAAGATCCCAGGAGGTCTCGGGGCGGGAGTGTATGGTGCACCCGGCCACAGCTGGAGGCCACTGCAGGGCCTTCCCAGGGGCTGATGAGCCTCTTCTCAGAACGGTCCTCCCACAGAAAAGCAGGGAAGCTTTGGTCATCGCTCCTGTCCGCACTGGTCAAGGGTGGCTCCCCGAGCACCAACCCCCAGCATTGCCCCCAGCTTCTCAGATTCCCGTGCAGGCACACTGATGGGGGTTTGGTGGGTGCCTTGGGGCAGCAGGTACCGGCCAGGGGGCGGGGCCTGGGGATGGCCCCCCCCCCCCCCCCCCCCGGCAGCAGGCACTGGAAGAAGCGTGGCCAGGAGGATCTGCAGGATAGAGGAGAGGTGTACCGTCCTATCTGTAAAGCACAATTCCCCATCCAGCCCCCTCTGGATGACTTTGGGGTGGTCATGACCCCTCCCTTTGCAAGAGTTTTGGCCCTGCATCTTGACTCCTCGGAGACATCACCTTGGAAGGCTTGTCAACAACTACTGAATGATACTTGTGTCTTAGGACCTCAAGGATCTGTTGCTAAGTAAAGTAGCCTTTGCTTAATTTAGAAAACTAGAAATTGGACCCCCAAATCTCTCTTTGATCATCTAAGTGAAAGAAGTCAGTTAACTTCAGGGGCGCCTGGGTGGCTCAGATGGTTAAGCGTCTGCCTTTGGCTCAGGCCGTGATCCCAGGGTCCTGGGATCGAGTCCCGCATCGGGCGCCCTGCTCCTTGGGAGCCTGCTTCTCCCTCTGCCTCTCTCTCTCTCTCTCTCTCTCTCTCTCTGTCTCTCATGAATACATAAATAAAATCTTAAAAAAGAAAAAAAAGAAGTCAGTTAACTTCAGAACTCTCACCCTGTCGCCCGATCGAAGGAGGGAGAGACCACTTCTAAATACTGCTAACGGGCCGTTATTATAGTCTTTCCACATATCACCTTACTAGAAGGATGGATTTTAAGGAGAAAGAAACGCGGCCTGACAACGTGCGAAAATAAGATAGAGATGATCTGGTCAGTTTTGTACCGAATTAAAATAGCTTATCAATGCCTGAAGTGTGGGGAGGGTCCATACATACAGGTTTTTGCTTTTCTTCTTTTCCTGTTCTTCCAGGATAGCCTCCTTTAAGAAAAGACACATCCTAATTAAAAGCTTAGCCTTGCTACTAATCATAAATCTTTAGAAATATTTCATGGTAAGAAATGACTTACTATTTTTAATTGAGATTTTATTGACATCAGTGCTTTGCATAATAATAAGTAAACGGAAAAGAAATCGGGGCTTGGGCAGAGGAGGCAGAAGGGCACATCATTTACATAAGTGAAAGCATCTAGATAGTTTTTTTCCCCCGAAGGGGCAGCATTTAGCGGTCTGCTCTGCTTAGGAGACCCAAGTCCCTGAGGGCATTTGATGACCTCATCCTCTGAGTTAACGGTAAAGCTCACATCCCCAGCGTGTTATGCATGTATTCACCCACCAGGTACCTGCAATGTGGTCGCCATCCATTATGCAGAGTACCAAAAATACACCAACTGAAATTTTAGGGGGACGAAATGAAAAAATTAAAAGGAGGAGTTTTTCAACGTCTCTCCCTGCGTTCCATGGGATTGGTGGTGCGCGGTGGTGCCTGCCGGCCGACCCGCGGAGTCGCCCCCCTGCCTGGGGAGCGCCCCGAGGAGGACTGCCGGCGCCCACAGCAGCCCGGCGGCTCCGCGGTGAAGGCCATGGTCGTGGCGGCAGGAGCCCTGACCTCCCCTGGCCCCGACACGTCACCCACTCACCCTGATGCTGTTCACAATGGCGGCAGTTTTGCTCTCGGCGGCCTCTGGGTTGCCGATGAGGTAATCCCAGGCACAGAAGACCCGCCAGCAGAAGGTGTAGTTCTCATTGGAGACACTGGCCAGGCTGTTGCGGGAGTTCTTAGCCATCCTGCAAGAGAGGGGCCGGGACCGGGCGCGGGAGAGGAGGGTCAGGCTGGGTGCTCTCTTCCCGGGACTGCTGCCCGTCCACACAGCGCCCTGGTGTGAACGAGAATGAGCAGCCCCATCCAGGGGCTGGGTTCAGCCCCCCCCCCTCGTGGGGAAAGGGCACTGGCCGGTTGTGGGGTGAGTCCATTTGCCAAGCGGCCTCTCCACCGTGGTGGCCAGGAGGTCACTGAGGGGTGTGCGCCCAGCGGGCCAGCCCGTCCCATCTCTGTGGGTGTGACTGTGAAATCAACCTCTCCTTAGAAGTGAATCAGCCTTCCTGGAGGCCCTGCCCATGGAGGGGCGGTGACCCCACCTCAGGGAGCCAGTTGGGTCCCTCCAGCCCACAGTGCTCCTCAGATGCATCTGAAGGCAGGACTCTGCATCCCTCCTTTGTCCTTCAGACTGTTTCTCCGGTTATCCTTTCCCTCCATAGTTCCTTGTCCTGAGTTTGCCTCCGTCTTTCTCTTAATCTGTAACATCTAGCAAAGGGCCTGTCTTGCAGGTGGGGCCTTGAGGCCCCCCAGAAGCTAAGTGGGAAAGCTTTTTGTGAACCGAAGGCCCCCAGGGCACTGTGCACCTCCTCAGGTTTTTATTGTTTGATGGTGATGATGATGCTTGTAATTGTTTTTTACCCCAAGCGCTTGTATCTGCACGGGGCTAAGATGCCCCACGGGGCAGGAAACAAGACACACTGGGACACACAAGGCAGACAGAAGTAGGAGGTGAGCCAGACCGGGAAGGGCAGGGTTCTCCCTGGTCTCAGAGCCTGCCCATCCGTGCACTTCAGCTAGCTCCAATATAGAAGCACACAACGTGAACGCCGGCAGGGAACCGGGCCATCTTCTGAACCAACCTGCCCATTTTATGAATGAGGCCCAGAGAGGGGACGGGAGTTGCCCTAGGTCTCATAGTGGGGATGGTGCAGGACGCCTGACCCCCAGCCACTTTGTTTTCCTTCCACTGTGCCTCCTCTCAGTGAGGACCTGGGTGTGCGAACCGCCTCATGACACGGATGAGCCTGGCCCTTGCAGGATTTGTAGCTAGGTCACTGGCAAACGTACAGCCAAAGGATGCTCTTTTGCTTTCTGTAATCTCTGGTCACTTAGACCATGTTGCTCCTGTCTCTGTGAGTGCAGTTACTAAACTGTCTGAAATTACATTAGTGTTAAGCCTACATGATTCTTATCTCTCCAGACCCACCCCGGAACCTGGCACAAAGCAGTGAACATCGAATAAGTGTTGGTTAAAATGAGCAGATCTCTTTTAGCCTTAGTATCCTCATCTGCAAAACGGGTACTGTTATGCCTGGATGGTACAAGTTATTGACCGGATCGAGGTCATTCATATCATTCCTGGCATATGGAGAGAAACTGAGTAGCCATACTTTTTCAAGAGGATGATGAAGCTGTAAGCAAACACGGCCATCCCCACCAGGAAATACGCCAAGGGCAGCCGGTAGCCAGCTCTCCCGATCCTTCGCTCCCTGCCGTAATAGCCGTAGAAGAGCACTGAGTACTGCAGATAACCCTGCCAAGAGAGCACTCAGCGTCATTTCCCACCCCAGGTTCTGGAGCTCCCGCACGGTCAGCCCTCCCTCGAGACAGGAGTGGGTCCAAGCGTCAACCTCACCCCCAGGGACCAGACGGTGTCCAGGTCTTGAGCAGACATCACGTGCTCCTTAGGGATGGTCTTGCTGGCTGTGCTTCCGAAGGGCTGGCCTGCAATGAGCTGGTAGAGAAAACAGGATGTTCCGTGATCCTCTGGGCCAGGGAAGGGGCCAGGAGAAAAGCGGTGGCCGATCCCCAGACCCCACGGCCTGGGAAGGCTCTGCATGTACAAGATCTCTTGCAGCTGCCTTTCTGCTTGATTCTCGCTGAGGGAACAGTCATCCTGGGTGGGCCAATCAGCCTGCCTGGGTGTCCTCCCCCTGGGTCTCTACAAGTGGATTTTTGAGGTCACTGGGTTTCTGCACGGGACATAGCCCCATTTACTTCATGATGACGAAGTTTAGTTGAGAAGTGTGTTTTGTATCATCACGGTGCCTGTGAACTGGCCTGTATGCCGAACCCAGCCTGTCGCCTCCGTTTGTGTGGCCCAAGAGCTAAGAATCGTTTTTGCATTTTTAATTGGCTGGAAAAAAAAAATCAGAAGAAGAAGAATATATTGGGACACTTAGGAATGACATGACAGTCAAACCTCAGTATCCGTAAATATCCATAAATAAAATTTGATTTCATGAGTTCGTGTATCATCTTTCACACTGTGTGGGGGAGGGGAGGGGTGTGACCGAAAGCCTCAACTATCTACTACCGGGCCCTTCACGGAAGAGGTTGGCTGTGTCCTGCTTGAAAGCACGGATCATCCTTCCCATGAGGGTACTGAGGGCGGTCGCTTTACGAGACACGCCCACATCTCTCGTTTTGAACGAATGGCCCTTCTTAACTTCCCTAGACTAGTTCTTACCTCTGGAATGACAATAAAAGCACCCGTCATTATCGTGAGCACAATGTTAATTCCAAACAGCCATCTCAGGAATATGAAGTAGGAGGCGACACCAGATCCAAAATGACCTAAGAAAAAGGCCAGACAATAAGACCAGTGAAAAACAGTCTCAACAGGATGAACAGTATGCAATCCCCACAGTGCAGAGTTCTCTGTACAGCAACCCTGCAATTTTTGGGGTATCAGGACAAAGACGAAGAATGCCATGATTGTACCAATCAGAGTGTTCCCCCAAAAGAGTCATTTACCGGGGCCAAGATGCTCATTAGCATTTCCACTTACAAGCACAGAAAAAAAAAACCCTAATTTAATAATTTCCCTAATGACATATTCACCTAAAATATTTGTCAAATTTACATTTCATGTATGCTCAGAAGAATCAGCATCTTTTGAGAATTGGATATATCTTTTTTTCATTTTGTATAGTTTTGAGAATTCCAAGGATTTTTCTTGGAATTATTTTGCCTTAATTTCAAGATATATAGCAATTTGCTAGGTATTCACATTAGGGGAAACTGGGTGAAGGAATTACAGGAACTTTATGACTTTTGTATACAGCTAAACTTTTCTGTATATTTTATTCTAAAACAAAAAGGTGTATTCAAAATCAAATTTCTACTAAGAAACTAAGGGAGCATAGAAAGTAGATGAGGATGTGGGTGATTTGTGCCATCCTTAAAAAAAAACCTCTTGAAATTTTACTTGACGTTTAGTTTATGTTTGTCATAATAAATAGGCAAACACAAAGCATCACAAAGAAAACAAAAACATTACCTATTCTGAGCTCACTAAATTAAAATCACTACTAGAATGAGTTTCTGGTAAACTTTTAGTGTGGCCCCCCCCATTCTTATTCTGTAGGTATGGATATTTTTGTATAAAATTGGTATCTCTCTACAACATACATCTTGAGTTATTAATGTATCATAAGCATTTTCTCATGCAAAAAATACTCTATAACATAAATTTTATTGTTTCATCAACTGAATTTTCCATAATTTATTTAACCCATCCCCACTACTTGACACTTAAGCCTCTGACTTTTCACCAGGTAGGGGATTCACTAGGGTAAGTAAGTCTGCCATAAATAATAATTTCCCTCCAAGGGCAGGTTTCCTAGAAGCAGAGCTGGAGGAAGAGATCCAGCTCAGGTGACACACTGAGGAAGTGCTCTCTGGAGAAAGGGAGTGTGGGGTGGGGTGGGGGGGCAGGGGAAGTAGTGGGGGAGAGCTAAGCAAGGATGTGGTCTCCCCTGGAACCTGGCTTCGCCAGATCCCATGGGGAACCCTGGAACCTGGCTTCGCCAGATCCCATGGGGAACCCTGGAACCTGGCTTCGCCAGATCCCAWGGGGAACCCTGGAAGGCAAATTGCATAACACAGTCCGTCCACTTTGCACAAGGAGCCTGACTTGACTTCCCCTTACTCGGGCACTGCCTCCCTCTAGGCCCTCCCTTGGGGCCTGGGGAAGTGGGGCAAGTGAGGTGCGCCCAGCAGCAGGAACAGGGCAGGCCCAGGGCAATTCTCCAGGGAAAAGGGCAGCTGTGAGTCCCAGTATCAACACGCAGAGCAGCAGAGAAAAGCTGGACCAGGCAAGAAATCCGGGTGGGGCACCAACTTGGTCCTTATATATTGATTTTTGTTGTGGTTCTTGTTTCTCTGGTTGTTAGGGAGAGCACAAACATGATGAAGACTTTGGTTACAAATTTTAACTTTCCCCTGGAAACGCTGGTCCAATTTACATTCCCACCCACTGTGTAGGAAAAAAAAAAACCGCTAACTTCCATTGAAATGCTGAAAATTATTCTCTCTCCATTTGTCGGCTTTCAGCTTTGTTGTTTTAGGTATGTACTATTTCTTTTATAGGTAATTAAATACAGTGCTATTTTCCTTGATGATTTCCTTCTTTTCTCTCACCATCAGACAGATTTGCATTCTGAGATCACGTGCTCTATATTTCCTTTAATTCTTGAGTGGCTCCCTATCTTCGATTTGATAGCTCCTGGAACCTTACAGAGAAGGGTCTAAACGTCCTCTTGCAAAGAATTGAATCAACTGTTCTAGTATCATCTATGATGCTATGCTCCAGTTTCGACTGCTGGAGTGTTTATAATGTACCTGGACATTTTGGTTATGCAAGTTCATTTGCATTTTTCTTTTTAAAAAAATTTCTTTTGGATGGGTTTCTTCCATGTAAGTCTTAACGATCATTTTGCTGAGTACAACAAAACAAAACAAAACATTACACTGAGATTTCTACTGGAATTGCATTAACCTTGTAAACTGATGTTGAGGAAATCCACATCTTCCAAATATTAAATCTTCCCATGTCTCTTCACAAGACTTTTAAAATACCCTGTGGCCCAATTTTACAGCCTTCTTCACTATAGACTCACTGTTAGGTGTATTCCTGGCCTTGTTTCCTGCGTGTTATATGCACGTGTGCTGTGTGTACATGTTTGTGAATATGTTGTGAAAGCCACTTATTTATTTTTCAGAACATGCTTTCTGAACGGTTCCAATCGCCGCTAAGAAAATGCAAATTTCCGAGGCTTTGTTTGGCAGTTGTTCACATGACCCTCTTACTCTTCCGCGGTTTTCCACCTGACCCTTCAGGGTCCGTGCTGGGTCCGACTCCCGAATGAACGGCCAGAACAGCAGAGCCACAGTGAATGTGGGGCCGCTCTTGTCCCGGGGGCAGTGGTGGGACAGATGTCTGTCCCCCCAGTCCTACGTCCAGCTCCACTCCACACCACGTGCAGGGGGCCCTGGCGGCGCCATGCGGGGACCGGGCCGCCCGGACCCTTCTCAGGCCGCTGGCCCCCGACTCCTCCGAGCGCCCAGACTTACTCTCAATTTTCTTTATCCTCATTTCCCAGGGAATGAAGATGACCATGAAGTTACAGGCCAGACGCACAAACTTCCGCCAGAGCTGAAAAGGAGGGGGCAGGGTGAGAGAACATCACAGTTTGTCACCGTGGCAATGCCTTTGGGATGCTAAGGTCCTGAGTGGACCACAGGCTCCCAGACACACTGTCTGATGGCTTTAATCATGCTCTTGCGGGACTTTGGCCAATACTAGGACCGAAGCAGCGCCCTTGTCTCCTCCGTGCTCCGGTTCGGGGGAGGGCACCTGCTTCGGGCTCTGAGCAGTGCTGTTTGTACCCAGGTGCCCATGCTCCGGGGTCACACCTGCCTTACTCCTCCCGTTCCTGCTCCCGGGACTAAATGCAGTGGCAATGACTTGAGGAATAAAGTCCAAATGCACCCAGTTGACCCCGCTCTAGGGAGCGGGGCCCAGGAATCCACGTGGCCAGCAAACTGCCCAGGTGATCCCAGTTCCCTGTTTTGGGGACGAGGAGTCTAGAACACACCCTGAATGTGAGCCCTCGTGCGCCTCCCGCCCTGTGGCTTTGTTTGCCTCCCACCCTTTCTCCAGGCCACCACTGCCAGTGGTGACATCTGGAAATTTGTCTTGTGTGTTTAAGATGCAATTGTCAAGCGTTCGAAATCTGTATTTTTTCCCCCTTCTCCTCCAAGGAGAATAAAGTAGAATGTGCCCTGACCCTGGCTTGGCTCTCCCACAAGTATTGGCAGGCAGTTCATTTTAACACACAAACAATCTGGGTTTGTGTTGGAAGCAAATTATATCATTGCAGAAAGAAGGCTTGCAAATGTAATTACAACATTCTGAACTCTGAGACGGCACATGGTCCTGATGCAGACACGCACGATAATGTCTTTCAGGATGTGTCTGCTAAGGCCAGAACGGCTGCTTGTAAATGAAAATCTGTTTGAATTTTATCAGACGTTGCAATTGTTCGTCTTCTGTGCATGATTCCAGACCCGGCTCAAACCTAACCACACCCATGATGATTTCACATAGCTTCTCTGGAGAGAGAAATAGATCCTTCTCTCTGTAAACCTCCCAGCAATCAATATTCCTGTAACGTTGACCATAGCCTACCTCGTGTTGCCTTGAGATCTTTCCTATGGTGCACATGCTTTAGCATGGAGGGGAACACCAAAGCTTTTGCTCTTGCATCCCCTACGGCATGCAGAAGCAGGGTGCTCAAACGTCCTTGGGGGTGGGTTTGGTGTTGGAAAGCATCTGAATTTCTGGCCCACTGGGAGTGAAGTCCCGAAGTGTCAGAGGCCCTGGGGCAGGGGGGGAGCACACCTGAGTTGTAGCTCCAGTGCAACTGGATCCTACTATGTGCTCCTGGGAAGGGATTTTCTTTCTTTGGGATTCAATTTCCTCGTCTATATGAGAAGCAAGGTTCAATCAGTGGTATTCAGAGTTACTCTTCCAATTTAAATTTTGGTTGAATTTCAGTGCAGGAACACACTAAAGCAGAGTAACTTTTGTAGGTAAGAGACAAACCCTCCTCCCCTGCCTCAGGTGCTCATACAAGAAGTCAGGGGGCCCCCGACTCAGCTTCCAGGGCCCTGAACCCCCGACACTCATTCTGGTAAATGCAAATCTACACCAGCTTCCTCAAGGGGCTTCCCAGAGGTAAAGGTGATTGAAAAACGTGATTTGTTGATGGCCAGGATTCAGTAAGGCATGAGAAAAATATGCTTCTCTTGATTTGCACAAAATCTCCATGGAAAGCTCTGACACTCTGAAATGATTTGAGGTTTTAAGAGCAACGCAAAAACCTACCAAAGCAAAACCAAAAGCCAAACTTGGAAGAAATAGGTCTTAATTGTGGGCCTGGGTTATTGGGTATCAAAAATAAGAATAAGCTCATTCTTTCTCATTTGGAATGTAAATTTGCCTGGAATAAAGGTGTTCTGACAACACATATTACAGTTTATGAAAGATGAATTCATTCAGAGCATGTCCTGAGCACCTGTGTGTGTTTCCGGGACCGAGGATGCAAACAGACAACACATGTAGGATGTCAGCGGGTGCACAGCTTACACCCAGGTAGAGGGAAGGCGGCCGCAGACGAGTCAATGCCACAGGGTACGTGGTCCATTAGGATGGAGGAGAAAGATCTTTTAAAGAAGGGGATCAGGAGAGGTCCCTCTGGGGAGGTCACACATAAGCTGAGACTTGAATGAAAATCGATATTTCCAAGGAATAAATTAGTAGAGGAACTATCTAGGAGGCCAGGGCAACCAAGAACATCTGTGAGTTAGCGTGTGCTGGGCATTTTACTGCAGAGGATGGAAGAGGGGTAGGTGAGGTAAGATCCAGTAGGAAAGCAATGGCCAGATCAGTAGGTCATGGGAAGGAGTTAGATTTAATTCTAAGTGTAGTAAGAATCTATGTATCTGTCTGTGTATCCGTGTATCTGTCTGTGTATCCGTGTGTCTGTGTATCTGTGTGTCTGTCTGTGTATCCGTGTATCTGTCTGTGTATCCGTGTGTTTGTCTGTGTATCTGTGTGTCTGTCTGTGTATCCGTCTGTCTGTGTATCTGTGGGTCTGTCTGTGAATCCGTGTATCTGTGTATCTGTCTGTGTATCCGTGTATCTGTCTGTGTATCCGTGTATCTGTCTGTGAATCCGTGTATCTGTGTATCTGTCTGTGTATCCGTGTATCTGTCTGTGTATCCGTGTATCTGTGTATCTGTCTGTGTATCTGTGTATCTGTCTGTGTATC
>NW_027397107.1:2355159-2374654 GCF_003265705.2 Callorhinus ursinus
TGTATCTGTCTGTGTATCTGTGTATCTGTCTGTGTATCTGTGTATCTCTGTATCTGTCTGTGTATCCGTGTATCTGTCTGTGTATCCATGTATCTGTCTGTGTATCCGTGTATCTGTGTATTTGTCTGTGTATCTATGTATCTGTCTGTGTATCTTTCTCTCTCTCTCATCTATCATTATCTTAAGTAAGGCCTGGCACAAGTGGTTTCCTGTTTCGAGGATTGCCACGGCTCCTGTGTGGAAAAGAGTGGGTTACAGGGGGATGTGCATGGAAGCAGGAGGACCTGCCAGTCTATATACCATCATGGGCAGGTGTCAAATCACATCACGAAGGCTCTCGGGCAGGGTGACCTCCTTTGTTGGTATGGTGTGAGACACAAAGAACATAGACTATTAGAGCCAGAAGGAACCTTGAGAATCAAACATGAAAACCAAAGTCAGAACAGGGAACCAATAGCAGAGGGATCTGAGGGTCCTGACTCCTGCCGGCGGGACTTCTTGGGTCCCCGTGCTCTCACACACTCACACCTGGCTTCCTTCAGAAACACAGACATGTGCTGGTGCTGAAGGCAGACTGTCGGTAGTGAGCTGGCATTGAGGGGAGACCCACGTGAACAGGGGATGCAGACTGGAAAGAGTGGGAGGGGGCAGCTTCCCAGGATGCCTTGTGTGGCAGCTCTGTGAGTGGGGACTGGGGTCTCGGTGCCTGGAGTCACGGAAATGGGGAGCTCTATCACACCAAATTGACCGTTTGGAAAACAGTTACTGTCTTCAGCATATAAACCAAGGACTATGAATAGACGGGCTGCAGGCAGTACCCCGGCTGGCTAGGTCCCTTCAGTTTTCTCTACCTGGCAGCTGGAGCAGCATAGGAAATTTTCCGGGGTGAAATAAGGTGGAGGAACGCAGTTCTGAATCTGGGGAGGGGAAGAACCGAAGCGTGAAGAAGACAGGGTGGGAGAATGATTTTTCTTGGGCATTTTACTGTGTCTCCAGAAGACAGAAGAAGCCGAGTCTGGGCTAGTTCATTACCCCAGGGTCTAGAACAAAGTGTGGCGCACAGGTTAAACTGAACTGGGTTGAACCGCTTTCTGTGGGGCCCTTGATCCTAGAAAGGCAGGCAGCTGGGTCGGCCTGGTGCCGGCGGAAAGCCTTGGGGCAAGCTTAGGTGAGGCTGAAAATTCAGATTCCCTTTTCTCATTCTAAACACCTTGCTTCTAATAATTCAGCCCATTATCAAATTACGCCTTAATCCATATTGATCTTACTGTGGCTAAAAGTTGCAGTACTTTTCACTCTTACATATTACAGGTTGTCTGAACCCAAGTGAAGGACCTTCCAGTATTTCCAAGTGTTTTCCCATAGCATTTCATACTGTCTATTTAGGGGAAATAAGGAGGGAGCACATATGTTTATTGTTCAAAAGATAATTTTGTTTTCTGTGTTTCATCCATAAGCTCCATCATAGTGTGACAGGCATACGCAAGCAGTCATGGCTAATCTTGGTCATAAGACTAGATTTGAGTTTTCAGGCAGAGTCTGTGGAAAGTAAGGGGACAGCCAAGGCAGAACCTTGGGGATCCTTTGAGATTTTATGCTTTTTCAGTTAAGTAAAATTTATGGCCAGCTTTAATGTAAACTTCATTAAGAATACTTTTTTGTTTCAGAAAATCTAAAAAGGGTGCATCTTTTGTCTGTTAAAGTATAACAAACTTTTTAAAAAAAATACAATATCCAATATTGGCAAGAATATTATGAAACAGTATACCTGTTGTATATGGCAAGATCAACTATCAAGTGTTTGGGGAAATAATTTATTAATATTTATCAAGAGCCAAAAAATGACTTACATTTTTTTCTACAGTGATTATAGTTCTGGCATTTATCCTAGGAGAGGAATTTTAAAAGGTAGGAAAAGGGGGTGCCTGGGTGGCTCAATTAAGCGTCTGCCTTTGGCTCAGATCATGATCCCAGGGTCCTGGGACTGAGTACTGCATTGGGCGCCCTGTTCAGCGGGGAGCCTGCTTCTCCCTCTCCCCCTGATCATGCTCCCTCTCTCTCTCTCAAATAAATAAATAAAATCTTTAAAAACATAAACAAATGAAAGGTAGGAAAGGCAGTATGTGTAAAGATATTCTTTGCAGGGTTATTAGTAATAGTGAAAAATTACAGACAACTTAAATATTCACCAGCAGACAAATAACTAGTTAAGTTAATGTATGTTTGTCTGTCATGGAAAATGATTTTGTGTAAATAATACAGAGCAACATGGAAAAATCCTTCTGTTATGTGTGGGGTTAAGTGAAAAAAGAAGCAAGACAAAAAGGCTTGTATACTATAAATACACTCAGTGAAAATTATATATTCAGTGACTGGAATGTGAGATTCAAAAAAAGATACTATATAAGGGTATGATTTTTTTCTTTGTCTTCTAAACATTTATGAATATTATGGTAATGTCTCTCTAAACAGATAACTTCAATATAAGCTAAAGTTTAGCGTTAAGGAACTGAATGGAAAAATTAACACACAAAAACCCTAGCATTGAATTATAAAGTGAGCGTTGAAATGTATCTGCAACTTTCTAATTACAAGACGTGCAGTAAAAAAAAAAAAAAAAATCCTACACGTATTGGGTGGGAACAGGTCAGGAAGGGTGCTAGATCATTTTTTCAAGGGAAGATGCCATTTCTCGGATAAGTTAGGCTCACCCAGGGTCATGTACAATCGGTAGGTGACCACATCCGGGACTAAGCTCCAGGTTCTGGGACGTGCAGACCTTGCAGCTCACGGCACTGCTCTCCGGCTGCAATGGCAGATGGGCACAGCCCGTGTGCAAAGACAAGCACAGTGGCCCACAACCTCCTGGCCCCAAGACCACAAGAGGGGGTGGGAGTGCCCATGAACGCGCACGCTCTCACCTCTGCACCTGCTGCTTGGTAGCCACGGGTCCTGGTCAGCCTCCCTTCAAACTTCAGCACAATCTCCTTCGCTCGCCTGAGAGAAGAAAAACATGACAGTGAGCACAATTTTATCATACCTGCTATCTTGGCAAAACGTGCGGAAGTACGACGGGAGCAGGCGGGCAAAAGGCGGGCGACAAGATGCCGCAGCACGACGTGGCTATGCGGAGAGGCGAATCGTTCCTTTCCTGACCTCCGGTAACCAGAAAGCTCCCTAGAAAATACTTTCTGGAAAAAAAATGCTTAAGTGGATAAATTCTTAGAAAATGATGAATCAATGACAAAATGAGTTGCAATGAATTCCTAAAGCCCTTCCCTGATTGTTGTCTGGGAATTGATCATGAGCAGGTGGCGGGGGGAGTCCTGGCAGCGGGCACTAGGGGGTCTCACCCTTCCCCTTAACCTCAGCAGCCTTCCTCCTGCAGCGTCAGAGAAAGTCAGACCTAGCCTCGGAGAGCCTGCCTCGAGGAAAGAGCAGTATCCACGTAGCCACAAAGAATCTGATTCAGACTACACCAACTGCTGACACGCTAACTGACCACTTTGGTGAGCTGACCTGATGTCTCCACCTAAATGATTAATCCTTGAAATGCACTGAATTCATTGGGATAGATGGTTAAATCCACACCTACAGGAACAGCAGGATTCGACAATTAATATTAGCACCAGTGGGACAGACAGCCGTCGAGGACACTTAGAGGTGAATGTCACCTTCAAGGTGACCGCATCTGACGCTGCGTTGATGAGACCCTCGTTATCCATGGCCAGCCCCCCTCCCCTTGATTATGCTCGGTGCTGAAGGGCTTGGTTCTTTGGAGTCCCTCGATCTCCAGTCTGCCCCGTTCGCTGCCGGGGCGTCTTGCGTGTACATCCCAGTAGTCTTTTAGCAACACGCACTGCTGCTGAGTCTTTCCCTGAGAGATGCCGGAACTGGCTGACTCCCTTTCCCAACGAGGGAAACGTGAGCTAATCAGAGTGTTTGCTGGGTTTTGGAGCGCTGTGCCCTCCTTGCCATCATCCCAGCTCCCGGGCCCCGCCCATGCCCTGGCTTCATTCCGGTCAGAACCACAAATGCAGGCAGGGGTGAGGGTTGATGCCCTACCCTGCCCAGCATCTAAAAGACAGAGGCCTATACACGTGAAATCACTTGTTCCATCTCATGGTTTATAGTTTTCTTCCGGCAAACATTATCTGCATGCTGACTTGGGTCAAGCAGAGCAAGACACAAGGTACATAAGACAGAGTCATGGCACTAGGAGAGCCCTCGCTAACAGGGCGAAGGAGTCCTGGGGCCACAGTAACTGGGAGAGAGTGGTGGCGGTTAAGAGTATGCGAGAGGGCGGGGCTGGACCTGGGGGACCAGGGAGAACCCACGTCACCTGGGCCTCCTCACAGACCCATGCTGACTCAAGGGCACCGTCCACTTGCTCCCCACAAGGGACATGGGTCTGCACCGCGCCCTCCCAGACAGGTGGTTGTTGCTCCAGACTCAGCGAGGGCTCCCCGCTTTTCTCTGCGTCCGCCCCCTCCCTGGCTCCCCACGCGGTCAGGCTTTAGTGGTCTCTGTGCTTTCCAGACGCCTCAGCAGGTCCAATGAGTGAGGCATGGCTCTAGCAGCTCCTCAAGGTGACAAGGGAGGAGACGTGGGGGCCAGGGGATGATAAATGGAGGTGCTCAGAGGACGAGCCACCTCTGAGAGCCTGACCGCTGGCCAGGGCAACCAGTGGGGCGCTGATGGTCCCCGGGCTGAGCCCCTGGCCAGGCGTCAGTGTGGAAGGCCTGGTTTACCTTTTTGTTTGTTTGTTTTTAAAGATTTTATTAATTTATTTGACAGACAGAGACACAGCAAGAGAGGGAACATAAGCAGGGGGAGTGGGGGAGGGAGAAGCAGGCTTCCCACTGAGCGGGGAGCCCGATGTGGGACTCGACCCCAGGACCCGGAGATCATGACCTGAGCCGAAGGCAGACGCTTAATGCCTGAGCCACCCAGGCACCCCAGGTTTGCCCTTTTGATAGAAAAGTTATCATTTGCTGTGCTCTGCCTACAGGTCGAAAAGACTCAGTCTCTTACTGATAATGAATGATCATTAATTACTAATTAGTAATTACTAATTACTCCTTCTAAGCCTCAATAAGCAATCAGCAGGAGCATTTCTGCACCATTTTTTAAAAAAATTCCGATACAGCACATGACTTTTTGTTTTAGGATAAATTTCCGCAATGATTCCTTTGGCGGAGTTCCTCTGTTTCAATAGAACATTGGGGTCAGGGTCAGAGAGCCTGGGTTTAAAGCTCAGGGCCGGCTCCCGGGGGCTGTGCATCCTGGGGTAAGCCACTTCACATCTCTGAGTATCAGTCTTCTATCTGAAACTGCCATCCTCACTCAAGGGAACAGATGTGGGGGGAGCCGATACTAGACATGGAGGATTCAGCCAGAAACCCGCTGAGACTACAAACGACAGGCGCCCTCAGCCATCTGCCAAGCCACGCAAGGACCAGCCGGCTGCCTCTTGGGCCAGCCTGGAAGAGAATGCCTGCATGGGGGAAGCTGACAAAGCCGCAATTTGATGGGAGAGAAATGCAAAGCCTGATGGCTGACCTGGGGAGGAGGGGCTGTGTGCTTGGCATCCAGAAAGTGGCACTAACAAGGTTCTGATCCTGTCCATGCCGGGTGCCCAGTGATCCGGGCTGCTGTCTGTTTCTGCACTTGACAGGTCAGAGTAGTTCGGTGAGACCATTCAATTAACTCCCTCTGCTGTGACCCCAGGCATCAGCATCATCCATCAGGACTCACTGGCGGGGGCGTGACTACCGCGTATCAAAGACGGCGCGAAGTCCCGTTTAACCCTGGGACTCTCCGTGGGTCTCCGACTTCAGTAGGCGGAAGAATCCACCTGAATGCATGTTAAAGATACTGCCCCCCTCAATACTTTCTGATTCAGCAGCTCTAAGGGCAATCAGGGATTCTGAATCTTTAACAAACACCTGCTTGCTTAGCGCGGCACAGTTTTGGAAGCAGGAGGCAGGTGCCATTCTGCACCATCACCTCAGCTTTAAAGAGAAAGAAAAGCGGCCGAGAAATTAAGAGAGCTACCCAACACTGCATGGCTAAGGATTGGGAGGCAGTATTCGAATTCAGGCAGCCCGTCTGCAACTCTTTAGCTGTTCCCTGTTATCTAAACAGGTTGTCCAGTGCGACTCTTAGTATCATCGTTATCTGGTTTGCCATGGAATCTGGTTTCCCCCCAGAGGGAGTAATAGCCCAGCGGGTGAAATTACCATCTGCTTTCATTCCGGCTTATAGACTTGTCTCCGGGGAGTTTGGTTATTTTGTTCACCTCTAGACACAATGCTAAAATCTAATGCTTGAAAAGGGAGGTAGAAAACCACAAACACCAACACACACACACACACACACTCCCAACCCAGACACACACACACAGACACTCACAGAGATACTGGCCACCTTGAGGCCCTTGTGACTTCTCTGAGTCAGATCAAGAGTGCCCGCCCGCCACTCTCACGTGGGTCTTTGTGCTCATTTTCTTGGGCAGGACAGGGCGATTTCATGGAAAGCGTATTTGCAATAATCAATAATGGCTGCCAAAGCCCTTACCTCAGTGCTCCCAGCTTCTGTCCCATGGTCCAGGGTCTGCAGCGAATGTTTGCCATGAGATCTTTCTGGAACTGTATATTCTGGAAGATTTGTTCTGGATCATTGCTGTCCCCTGTCTCATCAGCATTAAAGCTGTCGTCCAAGTTGCTGAATGGAGTGGGGCATTAAGGAGGAAATCTGATTAGTAGAATTGCTTCCAGCGGGGCACATTCAGCATCTCGTTGCCCCAGGGTCATCTGTCTGAAGTTTGTATGAGAGAATGGGGCAGTCTTGGACAACCCCTGAAGCACATTCACTGGCATCTGTCACTTTGGTTGGTCAGTGAAAGAAAATGGTTTGTCTGGATGAAAGGTTTTAGCAGAAGGCGTCATAGAAGGAGACAAGAGGGTGCTTACGAACAATTCCTGAATAGCAGCATCTTTGGTGCCCAAACAATTTCTATTTCAGGCTGATTGAAATAATCAGCTCATTTCAGAGACAGGGCTCCTCCTTGGCCCCCAGCTCTGTAGGCAAAATAAAGAAAAGCCAAACGCTGTCGTCCAGAGACCCCTCCCTGCATGCCCACTTCCGTCCTTGAAAACTGAGATTGTGCAGGCAGAACGGGCAGCAACGTCTAGAAACAAGAATGTAGCCGAGCAGATTTCCGCGTGCAGACATTACAGGGAAAGAGTTACTGTGTAGGAGAACTGGTTTTCCACATGTAGCAACATTTATTCCCAATAACAATTAATATGCTAATCTTAATGCAACTTTTCAGGAGGAGATGATGAGTATTCTGCTATTTGATCAATGATGCCCTTAAAAGTAAGAGGAAATAATTCCTTTGCTTTTCCCGGATTCAGACGGTTTTTACTTACTCATAAGAGAATTTTCTCCAATTTCTCCAAGTTAATGGAGGTTTTAATATACCTTTATAAACATCTAACAGATTCGAACAGCACTCCCCCACTTGTTCTTAGCCCAAAGCCCTTTCCAACAGACACCTTATTTATTATGAGAGATGAATCATCTGCTCTCTCTTGACATTGCTGATTGAATCAACAGAGAGAAAACAGAGAAGGCATGCCTGTGGGTTTGGCCAGGTTGGGGTACCTTGGATTTGGGTCCCCTGGTCAATAAGCAGGTGGCCAGCCCCACTGTACAAAAGCCCAGAGAAAGGAGTTTCTGAGTTCATTCTGAAGGAGAGGGGAACGGGATGGGGACTCTGTCCTCTGGTCAGATGCAGGCAAGGCTCTGGGGTGACTTGGGCTCCATTCCTCCACTGTCCGGCCGACGGGGGTGGGGGGCGACTCACCTGAGCAGCAGGGACTCCTGGTAGAAGTAGTGCTGGCTGGTATTTCTCCGGATGCTTCGGTAGCGCTGGCATGCCTTTGAGGGTTTCATGGGGGCTGACCTGCTGCCAGTGACCTCTAGGGGCCGGCAGGGTCCCAGGAGGCCGGCCGCTGGGGTCTGCTCCAGCTGAGGCTTCTGCAGGGGAGCTGCTAGTCGCCGTGCTCGCTGGTTCTCAGGAGCAAGAGTGCGCGTCGGCAGCTGGTCCTTGACGAGGACTCCAGTTGTGCATAATGTAATGCTGAGGTGGCCGCGGCAGCCGCGATTGGTTGAGATTGGTTGGAGTCTGGGCAGACAAAGGCGGGAGGCTTGGCCAGGCTGAAGCAGGGATCGCTAGGTGCTGCCCAGAGCCTCACATCTGTGACCCCTCGCACCCAGACAGGGCTCTGCGGTTTGCAAAGCGCTTTACATCCGTTCCTGTGACTGGTGTTGACAAAATAGAGCGCAGGGCACAGGTTTTTTTTTTTTTTTTTTTTTTTTTTTCTCATTTTTACCTCTCAAGAAAGAGGCTTGGAGTAAGAATCTTGCCTGTGTTCGAACGGCAGAGTCCAGGAGAGGAAGTCATAACGTCTTACATGTTTTTCAAATTTTTTTCTCAGCTTTCTTTTTCCACTTGGAGAGAAGTCAAATCCCCAGAAATGATGCACCACAAATATTGCAAACCCCCAGACTGGATCCTCTAGTCGCTGACATTTTGCCCCTTCTGCTTTATTGCTATCTATTTACTTTTCCCCCAACATCATTTACAAGTATGTTTCAGAAATAATGGCACGTCTCCCCGAAAGATTTCAGTGTGATATCAATAATAATCAAATTGACATTTTCTTATATTTTACATTTTCTAAGTGTGGCCCCATTGATCAGCAGGATAATCCTATGAGGAACAGGGTGAAGAGATTTTAAGAGGCCCGCTGGAGTTTCTTAATGAGAAGGCAAGAACTGGAGAGAGTAGATGCTCACACAGGTATCCTGAAAACAAATCACCTGTTGCTGTAAGATGGAGTACTCCCGCGCAGGCCGGTCCCTGGGGACACATCGGCCGCTGCTCCAACCCTTTCCTAGGTAGAAAGCTACCCAGTCCCCTTGTCACCTGCACGTTTCCCTCTCTAGTCATTCACTGGGGTTTTCCACCGAAGAATTTATCCCCAAATCCAGGACTTTCCCACAGTTTCATGATATAAAACCCTATTTTCTGCTTAAACACACAAAATGGTCTGTTTGCAGTTTGTACTCACTGAACAGGAAGGTGCGGGGCTGAAACAGAAAGGTCTCTTTCCGTTGAGCTCTCCACCTGGTGCACTAGCGTCATGTGGGCGAAGAAACGAGTGGGTGGGCAGAAAATCCATCAGCAGCTCTAGGTATGGGGTTGGGGCACGGGCTGCCTTCTCCTATGTATGCATTCCTCCCCTGACTCATTAGCAAATTAATTAGGTAGCTTTTCGGTCTGCCCCACACTGGGCGGCCAAAGGCAAGCCAGAGCCCTAGCCCAGGGTCCTGAGGTTCACGGACTCTTGGACAGGTGTTCGGACTTCGAGCTCCAGGCAGGGGAATGAAGAAGAGGCCAGCGCCAGAGCTGGCCCCCGGGACCTGTGAGACCAGATCACCTGTCTGCCAATTTGCCCAAGGCCATGGGGCCTCATGCTCTGTCTCGTAACACTACATAAAATCTCTGCTTGTCAGACAGACAAAATCGTGCCCAGAAGAGGATTATTTCTACCCACCCCCCCCTTTTTTGCATTCTTTTAGAGATCTTTACCTATAGGGATTATTTCTGAGCATTTCAAAGATTTTTTTTTCATCCTACTTTTTCTGAAAGCCCCTCTGTATTAACATTTTGAGCATTTTTGTCTCTTCTTTGCCTATGTATGCTTATATATGTGTGTATATATATGTATATGTATATGTATATGTATATGTATATGTATATGTATATGTGTGCATATATATGTATTTTAAGATTTTATTTATTTATTTGACAGAGAAAGAGAGTGAGCACAAGCAGGGGGAGTGGCAGGCTCCACACTGAGCAGGGAGCCTGATTCGGGACTCGATCCCAGGACCCTGAGATCATAACTTGAGCCGAAAGCAGACGCTTAACCAACGCCCTGACTATTTGTATATTTTTCAGTTTTACTGTATATGTGCATCTCTCACCTTTCCATCAGTCTTATACCTAAAGAAATTTCCATGTTATTTTTCAATTTTTTGTGAACATGTTTCACCAATATTTAGTGGAATATTCTATCTAGAACATGAAATACTCAAATTTTGCCCCATTTCTCACACATCTATGCTATCCCTCCACGTGCATTTTTTTTTTTTTTTTTGCCACTGATGATTTTTGGGCTCTTAGCATCATTTCTTTAGAATTAGTTTTCCAGAAGTAAAATGACTGGATCAAAGGGAATATCATAAAAAATTCAGTTATGTTGTCAAATGGAAATTGCTCTCTTTACATGTGTGTGGATTTAATGGTTTATTATTACTATTACTGTTACCGGTAAAAATGAGTTTTTAATGTGGTCAGATTTGCCTGTGGTCTCTCTCTGGTTTCCCTGGTCTGATTTTTAAAAAATTCCCTTTGAAGTCCACCTGCCATCCATCCTGGCTATGAGTTCCAGGAAAGGTTGTTACTGTTGTTCCTCGCGCCCAGCAGCCCAGCACTTGGGACCCTGATTCTCTTCCCCACGGCTCCCTAGGGCCCCGGGGGCCAGGCAGAGCGAGCACAGACAGGGGATGCCGCTCCCAGAATGCAAGGGGATCAATTACCCTGCGTGCGTTGCACATCCTCCAACAATTTAATTAGAGGCTTTAGGTGCTCTGGATGATGTTAGATTAGGCCAGCCTGTGTCTACAGACAAAATGACTACAAGTCCCTCAAATGCTCACAACTGAAGCACTTAAAAAAACCAGAAAGGGATCCAGTGTCAAAATGAGCTAAAAAACCATTATTTCCTAGACCAACTGCTTACAGGGTCTGTGTGGGGACAGAAGGAAGGTAATGAAGGGGAAGGGAGACATGGAGCCATCGAAGATCTATTTGTAGAACCTACAAATCTTTTTCATAAAAAAAAAAAAACCCCAAACCATTTTGTTATGCATCCCCGGAGGTCTTAATAGAACTCATCAGATGGCTTAGCTTACAGGAACAAAAACATTCATAACCTATGTCATCAATTAAATAATATTTCCGCCCGCTAAGGGAATTCGATTCTGAGACAGTAACGCCCCTGAGCACATCTCAGAGTGTAAGGTAGGAGTCCCATGGGCACTGCTAGCTTCCCTTTACAACAGCATCAAGTTCTCATCTTTGCATTTTACAAGAGACACTTTTCCATTTCTGAGGCATGCGGACATGCCCAGGATATTGCTTCAGTGACTCAAAAGCCTTGTGTTTGAAGTTGAGAACTACGTTTTGGGTCTGGAAGAGGTGATTCGGGGGGAGGTTCAGTAAATGATTATTTCCAATTTTCTGAATAACAACTGAATTTGTCGAGACATGAGAGCCAATGGTTTTGTTGGTGGTGAATTCCTCGTGAACTCATCAGCTGCAAATAAGTTTGAAACTGAGCAGACACCCTGAGAGGTCCACCTGGGGTCACATGACGCATGGTGACTGATGTAGCCGGTGAGAGATTCCTTATGGGGCCAGGCGGGCAGGCTGGGCCTTGGCCTCCGTGGCCCCCGCAGTGAGTGAAGACAGACTGTCACCGCCCCATAGAATCTCTGCAGACGAGGAGCTGACCACCAGATGGGTTGCAGTTAAGACACAGGTTCTAAAGCCACCTTGCCTTGCTCTGCTGTCATGCTTTCTCAAGGAAAGAAATGCTTTTGTATAGAGGACTATATCTAAACGCATGCCCCGTCTTTGGAAATGAAAAAGAGAATCGAACTTGCTCAAATCGGGATAAAGGCAAGCAGTTGAGTTCCTTGTCAAGCAACCACTTAAAAGTTGGCTGCGATTTTTCTTTAATGACTTTTAGATTGTATGCGCCCAAATATTTGGGGAAGTGTCGAAAGCACAGCCGATGCTGTCTCTGGGGACGGGCAGCCTCCTGGCAGCTTTCCCTCCAGGTCCCTGTGGAGACGGGGCGGGGGGAGCACACAGAAGACAGCAACCCAAAGAACATCTGTGCACTGGCCACGCCAGCAGAGCAGAGCAGGTCCAAGCCAGACTATCTTTACCATATGTGGACCCACCACCCAACCATGAGGTGTACCGGGTTCCTGCCTCAGTCTAAGTGTGGTATCTTTAAATCCTCTCTTATCAAGATGCTCTTCATTTTCTTTCCTTCAATTCCACAGACAGACATCCCTTTTCATCTTGTTTTGACATAGCATTTCCTGTTTTATAATGACCTTGTAAAGTCCTTTCCCTTAAAGGGCAACGCAATTTCTCCCTTAACATTTACTTTACTTTCCCCAAGCAAGAAATTAATTAAAAAATTAAAAGCCCTCCTTCTGCCCAGTTTTTCTTCTCGAACTCTGTCTCCTTCTTTGCGGTTAGAGCAAATTTTCGTAGGTCTGCCTACGTCTCTGTTGATTTTTAAATGAGGAGCGTTCAATTTTGCCTTGTGTGTGCCCAGAAATAGTGTTCACGTGTGAATTCTATTCTCATCTTAAATACTGTACACACGAAGGCCGTGAGGGTCTTCCTTACAAATCAGGGATTTTACACTTTTGCACAAAAGCTAAAAAAAAAAATGGTTTACATATTACATCTTTCTCTAAGAAAGACAGAATTTACTCTAACTTGTGTGAATAGTAAAAACTGAGTCTATCACTTGTTCCGTTTCTCCTAAGAATCTAACTCATCTACCAAGATCATTTGCAACGACCTTGGGGTCGAATGGTCCAGTCATTAAACACAGCGCCACTGCTGGATGGCTGGGTTACCTTGGAGCAATCGAGGACTGTCGGTGAGCCTTTATGTCCCCACCTGTAGGCCCGAAGTAACGTGGATGCTCTTGCGTACGATGGGCCTAGCCCAGTGTCTGGAGCGCAGTCAGAGCCCCAAACTAACAGGTATGTTTTATTGTTATGTCTATAATCATATTATTATTTCAATCCCACTATGAAAGCATGGCTGGAAAGGTTTGAACTCATTTTATATGAACCGTTGTTAAGACCATCATAACACTATCATCAACCTTATTTTAACTTCAGCATGAAAGCTGATTAGAACGGTTTTGAAATTATTTATTTCATGACAACTGATCTGATTCATGTAAAGAATTTGCAAAGAAAGTATATTGCAAAGCTACTTATTAATTACATGATAGACATGCTCTGTGTGCACTTTAATATAGCTATTTTTACTAATGAAACTTTAAAATATGCCTTCCTCCTTCTAAGAAGCAGACGCATCTTACAAACAAGCCTGAGCAGGGGCCGATTACCTATGCAGAATCTCAGTGGATGTCCACATTCACTGCGGTCGGCTGTGGGTGAGGGAAGAAGCCTGCCAAGGCCCAGAGATGCAGAGATTCCTTCCCAGAGCTCACGGGGAAACAGGCTGACAGTTGAATGAGCCGGGACCATGAAACTGAGCATGTGGTCCCAGCCCGACAGCAGGAAGATGAGAATTCGGTTAAGTGGTATATTTCTTGAAGTTACAAAAGCAAGACAGACCATCACTAATTATGATAGGGTCTTATTAAATTTCTACGCTGCTAATCTGGAACCTATGACTTGGCACAGGGGAAGGAGACTATAAATGTGCAATCAGATGCTGTCACTTGGAGAGTTTATGTGAGCCGCACGGTCAGGTGATACAGGCCTATCATTGATTTAAATTGATTGTATTTTAATTCTGTGCCCGGAGACTTAAGCCCCCATGCCATCTGCTTGAATGCGGTTGTGATTCACTTTCAAGGTAACGCTCAGGGAGAAGGAATAACTCCCAAGTGCCAGGAAGCCACTTGGGTGGTGGCAAAGCGGAGGGAGAAGGTTCAGGAGGGAGGGCTCAGGTCAGGAAGTAGCAGGACTGATTTGCAGAAGGGCCTCTGTCTGTCCAGCATGCATCAGTCCCGGGAAGACAAACACAGTCGGGGCGGGGAGCTGCATAGAGTGACTGAGAACGGCACCGTGGTGGGGAGCATCTGAGAACGACCCACTCCAAAGAATGGCACTGGACATTTGTCTGGTGGGGGCAGTTGGAAACAGAGAGCCACTACGGGCCTCCCGGGGACCCTGCAAACATCACCTGCCTAGTGACTTCACTCAGCCACCCTTCAGCTCGGCCGAGAAGAGAGAGGGCTGCCTGCTTTTTCTTGTTGGTTTAACCATACGATACACCATCCTGTAAACAAATTAATTTCCTCCGGGACTTCTGAAAGCATCCTAACTACATTATCATTTTTCTGCATAAAGGAAGCTTAGCAAGAGAACAATTATGGAATGGACTTTAAATGATCTCCAAATGGTCATAAAGTGGAGACAGCCATCCACAGAGATGGGAGGAAAACACCAACAAAGTTTTGCTGGCTAAAATCTAGGGTGGTTTATTCTGAAAGCTCTGTTGACCGTTTCCTGTTCTGTCTCTCTTCTGCCAGAAATCCTTTGGCATCCTCATTTAAACTTGTTCTAGCCCCCTCCTGTTGTCCATAGCCTTTCTGCTCTGTCCCCTCCAATCCAAATGTCAAGGCCGAAATAGATTTCCCAGCTTGACCTCTTCTGGAATGAGCTGACACGGTGGCGCCAGGGAGTATGAACAAATGTGCCAGAAAGGTACGGAATGAATTAGCACATTCATTTAAGGCTGGCTTGTGCCTGGTGCTGTGCACTTCCTTGGGGATGAAATGAAAGGAAAAAAAATACACAACCCTTTTTTTAATTAAAGCAACGTGCTGCCTAGCAGCGTGACAAGTAGACAAGGCAGGAGTTTCAGGGCACAAGGTAACAGGCGTGCTATGTAGGGAGGAAACATTTTCCTCCGCCCAATTTGGGTCTTCGGCTCAGCTTAAGAACTCTGCTGATAATAAACAGGTTAACAGGAGGAAAGCCTATACCTCTTACTGAATTTTTATATGCACATAAGAGTCTTCACAGGAGAATGAACAGCTGAAGAAGTGATCAGAGAAGGAAGCTTTTATACCTTTTAGTAAAAAAAAAAAGCAATAAATTTGTGTAGAATTGATAAGACAAAGGGATTTGGGCTATGGGTCATAAATGGTGAAGAAGCAACAATGTTTGTTGTCTTACTTGGGGACAAAGAGGGGCAGAATGTCCTTCTTGCACCTGCTGTTTCTCAAGTACCTGTAGTTCAAAATAATCTATATGCCAATGTGGCATATCTCAGAGTGACAGATTCTGAACCCCGTCAGCTAGGTGGATGCTTGGAGCTATAGAAGTGTAGAAGACAGGAAAGGAGTATTGCCTTGTTTGGGCCCTGGAAGGTAAATCCCTATTCTGAAGGCACGGTGGAGGCTGGGTGAGGGGCGCAGATAAGCCATTCAAGACAGAAAGTGCCTTTGGGAGGGGGCGGAGCAAGATGGCGGAGGAGCAGGAGACCTAGATTTCGTCTGGTCTCAGGAATTCAGCTGGATAGGGATCAAACCATTCTGAACACCTACGAACTCAACAGGAGATCGAAGAGGAGAGTAGCAACAACTCTCTGAACAGAGAAGCGACCACTTACTGGAAGGTAGGACGTGCGGAGAAGTGAATCCGAGGCGATATTCGGGAGGATAGACGGCGGGGGAGGGGGCCTCCGCCGGCCGCTTCTGGCAAGTGCTAGAGCCGCGGAGCACAAAATCGGACCTGTTAGAAGTCGGCTCCGCGGAGGGACGTCGCTGCAGTGGCTAAGCGGGGGGTGGAATCCTCCCGGGACAGCGTGGTCTCAGGACCCTCGGGGTCACAGAAAGACCGGGGGAGCCTGAGTGCGGCAGAGCTCCCGGGTATCGGAGCGGGGAAGCCGGCTGCAGAGATGGAGCCGAGGTGCGGGCTCTCAGCTCGGGGTGGCCATAAACTGTGATCTGCGGCCCAGTCGGGCCACTGCTCCTCCAGCAGGGACCCAACAGACGGCAGAGCCGGGGAGACTCCCCTTCCTCCCCCAGGAGGAGCGGCGCGGGAACGCACCGCAGGGATCTGCTGGGTTTGGAGACTCCACACGGGGTCGGGTGCCAGAGATAGAAACGCTCGGTCACAGGCCGGGTGAGCGCGGAGTGCGGCCGGAGACCGGGGAAACAGGAGTGACTGCTTTTCTCCGGGGGCACACTGAGGAGCGGGGCCCCGAGTTCTCAGCTCCTCCGGGTGGAGATTGGGAGGCCACCATTTTCGCCCGGGTCCTCCAAAGCTGTACCGAGAGCTTGCAGGGAACAAAAGCTCCGGAGAGCAAACCCGAGCAGCTTGCTTAGCCCGCGGGGCAATTCCGCCTCCGGCAAAGACATTTGGAAACCACAGCAACAGGCCCCTCCCCCAGAAGATCAGCACGAACAGCCAGCAAGCCAAGACCAAGTTTACCGATCAAGGAGAACGGGAGAACTCCAGCGCTAGGGGAATACTGCACATAGAATTCATGGCTTTTTTTTTTTACCATGATTCATTAGTTCGTCAAAGTTAATTTTTGTTAACTGTTTTTTTTTTTATTTTTCTTTTTCCCTTTTTCAACCAACATCTTATCAATCCCTTTTTTAAAAAAAAAACATTTTTTATTTTTCATTTTTAGAGTCATATTTTATCCCTTCATAGTAGTTACCCTTATTTTTGGCATATATATATAAGTTGTTCTCTCTTTAAAATTTTGAGATACAGTTTCTTCTAACAGATCAAAATATACCCTAAATCACTAGTGTATGGCTTTGTTCTAGTCTCCTGCCTGATCACATTCTCTCCCTTTTTCCTTTTTTTTCTTAAATCTTCTTTCTTTTTTCAAACAACTTCTTATCTTATCAAGTCCTTTTATAAAATCTTTTATAATTTTCATCTTTACAGTCATCTTCCATCCCTTCATTGTATCAACCCTTATTTTGTACATATATGTCTTTCTTCCTTTAAAATTTTAGGAGGCACTTTTTTCTAACAGACCAAAATACGCCCAAAATCTAGTGTGTGGCACTGATCTATGCACTAGCCTGATCATATTTGATAATATTCTGCTTTTTTTGTATGGTTCAGTTTTTGTTTTTATCTTTTTTTTCTTTTTTTTTCTCTTTCTTTTTTCTTTCTTTCCCTTTCTTTTCCCCTGGTTTCAGGTCTTTTCTGATTTGTATAGAGTATATTTGCTGGGGATGTTGTAAACCTGTTAGCATTTTGTTCTCTCATTCATCTATTCTCCTCTGGACAAAATGACAAGACGAAAAAAATCACCTCAGCAAAAAGAACAAGAGGTAGTACCGTCAGCCAGGGACCTACTCAATATGGATATTACTACGATGTCGGACCTAGAGTTCAGAATCATGACTTTAAAGATACTAGCTGGGCTTGAAAAAAGCATGGAAGTTATTAGAGAAACCCTTTCTGGAGAAATAAAAGAACTAAAATCTAACCAAGTCGAAATCAAAAAGGCTATTGATGAGGTGCAATCAAAAATGGGGGCACTAAATGCTAGGATAAATGAGGCAGAAGAGAGAATCAGTGATGTAGAAGACCAAATGATGGAAAATAAAGAGGCTGAGAAAAAGAGAGAGAAACAACTACAGGATCACGAGGGCAGAATTCGAGAGATAAGTAATACGATAAGACGAAACAACATTAGAATAATTGGGATCCCAGAAGAAGAAGAAGAGAGAGAGAGGGGCAGAAGGTATATTGGAGCAAATAATAGCAGAGAACTTCCCTAATGTGAGGAAGGAAACAGGCATCAAAATCCAGGAGGCACAGAGAACCCCTCTCAAAATCAATAAAAATAGGTCAACACCCGGACATCTAATAGTAAAACTTACGAGTCTCAGAGACAAAGAGAAAATCCTGAAAGCAGCTCGGGAGAAGATATATGTAACCTACAATGGTAGAAACATTAGATTGGCAACAGACCTATCCACAGAGACCTGGCAGGCCAGAAAGGACTGGCAAGATATCTTCAGAGCACTAAACGAGAAAAATATGCAGCCAAGAATACTATATCCAGCTAAGCTGTCATTGAAAATTGAAGGAGAGATAAAAAGCTTCCAGAACAAACAAAAACTAAAGGAATGTGCAAACACGAAACCAGCCCTCCAAGAAATATTGAAAGGGGTCCTCTAAACAAAGAGAGAGCCTAAAAGCAGCAAAGATCAGAAAGGAACACAGACAACATACAGTTAACAGTCACCTTACAGGCAATACAATGGCACTAAATTCATACCTTTCAATAGTTACCCTGAATGTAAATGGGCTCAGTGCCCCAATCAAAAGACACAGGCTATCAGATTGGATTAAAAAACAAGACCCATCGATATGCTGTCTGCAAGAGACGCGTTTTAGACCCAAAGACACCCCCAGATTGAAAGTGAGGGGGTGGAAAACCATTTACCATGCTAATGGACACCAAAAGAAAGCTGGGGTGGCAATCCTTATATCATACAAACTAGATTTTAAAACAAAGTCTGTAATAAGAGATGAGGAAGGACACTATATCCTACTTAAAGGGTCTATCCAACAAGAAGATCTAACAATTGTAATTATCTATGCCCCGAACATGGGAGCAGCCAATTATATAAGGCAGTTAATAACAAAAGCAAAGAAACACATTGACAACAATACAATAATAGTGGGGGAATTTAACACCCCCCTGACTGAAATGGACAGATCATCTAAGCAAAAGATCAACAAGGAAATAAAGACTTTAAATGACAGACGGGACCAAATGGACTTCACAGACATATTCAGAACATTCCATCCCAAAGCAACGGAATACACATTCTTCTCTAGTGCCCATGGAACATTCTCCAGAATTGATCACATCCTAGGTCACAAATCAGGTCTCAACCGGTACCAAAAGATTGGGATCATTCCGGGCATATTTTCAGACCACCATGCTTTGAAACTAGAACTCAATCACAAGAAGAAAGTCGGAAAGAACTCAAATCCATGGAGGCTAAAGAGCATCCTACGAAAGAATGAATGGGTCAACCAGGAAATTAAAGAAGAACTAAAACAATTCATGGAAACCCATGAAAATGAAAACATAACTGTTCAAAATCTTTGGGATACAGCAAAGGCAGTCCTGAGAGGAAAGTATATAGCAATACAAGCCTTTCTCAAGAAACAAGAAAGGTCTCAAATACACAACCTAGGGCGCCTGGGTGGCTCAGTTGGTTAAGCGACTGCCTTC
Source organism: Callorhinus ursinus (assembly GCF_003265705.2). Taxonomy (NCBI): domain Eukaryota; kingdom Metazoa; phylum Chordata; class Mammalia; order Carnivora; family Otariidae; genus Callorhinus; species Callorhinus ursinus. Next base: position 2,374,322 of record NW_027397107.1, read on the forward strand.
AGCTCAGGTCATGATCCTGGAGTCCCGGGATCGAGTCCCGCATCAGGCTCCCTGCTCGGCAGGGAGTCTGCTTCTCCCTCTGACCCTCTCTTGGATCTCGTGCTCTCTCTCTCTCTATCTCATTCTCTCTCTCAAATAAATAAATAAAATCTTTAAAAAAAAATACACAACCTAGCCCTACACCCGAAGGAGCTGGAGAAAGAACAGCAAATAAAGCCTAAACCCAGCAGGAGAAGAGAAATCATAAAGATCAGAGCAGAAATCAATGAACTAGAAACCAAAAGAACAGTAGAACAGATCAACGAAACTAGGAGCTGGTTCTTTGAAAGAATT
>NW_027397107.1:2379654-2480239 GCF_003265705.2 Callorhinus ursinus
TGAAAAACCTACAGCTAATATCATTCTCAATGGGGAAAGGCTGAGAGGTTTTCCCCTAAGGTCAGGAACGCGGCAGGGATGTCCACTCTCACCACTGCTCTTCAACATAGTATTAGAAGTCCTCGCCACGGCAATCAGACAACAAAAAGAAATCAAAGGCATCCAAATCGGCAAAAAGGAAGTCAAACTCTCACTCTTTGCAGATGATATGATACTGTATGTGGAAAACCCAAAAGACTCCACCCCAAAACTGCTAGAACTCATACAGGAATTCAGTCAAGTAGCAGGCTATAAAATCAATGCACAGAAATCAGTGGCATTCCTATACACCAACAACAAGACAGAAGAGAGAGAAATCAAGGAGTCGATCCCATTTACAATTGCACCCAAAACCATAAGATACCTAGGAATAAATTTAACCAAAGAGGCAAAGGATCTGTACTCAGAAAACTATAAAATACTCATGAAAGAAATTGAAGAAGACACAAAGAAATGGAAAAATGTTCCATGCTCATGGATTGGGAGAACCAACATTGTGAAGATGTCAGTGCTACCTAGAGCAATCTACACATTCAATGCAATCCCCATCAAAATACCATCCACTTTTCTCAAAGAAATGGAACAAATAATCCTAAAATTTGTATGGAACCAGAAGAGACCCCGAATAGCCAGAGGAATATTGAAAAAGAAAAGCAAAGCTGGCGGCATCACAATCCCGGACTTCCAGCTCTATTACAAAGCTGTCATCATCAAGACAGTATGGTACTGGCACAAAAACGGACACATAGATCAGAGGAACAGAATCGAGAGCCCAGAAATGGACCCTCGACTCTATGGTCAACTTATCTTTGACAAAGCAGGAAAGAATGTCCAATGGCAAAAAGACAGTCTCTTCAACAAATGGTGTTGGGAAAATTGGACAGCCGCATGCAGAAGAATGAAACTGGACCATTTCCTTACACCACACACAAAAATAGACTCCAAATGGTTGCAAGACCTAAACGTGAGACAGGAGTCCATCAAAATCCTAAAGGAGAACACAGGTAGCAACCTCTTCGACCTCCGCCGCAGCAACTTCTTCCTAGAAACATCGCCAAAGGCACGGGAAGCCAGGGCAAAAATGAACTATTGGGATTTCATCAAGATCAAAAGCTTTTGCACAGCAAAAGAAACAATCCACAAAACCAAAAGACAACCGACAGAATGGGAGAAAATATTTGCAAATGACATATCAGATAAAGGGCTAGTATCCAAAATCTATAAAGAACTTATCAAGCTCAACCCCCAAAGAACAAATAATCCAATCAAGAAATGGGCAGAAGACATGAACAGCCATTTTTCCAAAGAAGACATCCAAATGGCCAACAGGCACATGAAAAAGTGCTCCACATCGCTCGGCATCAGGGAAATCCAAATCAAAACCTCAATGAGATACCACCTCACACCCGTCAGAATGGCTAAAATTAACAAGTCAGGGAACGAGAGATGTTGGCGGGGACGTGGAGAAAGGGGAACCCTCCTACACTGTTGGTGGGAATGCAAGCTGGTGCAACCACTCTGGAAAATAGTATGGAGGTTTCTCAAACAGTTGAAATTAGAGCTACCATTCGATCCAGCAATTGCACTACTGGGTATTTACCCCAAAGATACAAATGTAGGGATCCGAAGGGGTACCTGCACCCCAATGTTTATAGCAGCAATGTCCACAATAGCCAAACTGTGGAAAGAGCCAAGATGTGCATCGACAGATGAATTGATAAAGAAGCAGTGGTATATATACACAATGGAATATTATGCAGCCATCAAAAGGAATGAGATCTTGCCACTTGCAACGACGTGGATGGAACTGGAGGGTGTTATGCTTAGTGAAATAAGTCAATCAGAGAAAGACATGTATCATATGACCTCAGTGATATGAGAATTCTTAATCTCAGGAAACAAAGTGAGTGTTACTGGAGTGGGGGTGGGGTGGGAGAGATGGGGTGGCTGGGTGATAGACATTGGGGAGGGTATGTGCTACGGTGACCGCTGTGAATTGTGCAAGACTGTTGAATCACAGATCTGTACTTCTGAAACAAATAACGCAACATATTTTAAGAAAAAAGAAAAAGAAGAAGATAGCAGGAAAGGAAGAATGAAGGGGAGTAAGTCAGAGGGGGAGACGAACCATGAGATATGATGGTCTCTGAAAAACAAACTGAGGGTTCTAGAGGGGAGGAGGGTAGGGGGATGGGTTAGCCTGGTGATGGGTATTAAAGAGGGCACATTCTGCATGGAGCACTGGGTGTTATGAACAAACAATGAATCATGGAACACTACATCCAAAACTAATGATGTAATATATGGTGATTAACATAACAATAAAAAAAGAAAAAAAAAGTGCCTTTGGGCCCTGGACCACCTGCAGGGCACAGAGAAGGGAGTTACCAAACAAGGGCCAGAGGAGAGGTCCCGGGCGTGTGGATGCTTAGACCCCAGGCGCTGAGAAGACACAGATGGAAGGAGCTGGAGTCCAAAGCGTAGGTTCTGGCAATCCAGGGAACCTAACAGACTTCTGGCCCAGTGCGTCCCTAGGAGCCGAGAGATGTGTTGGATGAAAGTCAAGTGAAGCCATCAAGCCTTGAAGTGAGCTCCACTAACTCGTCAATTAAGCACAAGCCTCATGCATTCAATAACTCATCCCGTGATCAGTACTTCCTGATATCTACAATGTTCCAGGCCCTTGGCTAGTCCCGGGGGACACAGGGGGCATGGGACACCATCCCAGGCAACCAGTATTGGAGTCTGGTGTCTGTTCTTCTGTGTCATGATTCCAGTTAACTATGAACCATGAGTCTGTATTATCCTGCTACACTTCTGAGAAAACGTTGCTGGCCCCCTGCCATCCTCATATAAGAAGGCTGTATTTCTATTTTTCAGTCTGTCGTTCAAGAACTTGTGACATCTTTCCCCTTCGAGCCTCAAAACTCGTCTCCTGTGTCTATGCAGTTGGACCATCCTTCCAAACCACCTGCGTCTTCACTGCCGCCTCACCCCCTGGTCTGATCCTCCCATGAGGACGGTCTCTCCTCTTCTCCTTGTGGGATCTGGGCCCACCATGCTTTCCTGGAGTCCCCTACAACCGACCACAAATGGCCCCTCATCACTGTCCTCCTCTGAGTGTGTCTGTCCGGGCAGGCCCCCAAATGGAGCCCTTCTCCCCATGTCTCCCCTCTTTGTTGCTCCCCCTCCAACTGCCCCATTTCTCTCAGGACCCCACCTGCTCCATCCATCCAGCTTAGCACCCCAGCCTTACCAATCACCCCCTTTCCCAGCCTTACCTACTGGAAGATTCCGGGAATCTCGGGAAAATTGCTCTAGACACAGGCTCCTTGATGAGGCATCTCTAGGTCTGTAATAACGAGGATGGAGGGAGGAGGAAAAAGTCTTGGCCCCCTCCAGAGGCTGGGTTTGAAGTTGCAGTGGAATGAGAAAGTTCGAAGAGTTCGAGTTCCCTTGATATTATTAAACATATGAGTGCCTCTTCATTGATTATTGATGCTGCCCCCCCCCCCCGTAAGCAGATATTGGGAAGTGAGCTCATATTTAGTAAGCACGCCCTTCCTTTCTCCCCTAGCTTCTCCCGTCAGCCTGGCTGGTACAGAGAGTCTTCTGGGCAGAAAAGATCTCAGAACTCTTTATTGCCAATTCCTCTACTGGTATTTGAATATCATTAACATTTCCCTCCATGACCCCATGGCTCCTGCTTGAACACCTCAGGGACTAAAAGATCATTTTCTCCACTTATCTGTGCCTCGCCCTGGCCATTAATGCTTCTTTATATGGATCTGAAATTATTGTTCTACGGTTTCTATCCATGCATCTTATTTTTATTTTCTAGAGCCAGAGAACTAATACATGAGGATAGCCAGGTTGCAGGACACAAGGTCATGACAAAAATGCAGAAGCTTTTTTGTATACTAGCAATGAATAATTGGAGTTGGGAATTAAAGAAACAATACCATTTACAATCGCACCAAATAAGGGAATATTCAGGTATAAGTCTATCAAAATAGATACATGATCTGTATGTGAAAACTGTAAAACACTAATAAAAGGAATTAAAAGATCTAAATAAGTAGAGAGATATTTCACATTCATCGTTGGAAGACTCAGTATTACAAAGATGTCAATTCTTACCAAATTGACCTGCGGATTCAACATCTCAGTTAAAATGCTAGCAAGCTGTTCTATATATATCAATAAACTCATTCTCAAGTTTATATGGAAAGGCACAAGATCTGGAATAACCAACACAACATCGAAGAACAAAATTGGAGGCCTCACACTACCCAATTTCAAGGCTTACTAGCTATGGTAATCAAGAGAGCATGGTGTCGGTGACAGAACAGACATACAGATTAATGGGACAGAACAGCGTCCAGAAATAGACCCACACAAATAGAGTCAACTGATTTTTGACAAAAGAGCAGAGGTGATTCATTGGAGAAAGAACATTCTTTTCAACAGAGGGTGCTGAAACAATTAGATGTTCATACATAAAAAAATAAATGTAGAAACACACCTTATAACATTCACAAATGTTAACTCAAAAGGGATTATAGACCCAACGGTGAAATTCAATACGATGAAACTTCCAGAAGAAAACAAAGGAGAAAGTGTACATGATCTTGGGTTTGGTGATGAGTTTTTAGATATAACACTGAAAGTATGATCCATGAATGGAAACACTTGATAAGCTAGGCTTTATTAGAACCAAAACTTCCGCTCTGGGAAAGATACCAGTAAGAGAAGGAAAAGACAAGCCACAGATGGGAGACCACATCTGCAAGACATATATGTGATAAAGGAACTGTGCCCAAAATATACAAAAAGCTATTAAAAATCAATAATAAGGGCACCTGGGTGGCTCAGATGGTTAAGCGTCTGCCTTCAGCTCAGGTCATGATCCCAGAGTCCTGGGATCGAGTCCCGCATCAGGCTCCCTGCTCAGTGGGGAGCCTGCTTCTCCCTCTGCCTCTCTCTCTCTCTCTCATGAATAAATAAATAAAATCTTTAAAAAAATAAAAACATCAAAAATAAGAATCCAAACAGCCCAGTTAAAAAATAGGTAAGGGATCTGAATAGAATCCTCACTGAAGAAAATACCTAGATGGCTTATACAAGTAAGTAAGTATATGAAAAAAAGCCTCACATCATTCGTCATTAGGGAAATGCATACTAAAGCAATGATGAGACAGCATTCCATAACCTTTAGAATGGCTAAAATAAAAAAAAAAAAGCTGACAATACCAATTGCTGGTGAGGACGTGGAGCAATAGGAATGCTCATTCATTGGTGGTTGGTGGGAATGCACAATGGTGCAGCCACCTTGGAAGATGGGTCAACAGTTTCCTACAAAGGTAAATGCAGTCGTACCCTGAGTCAGAAGTCTTACCACAATACAGGATGATTCCTGTAGTCTTTGTCCCCGAACACATTACTCCAGTGTAATTGTGAGACAACACTAGACAAATCCCAGGTGCGGTGCATTCTACAATGTATAACCCGAACTCCTCAAAACTGTCAAAGTCATAAAAAACAAGGAGTGTCTGAAAAATGATCACAGCTGAGAGGAGTCTAAAAAGAAATAATGTGTAAATGTGAGGTGGGATCCTGGATGAGATCCTTGAACAGAAAAAGGTCATTAGGTGAAAACCAAGAAGATCTGAATACCTTATGGACTTAAATTAATAATGTATCAGTATTGGTTCATTAATTGTGACAGATGAACCAGCCGGATGTTAAGAGATTAGTGACAGGAGAAACTGGGTGTGGTGTATATGAGAACTCTCTAGATTACCTGCACAATTTTTCTATCAATCTAAAAGTATTCTAGAATGGAAGGTTTTTAAAAAAAATATAATAGTGTCAAGTGCAGGAAAAAAAAAAGCTCTGAAATGCTTTTCCAGATGTATCCTGTTTTTTTTTTTTTTAAAGATTTTATTTATTTATTTGAGAGAGAGCTCGAGAGAGTGCAGGCAGGGGAAGCAGCCAGAGGGAGAGGGAGAAACTCCCTGCTCAGTGGGGAACCTGACGCGGGACTCAATCCCAGGACCCTGAGATCATGACCTGAACCGAAGGCAGACGTCCACCCAGGCGCCCCCAGATGTCTCCTGCTTTTACTTTTATGACATTTCTTTTGCTCCAAATACATGCTTACGCTAGTGACATGGAATAACTAATAAAGACAAAAACTAGCATGTACTGAGTATCTCCTGTGTCATTAGGTGAGGAGTTTATTCAGATCTTTACCCTATTTACCTATTTTTTAATTGGGTTGTCTGTACCTCCATATCTCCATTATAACCCTGAGACGAATGACAGTTATGAGACAAGAAGAAGGGGACAACCAGGCTCACTCACATCTGGTTTTCCTGTTTTTCCTGGATACATGGAAAACTCTATTTTCCAGCACCTTTGCCATTCGGCCGGGTCCTGTACCCGGTTCTAATGACGTGTGAACTGAAGTAAAACATGTCAAGTGCAGAACAAGACATGTAACAGCTGGTGAGACCCGTCCACCTGTCTTGTCCCCTTTGGCCGTGACCATGGGGGTGATGGGTTGAGATGGTAGAGCCACAGGAAGGAAGGAAGCTGGTTCTCTGAGTCTGAACAAAGGAGAGCTTCCTCGGAGGGTCCCTAGAACCACGGCGGCGTCTGATACGAGCCAGATATGAATCTTGATTGTGTTGAACGGAACCTCCTCCATGCTGACTCCTGTAACGCCGAGAATTAGTGTTTTATATACCGTGTAGTGACAGGGTGATCATGCAGTCTTTATTGATAGGGTTGGTGGTCTCGGTTTTAATAATAACAAAATAAAATCAAATCTCCTGAAGAATATTGGCTCAAGGAATCACAAATCACGGAGAGGATCATAGGCTTGCTTCACATTATTATGGCAATTCTTGCAGCGGTCCTTTCTGGTTCCTGTTCATCCCAGTGGCCAGCCGAGATCTTCCACTGCTATCTTCAGATGTTCTGCCCTCTGTTCTTTCCTGCTGCTTAATGATCTTCCTATAAATTGTATAGGAAATGGAGCAAACGCAGTTACCGTGTCTGCTGGCCCTGATGCAGATGAATCGGTTTTGGAAGTGTCTCCCCGGGGCAGCCCTCAGCCCTCAGCCTGGGTCTCCCCGAGAACACAAAGACACGAACCTCAGTCACAGCAGGGCCTGGCTCCAGTGACAGCATCAGCTCCTGGAGGACAGGGATCGTGACAAAGTCATTTCAAATGGATGTGATGGGTCAACACAAACCAAACTCCTTTTGGAACCAAGCTTTTCTAAATTTATACTAGAGTTCTGACTTCCCAGTGGATAATCCATGGGATCTTCAGGCCACAGCCAAGCTTTCAGTATAATCTCCCTCCTCCCTGTGTCCCAGGAAGGCTGGTCTCCAGCCGGGAGCCAGGTCCCTTTGGACGGTGGAGTCATGACCGGGCATATTGGGAGGGCTAGTTACATAGGCCAGTCAGAGATTAATCTTCAGGAGAAGAGAAATGCTTGGGTGGTTTGAACAGGGTGCTGGTCCTTCAGAACGAGATCTCCAACGTATTCTTTAATTCCACAGCTTGTAAAAATGAACTCCTCTCAAGGGGAAGGGTTGAAATAAAGAGTAAGTGAATGAACCCCTTTGTGCTTAGGGTTCAGTAAAAGCAATTTGTTTCTTTGACTTAGTTCATGACAAAATGCAGGTGGAGAAGAAACCCTCCCCATGGTCTTCAGTCTTGACCCAATAGGAATAGAAACAGGAACTTTCCCACCCAGGCTGGGTAGTGTTCTCATCTGTGTTTGGACATGGGGGTCAAAGCCTGGGGACCGAGGTACTGCAGGCAAGGCTGAGGGAGTATTCTAGGAATCCTGGGGAGAAGACACCACAAGGAAGAAAGTAGATGACAGCTTTTGAAAAAGTCCAAGGACTCCAATCCCTTAAACCAGAAGGCAGGATTTTCCCCATTGTCATTTCACAGTTGGAGACTTTGGTAGGCATGAGCCACCTGTCAACCCCATCCCTGGGCCCTTTGATGGCCATACCCTCTGCTTTACCACCTTCACTCTCCCTGTAGCTGTGAACTGACATTGAAAAGTGGCACCTCCCACCACCAGTTAATGTCACTCTCCTTGCTACTTTAACTGCTGTGTAATAAGGAACATGGCTGACCTTTGTCCCCACTTTCTGGGAGGTAGCCTCTAGACCTTGGAAATTCCCTGCATGATAGGACTGTCTATGTTATTCATGATGGGCCTCTGGGACCACATGTGATAGTTTATTCTAAGCAGGTGACTCAAGATGGGGGTTGGTCCTGCCAGAAAGACCAGCCACAACATTATAGGGTTGGGGTTTTGAGCCAGGTGATATGCGCCCAATCTCCAGGGGGAGGGAGGAGGGTGGAGGCTGGGTTCAGCCACATGGCTAATGATTTCATCATCACACCTACATAATGGAACTTCAATAAAAACTCTGGACACCAAAGCTTGGGGGGAGCTTTCCTGGTTGGTAATAGTCTGCATAGTGTCACGTCTCAGTGTTCCAGGACGTAACCCATCCTGCTTCCTGGGGGAGAGGATAGCAAAGGCTCCGGGTGTGCTGGGGCCCTCCAAGACCTCACTCTATGTGTCTCTCTGTCCCTTTGACTGGTTCTGATTTGTGTCCTTTTGCTATACTAAACCTGCGGCTGCAAGCGCGGTGGTTTCTTGAGTTCTGTGAGACATTCTAGCGCATTATTGAGCTGCAGTTGGCAGTGGGACCCCCCAGCTGTAGTCGGCTGACTTTTCTTCAAGACTCTGCCATTCCGTAGGAGCCCAGGGCCCTATTCTGTGTGTCTGGCACAGCTGAAATGTGTTCTGGATCATAGAGTGGGGGTGAACCATCCAACCACGGAGTGGCTTGGATGGAGGCCAGAGCAAATTCTCACAGTGCAGACACGTTAGTCTCCTTGGACAACTGAAAGGCAGTGGTGCGTGTTCTCTGCTGCTTTTCTTGATGTTGAAAAGAAAGACAACTGAACTCTAAGATGATAGGGACTCACGAAGCCACTCCCTCTGCAGCTGGAGGTCTTTTCCGATCCTTTCTTGTTCACCTTGTTCCGTCCTTCTCTGGCTCTCCCCCGGCTCCTGGTACCTCAAGGCAGGAAATAGCAGGGCTTCCTATCTTATACGAGCGATGAACTGATGTGACCCCAGAGCACGTGTGTGTCTGTGGGTGTACAGGATGCACACAGCGGCATTTTTCTTTTGAAATTCTGACATTCGGGGATGATAAGGGACTCGTGTATGGCCACACCAAGAAGACAACCCTTGCCATATTGGACTCGGAGAGGTTTGCCTCAGGATACCGAATCTAGAATTTTCCCCTTCACATTTACAATCCCGGATCGGGAAGGATCTTTCCCGGTAATAAACAGTGGATCCTAGGTCTTGCCCTACTCAGGGGTGTCTGTAGGCACGAGGGATGCCTAGGCTCGACAGGGGCAGCCTCTAAGTGATCCCATCCTAGAAATGCCTCCTTCAAGGCCAGAAGGAAAGGGTGTGCTCACCACCCTTTTCCCCTGCACGCTGGCCCGCCCGCTCAGCCTTCACCCAGTCCCACCCAGGGGACGTCCCCGGGCAACTGAGCCACCTTGTGGGAGACTGAATGACGCTGGCAGCTTCATCCCATCAGGAACGACTCAGTTAGAATTCCTCCAAAGCCAGGCTAAGCTCCTGAGTGAGGCTGGCCCTGCCCGGTCCTCTGCTGTGTGGGCTTTCTCATGAGCAGCTCCCCTCATAACTGCTCTTTTCCCCAAGCTCAGCAGAAGAATCTTTCCCTCCTGTCTACTGACCTATTCTGTGACCAATCTGGGACTCGGGTCTTCCATCTTACAGATAGGGCCAGAGGCTGGGCTAGAAATTAATTAAGGTATTCCATTCCGAAATGCTCCGTACAGAAATTCCAGGACCAGGATGAAGTCTCCATCTTGTGGCTGAACTCAGTTCTGCAATTAACCCCCCCCCTTTTTTTTAAAGATTTTTAAAGATTTTTAAGATTTTTTTTAAAGATTTTGTGTATTTATTTAAGGGAGAGAGAGAGATAGCGAGAGAGAGCATGAACAGGGAGGAGAGGGAGAAGCAGGCTCCCCGCTGAGCAGGGAGCCCGATGTGGGACTCGATCCCAGGACCCCGGGATCATGACCTGAGCCGAAGGCAGACGCCTAACCGATGCCCCTGCAATGAACTCTTCACCTCAAGCACCCCCAGAGTCAGCTTAGGGGAGCAGCTTAGCATGCGCACGCCTCCTTCACGTAACTCCATTCGGAAGGGGATCTCAACTTGTACAATGAACTGTGCAAAGATAGGTATTCGTTCTTTTACCGAAGAGGGGGGCCACCTACGGCTGGGAATGAAGGTCTGTTGGTGAACGGGGCACAGTCCCCACTGCGCCGAGCTCACAGTCTGGTGGGACGGATGGGTGGAAAGGGACACATGTGGTGTGAAATGCTTATGGAGGCACGTGGGCGGTGGGATCCCGGGGGAGAGCCAGGGTGCACTTCTAGAGCAGAAAGCGTCTGGCTTGACGCCTGAAGCAGGTGCAGAACTTGACCTGGGGAAGGAGGAGGGAAGTGCATCGAGGGCAGAGGTGAGAGCGGCCGATCCTTAGATATGAAGAAAGAAGCTGCACGGAATTTGAAAAGGAGCAAGCCTCCCATGATGATGTAAGTTCCTGCCAGGAGCGCAGACTGTGTGCTGTCCAGAGAACGCTCTGGGGTTGTGTGAACTGGACCAGAAGGCCAGGGCTAGAAGGCAAGAGTGGCCCCACGGAGACAGGGAGGGTGAAGAAAAGTGCGCAGAGGGGGGTTAGGTCCAGGATATGATGGGGTCCCAGGTGTTCTTATCACAGCGGTAGCACGCGTGGAATAAAGATTTTATGAAGTCCCGGGAATCATGATAGTTTAAGGGACTGGAAGTTTGGGGTGATGGGCAGGTGGCTCTTATGGAGGTTGGCAGGATGTGGGCTACTCTGGCAATCAGGGTTACGTTGCTTTCCTACTGTCGGGGCACAAAGGACCACAACCCAGTGCATTCAAACCCCACCTACTTGTCACCTCACTGTGTCTGGGGCGCAGAAGTCCAGGGGGGGCTCAACGGGGTTTCTGCTCAGGGCATCACAAGGCTGAAATCAAGTGTTGGCTGGGCTGTGGTCTCCCCTGGAGTTGGGGGTCCTTTTTACTTATTTATTTTATTTTGTTCTTGGGGTCCTTTTTAAAGCTCTCATGGTTTCTGGCAGAACCTTGTTCCTTGCAGTTGTAGGACTGAGGAGCCCAGTTCTAGAGGCCACCGGCAGTCCCCTGCCATGGGGCACCCTACCCATGTGGCGTCTCCGAGTTCGGTGGGAGAATCTCTCCCTCCTGTCTGCTCAGATGGAGACTTGCTCGTCATCAGGGATGTGACCACCTGATCACCGTTGACACAGCATACCCACACTCAAGGCAAAGGTCATCGAGCCCCGTGCACCAGCAGGCGGGAGTCTTGGGGTCCACCCCCAAGTTCTGCTCACCACAGAGGTCTTTAAGGGAAGAAGGGCCGTGAGGAGGGGCCAGATCCCGAGACAACATGATGGCGGGAAGAGGAGACGGTCACGTGGCTCTCTGGACCGTCGGGAGAAAGCAGCAAGCCTCACTGCGTGCCAGGGGCTCGTGCTCCGTCACGACGGTGTGGGTCACCCAATTATCACTTCACTTCTGGGAAAAGTGAGCAAAGTGGTTGAAAGCTCTTCTCTTTTTCTTTCTTTCTTTCTTTCTTTCTTTTTTTTTAAGATTTTATTTATTTGAGAAAGAGAAAGAGAGAGAGAGAGAGCGCACACACAGGCAGAGGGGAGGGGCAGAGAGAGGGAGAAGCAGATTCCCCGCTGAGCAGGGAACCCGATGCAGGGCTCCATCCCAGGACCCTGAGATCATGACCTGAGCCTAAACCAAGAGCCGGACCTTCACCGACTGAGCCACCCAGGGGCCCCTGAAAGCTCTTCTCTTTCGGGGGCCCTCCGATGTTGTGGCATTGGGATCACAGAAGTCCCTCTACTGCTCAGTCCCTCTTCCCAGCTGTTTGCATCTGCTCCTCTCTGCTGTTTGGGGTGACCTTTCCCCTCAGCTTAGGGCTGCTCTCTGCCACCTTCCACCACCTCTCTTTCCAAACAGGAAATAGTCTCCTACATAACCACCTGTGTCTTTTACTTGAACGTTTTCTGCACCCACATGTGAAATGAAGGCACACTGATGAAATCTCTAGCATCAAGGGCTGGTATGATATTTTAGGGTTTGGAGCCTCTGAAATGAAAGTCTCAAGGTCTTTCTGCTTTCCTCTCTTTGCCCCATTTCCTCTCTGTTTATAGTCAGGACTCATGCTCGGCCACAGGAACCACGCCGTCTCCGGCCACGCTGGAGACAGGAAATATGAGGACCTAGGATGCTCAGCCAGCCCACGAAATCTGCCTCGTTACTCTGTGAACTTGAACTCAGACCCCCAAGACCTGAGCCCCTGTTTGCTTCTTGTGAACCAGCCCTGTCCACGCACGCATGTGCAATGTCACACCTCCATGCCTGTGTCTGCACCCTCACTTCCGTCCGTGGGCTCACAGCACAGGTCTTGCTGTCCCTGGAGAAGAGCCCTGCCCCCGCTGTCCTCGCCCTGGGGAATCCTCTGAGGTTAGGCTGCGGGCCTGGTGGAAGGAGCTGCTCCCAGGCACGGGGACTCCTCTCTCACCGGATACCCCTAGCACTGGTGTTGAAGGCTAAGACGTCAAATGACCTCGGGGAAAAAAAAAAAGTCTTATTAGATTAGGGCTTCCTAAATTGTACCTAGTGGTTTATTAGGGGGTGTCGGCGTGCAAGGGGAAATTTTGCAGTAAGTCCTGGGGATTGACAAATCCATTACCATGCAAAAGGATCTGAGGAAGTTCTACAGTAAAGAAGTCTCTACATTAGTTAATCCAGTATCTTCCAAACTTTTCTGACCAAATTTTTTTAAGTAACCCTTTGCCCTGAGTCAAGTTGTCTCTAGAATGCACTATGGGAAATGCTTTTTTTGCACCAGTGAGCAATTTTTGCCAACCAGACTCCCCTCCCCCAGAAATTGCATTCAAGTGATGTAAAGGCTCTCTCTGGAAATAACCCCCACGAAACAAGGAAAACGAGGGGGAATTTACTGTCTCCGCTGTCAGTGAATCTAGGAAGCTGCTGGGACTGTGTTTGTGCACGCGCTCTCTCTCTCTCACTGACAAATAACTAATAAAATCTTTAAAAAAAAAGAGATGAAGAGCACATCGCATGAAAAGTAAAGAGCACAAATGCAGGCATGCAGGGAGGAGCCAGAGAGACGGTGGGAACGAAGCTCAGGGGCCAGCCGTGATAAGGAAGGGGGCACAATGGGGACAGACAGGCGTTGTGCAAAACACGGCAGAGACCCAGGAGAAGGGGACGTGGAGAGTGGACACACAGAGCCCAAGCGTGCGACTGGGGAGAAGATGACAAACGGGAAACACAGGCAGAAGATCCCACACACGCACCGCTAAGGGGTTGCCCGCGAGGAAAGCAAATCAACGGAACAGACCTGGTATTTAAAGCTGTAACTGAAGAAAGCATTCCTGAAATAAAAGAATCCTTGCGTTTATGCCCTGCAAAGACTCACCCTGTGGCAGGGGAAAATGACCTAAAGCCAACAACATGAGGACGTATCTGAATAAAATTAGTGCACCTTAGAGATGAACAAAGACTTTCTTCTTGTCTCTCTCTCTTTTTTAAAGATTTTATTTATGTATTTGTTTTACAGAGAGAGCACGAGCAGGAGGGGCAGAGGGAGAGAGAAACCCAAGTAGATTCCGTGCTGAGCGCGGGGCTCGATCTCACGACCCTGAGATCAGACCGGGGCCAAAATCAAGGATCCTCAACCGACCACAGCATCCAGGTGCCCCAAGAAAGCCTCTTTCAAGTGTCTAAGTGAAATAAATGAAAGAAAGCCAGGAGGGCTTCAGATGTCTCCACAGCGATGTTTAAAGCCAGAAGATAATGCAATAACCCTGTAGATACTCAGCAAAAGAAAGGCTAATCTAAGGGTTTTATCTCCACGTAAATTGTCCTGCGAGTACAAAGCCTGCAGATGTGCTTTTGAATCAGCAAGAGCTCAGACTCTGGAGAAAGCTATCAGAGGCTGAACCCCAGTGAAAAAAGGAATGTGGAAGGGCCAGTGAAGAGCGAGAAATACCCTTAATCATAGAACTAAGATGAAAATAATGTGCGAGGGTTATAGAGCGGACTATGTGGACTATCTGTGCTAGGGAAGCAGGGAGGATATAAGCCACAGAATTGGGAGGGAAAAGCAATTCAAGGTGGGGAGGTAAATAAGTAGACTTATCACCTGCTCCACAAAGCTGCAGCCAAAGGGATTAATTTAAAGCATCAATTCAAATCGTAGTCTAAATCAGGTAATGACATCACTTGATAGGTCAAAAGCAGGGCATCTGGCTGGCTCAGTTGGGGGAGCATTCGATGCTTGATCTCAGGGTTGTGAGTTTGAGCCCCACACTGGGCATAGAGATGACTTAAACAAACAGTTCAAAAGCAACCCAGAGACATAATATTATAAGTTAAAATGTGGTTGTAGGACAGGGGAAGGAAAAAGAAACTGGCGAATTTATCCCTGTTTATCGTGATATCGTCTAAACAAATGAAGAAATAGCATTGTTAAAAAATGTTACGTTGGTGGGGCGCCTGCGTGGCTCAGTCATTAAGCATCTGCCTTCGGCTCACGTCATGATCCCAGGGTCCTGGGATCGAGCCCCGCATCGGGCTCCCTGCTCCGTGGGGGGCCTGCTTCTCCCTCTCCCACTCCCCCTGCTTGTGTCCCCTCTCTCGCTGTATCTCTCTCTGTCAAATAAATAAATAAAATCTTTAAGAAAACCGTTATGTTGGTAAGCACTAGAGTTTACAGGTATCAGAGAACTGGATACACGAGCCCACACATACACACATGCCACCATAGTTAAAGGCTTTTAAAATCACCAAATGATACCATAAAATAACATGGCAAAACTCAGATGAAATATGCCATAAATATGCAAATGGGTTTAAGTAGTTTACAAAGAGAAAAACACAACATTGGATCAAAAGCAAAGGTGGCCGTCATGCTTGTAAGAGACGGGCAGTTTGAAATGGAGACACAAGGCAAATCCAGACAAACGCGGTAGGAGCCGTGGTCAAGGCCGCCGGACGAGGGGACAGTCAGCCCGCAAGACCTTCCACGAGGTCACAAAGCGCAACTCACAGCTGTGAAATGTGCACAGTTGGTGTGGGACCAGATCACCCAAATGATGCTGTTAGCCTAGCCCAGCCCGGTGTTTGCCGTGTGGACCACCCTCCCAATTTACTCTTTTTTTTTTTTTTTTTTAGATTTTACTTATTTATTCATAAGAGACAGAGAGAGGCAGACAGAGGGAGAAGCAGGCTCCCTGCCAAGCAGGGAGCCCGACGCGGGACCCGATCCCAGGACTCCAGGACCACGACCCGAGCTGAAGGCAGACGCCCAAGGACTGAGCCACCCAGGCGCCCCCAATTTACTCTTGACTGCGAGCAGAGTGGTCCCACCAAGTGACAAGTCACGTTCCTTGTGACCTATGGTCCTGGGAAGAGAGAGGACTGGCAAAGATAAAGTAGCTCAGGGGAGTGTTAAAATGTGGCAGGTCCAGGGGCAAAGGGCTGAGCCGGTGGGCTTTAGCCTTTCTTTGGGCGTGAGGTCAAAACTGGGACATGTCACTAAACTGCATCCATATTTGTTTAGAAAGTAAAAGCTGGAGAACTGAGACATCAAGACGAATGTAAAAACAGACCCATGGGAGGGACAGTGAGAGAAATGGCGCTGTCTTGTCATTTGGCACGCAAGACTGACAAGGCGCACCGTACGGATGGGGCATAAATTATTACACACATACATTAGTTCTACTGTTTAATTGCTTTTTCTTTTTCTTTTGCTATTATAAGAATTCTGCTGAGGACATGCTAACAGTGACAGTCAAATGTTGCACATATTCATGATTATTTCCTAAGGATACATTCTTAAAGCAGGATGCATCTTTTAAAGAGACTCAATACGGAATTACAAATTGTACTCTAAGCAGGCTGCCCCCATTTACCCCTCAGGAAGCACTCAGGAAACACTTACCTCCCGAACATCAGGCAACTGTTTTAATCTTGGACATTGAGTTAGGTGCAAAATGCAATCACGGTGTGAGTTAAATTCACATCTGTGTACTAGTAGGTAAACTAAGCCTATAACGTTATCTCTGATACGTTCATTGGCCAATTCTGTTTCTTCATTTTGTATTTCTTTTTATTATTGGGGCAACTGTTCTTTTATTTATTTTTACTGTTGACTATTTGGGACAGGATATAAGCATTATGGTCAGGCGGTGCACAGTCTCTCAGGGCCCGTGGCTCACCCCAGTCCCCAGAGAGAATCCGCATTGGCAAAGGCAGTTTCCCCTCCTGCAGCCCCAGGAGGCTCTCCCAGTGTCGACGAGGGAGCAGAAGGCTAGCTGAAGAGAAAGCCTAAGCTGACACCCTGCAGCCTCCCCCCCGACCCCTCACTCCTGCCTGGGACATGTGTGACATTCTTCCAGGAATCCCCCAACTGTGTTAATGTTAATGCCTTGCTAGAGGGGAAAACACCCTTGACATGGGCAAGGCCTCCTATATCTTGTAGTTCTTCTCTAGCATTATCTGGTAGGTCCTCTTTAGCATATGAAAGGCCTTTTGAAACCTCCCTTTTCCTTACTTCCCCCCCCCCCCCAAAACTCCGGAGTATATAATCGACCATTCCCAAGCCCCTTGGTGCAGCAGCTCTTCCTGCCCACAGGTCCTGTCCCCGGGCTTTGGTAAAACCTCCGTTTTGCACCAAAGACGTCTCAAGACTTCTTTCTTGGTCGTTGGCTCCGGATCCCACCCCACCGAACCTCTCCTATATTCCAAAACCGCATCCGTGTGCCCTACACCGAGACTTCTCTGCTGCACAAGCAAACAGTATGTGAAGGAGGGTTAGTCTGGGAACCTGGAGGAGCAGGGAGGGCTTAAGGACTGAGCTGGGACAATCCGGGTCATGAAGACAATGGGTGGGTTAGGAAGCTGAAGCAGGGCAGAGGTTTGAGTGTGTTTGGTTAAAAAAAATAATCAGGGAATGGGGAGCATGTTAGTGTCTTTGTGGCGGCTGTAACAAATCAGCATGGACTTGGGGGCTTCCAAAAACATGCATTTATTCTCTTACCGTTCCGGAGTCACAAGTCCAAAATCGGTTCCACGGAGCCCAAGTCCAGGTGCTGGCCGGGCTGCAGCCCCTCTGGACGCCCTCCCCCCCCAGGGAGAATCCTTTCCTCCCTGATCCAGCTTCCAGAGCTGAATTCCTAGCCTTTCTGGCTTCTGCCCCCGTCCTCCATCTTCAAAGCCAGTGGGGCGGCCTCCAGCTTCGGTCCTCACACTGCCGGGTTCTTCCCCGTGTTCTCATCTCCCTCCGCCTCACTTTGCAAGGATGCTTGCAGTTCCTTTGCCCCCCCCCCCCCAGCCCCGGAAAAGCCAGGATAACTTTCCCATCTCAAGATCTTTAATCACATCTGCAAAATCCGTTTTCTGTGGAAGGTCGAGGGGTTTGCCACAGGTTGCAGGGATGAGGATGTGGATATTTTGGGGTCGCTACTATTATTCGGGTCGCTCTAGGGAGGAAGCGAAGGGGATTTGAGAAAGGTGTCGCCAGGACACTGTCGCGCGCCTGTCCAGCATCCATTCCGCCACTGCCCAGGCGTGATACAGCAGCGAGGGGGGGACCTTCGTCCAGGACCAGGAGTGGGCCCTCACCAGCGCGAGGCCATCGTTATCACCAACCTCTGATTTTAGGGATGTGCTCAGGAACGGTCACTTGAACGAATTCATAATTCAGCCCAGCTCGGGGCCCGCAAGTCCATCTCCTTGCTTTCTGGGAGGGGGAAGCAAGCCCTAAGGATCGCAGCCCTTTCTCGATGGTAAACCTTGTAGCACCATTTGACTTTTCAAAGTATGTGCATGGATTACTTGGCGCTTTCTTCTTTAATTGAAGTGGAAAACAAAAGTTGATGCAAAAGAGATAATTAGCACAAGTCATGTGATTTCAGAGTATGGATGATGATTCTTCAGAATACCCTTAGTTTTAGTATTTTTATTTTTAATTTAACTTCAGCGTGCATTGCCCCCAGAGCATGGGGACTCCAAGCAATACTTTTTAAGTGAAAATACTCCGAGGACAGCCTTGTGGGAAAGTATAGGGCATCCTTGGTCTTCTCTGCTTGGTTTGGATGTTTTCTAGCTCAGCTTAGATGTATTCCAGGCTTCTTATAAAGTGGGCAGTGAACTTACCCTTGACGGTACTGTATTTTTCAGTTCTCTCGGTTTTTCACGGGTAACTCTGGTTGGAGAGCTCCTGTGATTGATGATTCGTGACACAAAATTCTTTCCTGGACACTTTCTAGCACTGAGGTGAGCGGCTTCTACCCACTCCAGCCCCCGCGTCAGGGCCTGAGGACATGCTCTCTGGACTCCTGCTTTTCGGAAGCTGCTATAACTTCTTGGATTCAAACTCAGAGTCCCCTGCAGGACCTGCTTCATGCACGAGCTTCAGACCACCACCTGCCATGTTCCATTCCCCAGCTTTGACCTTGGGGCCATCTACGTCGTTATCCGGAAAAGCAAATCTCTCTCCCAGTTCCTGCTGTCTTGTGGCTCCCGTCTGGCACCATGGAGTGACAGACCGCTCCTGAGGAGGACAGCCCTGTCTCCATGTGGCCCCTTGCTTCCTTCCAGGTGCACCACATTTCCGAGGTAAACAGTGCTCACAGCTGCATACCGTGAAGGAACACATTTAACAAATGAGAGAGGATCTTAGAGGTCGGTGAGTTCAACATCTCCTGGAGGGAGGAAACATCCGGCAGAAAACCTCTGACACGTTGTCCTCCTAGAGTAGGTGAGGTATTCCCAGTTATGGGGAAGTCATGACTGAAATTTAGGGAGCTGGATTTTTAGGATCAAGGGAGGCCTTAACAATGATTGATTGGTTTCGGCTCAGGTCACGATCTCAGGGTCATGAGATCGAACCTTGCTTGGGACCCTATACTCGGTGGGGAGTCTGCTTGAGATTCTCTCTCCCTCTGGCCCTCCCCAAGCTTGCTCTCTCTCTCTCTCTCTCTCTCAAATAAATAAATTTAAAAAACAAAAAACCAAAAAACTGAGGCAGTGGCCGTGATGATCTCTGAATTGCCCTCGTGGTCATTCTTCCCTTTGTCTTGAGTAGCACATGATCGCAGCTTACCTTCACTCTGCCCTGTTCTATCTCCGGAGTGCTAGCTGGTGGTGTTTCTGCTGTGCAGTGCCCCCTCTATTCCCGGATCCCGCTGACATGACTGGTCATGACTGGTAGCAAGTGACCGGTCAGCCCCACCAACCTAGAGGCCTCCCCTCCGAATACCATCCAACTGGGGATTTAGGGTTTCGACCTATGAATGTCGGGGGAGCAGAAGCACTCAGTTCATACAACTGTTGTCCCGTCTGAGGAGCCGACTTCCTAAAGCCAAGAGCCTCCCCGAGTCAGGCTTCGCAAAGTGCGATCTACAGATTTCTCTCGGGGCATCAAGGGGCCTTCGTGCAGTTGAGCCAACCGTATTCGCATGTGTTTCATGAATTTGAAATGTAATGTTAGTCATCCCTTAAACATTCCATTGCATTCCTAATTATTGTATTTTATAGGTTGTTCCAGTGTTCGGAAAACCGCGCTCACGGCTGTCCCCACTGTTACTCAGCCACGGGGTTTCACGTTTGCCCCGTTGTTTGCTTTGATTTGATTGGTTGGGAGTCAAATCGTGTCCTTAAATCACTGTGTTGAAACGAACGTCTAGGGACAGAACTCAGAGGTCAGGAGGGGCTGTCCTGGGGCTGCTATGAGATGGGGACCGCCGGCCACATGGCCTGGTGGACGTACGAGCGGGACTCAGGACGAGAAGGGACCTTGCAGGGTCGCAGCCGAGGGCTGGGGCTCTTTACTCTCCTGCTCCGGGCAACACGGGAAGTGCTCTGAGAGCCACTTGCAGAGGTTTGGACATCCCATAACGTCTGTGCCAGGGGCAGTGGGCATCCCAGTCCCTGGCTGGACGTCTGTGTCAGCCTCTATACACCATCTGTGCCCATTTAAGCGGGGAAAAGAGAGGAGAGAGACAGCAGAGAGGGGGGCTTCGGCCAGCACCCTCCGCCGTGTCCCCTGCACCGGCCGTGGCGGGGTGGGCCCATCTCCTGCGTTTCAAGCGGATGCCGTGGCAGCGTGTCAGGCTTGGGTCACTTTGATGGGACCTCCCCAGAGAGCGCTGTCCGTCGAGCAGGAGTTGCTGTGGGCTCAGAACACGAGGACATGGGCATCCGTCTGCGGGCAGGAGCTGGGGAGGGGGCTTACTGAGGGGTGAAGCTGAGGTTAGTCTCCTGAAAACAGAAAGTGCGTACGGGGAAGCCGTCCACAGAGCTCCCTAGGGCACACACACGTGCCTCACCAGGTAGCCAGCCTCTGACACAGAGCCCATTTGCTGCCGGACACCTGCAGCAAGGCCGGCTAAATAAGCCTGCCTTTGCACCCTTTCTCGAATTCCTTCTCCCCCCGCCCAAAGTTGGGAGCAGAAAGGAGAGGGGGACAGGGCTCCGGAGAGTGGGCATCCTGCTCATGTGTCTGCTCTGACACCTGGTTACTTCTGGGGAGCACGGGGGGCTGTATGAGATCCCTTAACAGACTGAAGTCCCAAAATGAACAGGACGGGCTGGGCGCGCATGGATCATTTTGCTTCCAGACAGCGAACAGAAGCTATGGGATTTGCCCAAAACATCTTTACGCGATGGAAAGGAGACACACAACTGCCCGAGTCTGAAGGCAAAGACTAGAGAAAAACGAACACCATTCCACGTTGCGCCATGTTTGGGTTAGACTGTTCGAGAAACCCAGTTACACCTTTCTAAGTGCACTTCAGTATAACAGTCACGGTCTTAAGGAGCCTGAATTTATCATTTAAAAACCAAAAGATCACGATTTTAATGTTAAGAATGCGATCTCAAGAGTTTATCAAGAGGCAATTATGGGATGCACAGGTTTGATCCCAAAGCGCTTACTTTTCTCAAAGTAATAATTTCCTTCCCTCATGGAAGACAGAATCTCATATTCGATATGTTTTAATCACATCCATGGTGGCGCACCAGACTGCGAAGGAACTCTTCTTAGATCCGAGGGTAACTAGAGACCACTTGCCTCTCATGATGATGATGATGATGATGGTAATTTCTTGAGCCCTGTCTATGTGTCGAGTACCATTCTGAAGTGCTTTACGTATATCAACTCAATATGCACAGAGCAAGAAAACCCTCCGGTGTTGCTCCCGTATGTGAAAGTTCTCTGTGAACTATAAGACGCTGAGTGATTAGCAGGGGGTAGGACAGGCACTGCAAGAATAACAGTTGTTAACATAACAAAAAAATGCTTCCTTGTTTCAGAAGTTAATGTGCGTTATGTGTGGCGCATGCTTCATCCCCCCTGCACCCCATTCACTCTCCGATGGCAATGTGCTGGAGAGCATGACCCTCTCTTCCTTCCCTCCCACGTCTGGAGATTCTGGCCCTTCCTGTGCGTGTCCAGAAAGTTGTCCTTGTGCATCCATGACCGCATTCTCCATACCGAACCTGGATTATGCACATGCTGGTATCTTGTCTCCAACTAGCCTGGAAAGCATGAAGATCATTCTTGGGAGGGCCAGATCTGGTCCACCCTCCAGCACCCGGCTCACGAAGGGCTGAAATGACTAGAATTGCATTGCTGTGAATACCAGTGGCAACTATGCACTCCAGCAGCCCGAGTTCAGAAGCAAAGTCATCTGCCTCGGTCTAGCCCGACCCCACTCCTCGGTTAGCGCCCATACTGCACCTTTATGGGTGCAAGCAAGAGTCTTAATTTGTGAATCATTACTCATCCCACATTTGCACGTGTTCTGCAGACTTAAATTTTTGGATGTGAATTTAACATCCAACCTCCAGATGGCACCAAAGAACTGAGGAAAATCCCATTTCCGGAGAGCCTTTGTGTTGTTCGCCAGAGACAGGCGGAGGGAAGCCGCCCTGTTGGTCACTAAGTCACCATCTGGGATACCCTTTCCAGGAAGGGAGGGGTGGGTGTCCTGGTAATGCCCGGTGCCGGGACCAACCCGCAACCGTGGACATGTCTCGTGCAGACACGCCAGCCTTATGTTCTCGCAGGGGTCCTGGAAATGCAGAGGGAGGATGCCCCGGCTGGCTCTGGAGCAAATTTGGGCATGTGTTCCAAGATGTGTCAACTGCGGAACCCACTTGTTAAAGTTCTTCTTGCAATAAAGTCAGATATACAAAACTATCTGCTAGAAAAGAAGGAACATAAGAGACCTACTTGATCTTAGATTTGGGGGTTCACTGTCTTTGGAGACAAGTTCTGCTATGGGCTCTCAAGCGGCAGAAAATGACTGGATTGAGAACTGAAGCAGACAAAGTGTTAAACAAACAAATAAACACAACCGAGGAGATGATTCACTAACCTCAAGGTGAATCTGCTAGCATCGCTCTGCAGTCAGAGACCCCTCCAGGCACTTTGTCCCCTAAATGGATAAATGACAAGATGCGTCTGGGCTGCCAGGGAAATTGATGGTTCCCACCAACAGTTGCCATCTCCCCTGCCCTCTTCATCAGTGACTAGCTTATCCTAGGGACACAGGTTCTGCCAAGAGAAATCAGAGGTGTCCACACCCACCACATTAGACTTATAGCCTTCCACAGGATGTCACTGTCTAGGGAAGCCTGGGTCCTATCCCGATACCCCTCCAGCAACATCAACACCTTTAATCCTACAATTGATGGTTAATTTTGCAACACTGAGACGCTGCAGTGGGAGCCCCGTGCTCATCTGGAGACCTGGATGCGCTTTTTCCAGCTCATCTCCCCGGCTCTGTCTCCGCTCCGGGGTCATATGTCACCTCACTGGAGAGACCTCCCTGCCCATTCTACCGAAAACAACTTGCAGCCGCTCTCTCTCATCTCCCCGATTACTTGTATTTAGCACTTTCCAAAGGAAAAATCACCTCCTCTCATACTTGTGAGTCTCCCTCCCTCCCTAGAGTTTATGATCAAAGCAGGCAGAAACATCTTCAGTCTAGCCCCTACTGTTTAGCCTTTAGAAGAGTATGTGGCCCGTTGTGGAAGGTTCACTATGGATTGAATGAATGAGTGAATTATGACCGATAGGCAGGTCCATTTCTCTAGTTTCTTCTGGTTATGAAATTTGATTGAAAAAACAAAGCTTGGGATCAAAGCCAGTAGCAGAGAATATTCTATTAACATAATCAGCGGAATGCGCCCTAGCTAAAGATGGTGTGTAGCAAGAGGGGATTATAGATAACCTAAAAGAATATATTCTCTTCAGTGATAAAGCACGGGGACATTTTTTGAAGAGTGATAAGAAGAAAGCTCAAAGGCACAGGAGTCCTGCTGATGAACGGTTGTATTAAGGGCATACAATTTCCATGAGAATTAGTTTATCCTGGCTCAAAAAGAGCAGAATGAAGTCACCATCATCTTAGGTTTATCTACTATTTTATCCAGAGTTACATGACCACTTGGGACCTCCACCAAGTCACTCGAAAGGGGGGGGGCACTTTGAATCTTGGCTATATTTATAGTCTCGTACTTGCAAATTGCATTATCTTTAACCAGCTTCCAGAAGAGCTGGAAAAGATCATTTTAGTACCTCAAGAAAGCTTTCTCAGACTTCCAGATGAGCCCTGGTTCCTCTGCCCTCTCACACCTACTTCTCCTTCATCCAGCTCATCAAAATTATAATGAAGTGGCGAGCTCTGTGATTTGTCACCTGGCCTCTTGGTCACCTCCCTTCGAGTGTAAGCATCTTTTTTAAAAAATTTTTTATTGTTATGTTAATCACCATATATTACATCATTAGGTTTTGATGTTGTGTTCCATGAGAGTGTAAGCATCTTGAAGGCAGGGACTGTGTGCACCTGTTCAATGCTGCATTCCCGGCCCTTAGGGTAGTACCTGATAAATCAAAATTTATCAGTTAAATATTTGTTGAATGAATGGATGGGTATATCGAGCACTCATTATGCTCCAAGCACTCTGCTACATTCTTACATACTTTTTTATTTTTCCCACTTCATCTCACACAACCCTGTCCGGTAGACACTGGTTTTATCCCCATTTCACAGATAAAAACAAAACAAAACCGAGGCTTAAAAAGATTAAACACTATAATTAAACATAATTGAACAGTATCATCTATAATAAGTTGCCCGTGTTAAGTGATATTTCACTGAATTGTGTGAATTACTGCGGCAGAAAGAGGTCTTGGCCAAAACATGCCTGGAAGCCCTTCTCATCACTGGAGAGTAACATCCTGGTCGATGCTCTCAGGGTGTTTTTTTTTTTCTTTTTAAATAAATTTTTTTTTAATTTTTATTTTTTTATTGTTATGTTAATCACCATATATTACATCATTAGTTTTTGATGAAGTGTTCCATGACTCATTGTTTGTGCATAACACCCAGTGCTCCACGCAGAACGTGCCCCCTTGAATACCCATCACCAGGCTAACCCATCCCCCCACCCTCCTCCCCTCTAGAACCCTCAGTTTGTTTTTCAGAGTCCATCGTCTCTCATGGTTCGTTTCCCCTCTGACTTACTCCCCTTCATTCTTCCCCTCCTGCTATTTTCTTCTTTTTCTTTTTTCTTAACATATGTTGCATTATTTGTCGCAGAAGTACAGATCTGCGACTCAACAGTCTTGCACAATTCACAGCGCTCACCGTAGCACATACCCTCCCCAATGTCTGTCACCCAGCCACCCCATCCCTCCCACCCCCCACCACTCCAGTAACACTCAGTTTGTTTCCTGAGATTAAGAATTCCTCATATCGGTGAGGTCATATGATACATGTCTTTCTCTGATTGACTTATTTCACTCAGCATAACACCCTCCCGTTCCATCCACGTCCTTGCCAGTGGCAAGATCTCATTCCTTTTGATGGCTGCATAATATTCCATTGTGTATATATACCACATCTTCTTTATCCATTCATCTGTCGATGGACATCTCGGCTCTTTCCACAGTTTGGCTATTGTGGACATTGCTGCTATAAACATTGGGATGCATGTACCCCTTCGGATCCCTACATTTGTATCTTTGTGGTAAATACCCAGTAGTGCAATTGCTGGATCGTAGGGTAGCTCTATTTTCAACTGTTTGAGGAACCTCCATACTGTTTTCCAGAGGGGCTGCGCCAGCTTGCATTCCCACCAACAGTGTAGGAGGGTTCCCCTTTCTCCACATCCCCGCCAACATCTGTTGTTTCCTGACTTGTTAATTTTAGCCATTCTGACGGGTGTGAGGTGGTATCTCATTGAGGTTTTGATTTGGATTTTCTCAGGGTGGTTTTGAGGACCAGATAAGATAAAACATATAAACCACATTGCAGAGAGTATCTTGCATACTGTAAATTCTCCATAAATATTATTTTAAAAAATATTATATTAACAAGTGTTTAATCTTTTTTTTAAGATTTTATTTATTTATTTGACAGAGAGAGAGAGAGCACAAGCAGGGCAGCAGAGGGAGATGGATAAGCAGGCTCCTCGATGAGCAGGGAGCCTGATGTCGGGTTTGATCCCAGGACCCCAAGATCATGACCTGAGCCAAAGGCAGATGCTTAACCGACTGAACCACCCAGACGGGTGCCCCCTCCATAAATATTATTAATTAGTAAGTGAAAAGGGAGAAAACATCTCTCCATAGAGGATAAAAATGTACCTGATCAAAGTTGATATTCGATAGGGTTAAAAGTACTTTTTATACTTGTACTCGCATCACTGTGGTGGGCTAGGTATTCTGAAACCTCCTGCCACTGCAAAGTAACCACTTACCGGAATAGCACAAAATAATTTAAGATAAATACAATCAAATAATTGATAACACAAAAAGGCAAAAAGGCCAAATACATGTGTTAAAAGGCACAAATTGTGCTCTAAGATTAAAAAAGGCACCAAGTTTAGCCATCTGCTGATTTTGAGAGACTAATACATTGCCTAAGGACAGAGAGATGACAGAAATGCTGAAAGTAAAAGCTGAAAAAAGATGTGCCAGGCAAATAGTAATCAAAAGAAAGCTGATGTCTCTAAAGTAGCATCAGAATGATCTTGGAGACAAGTCATCAATGAGTGTATAAAATTACTAAATTATGATAAAAGTGTCACTTCATCGGGGGGCTAGCTATACACACAATCGCCTAAAATATATAAAACTAATTACAAGGAAAAGGTGACCAATTCATTATTATATTAGGAAATTTCATTACTCATCTCAGTAACTGTAGACCAAACACACACACACACACACACACACACACACACACACACACACACACACCCCTCTCTCAAACTGGAAAATTCAATAATACAGTTAATAATGTAGACATAATGCATATATATGAAACTAGTGCCTAACCATTAAAGAATACAATTTTTCTCAAATACACATGGAATGGTTATAACATTTGGATAAATCCTAAGCCATAATGTAAGCCTCAACGTATTTCAAAGCATTTAAAATAGTTATTTCCATACAGCATACATCGTCTTACTATTGCTCAAAAGCAATAATGTAACGTTAATGAAAAATGCACCAAGGGCTCAGGCGTTTAAAAACTCATGCTCCGGGGCACCTGGGTGGCTCAGTCGTTAAGCGTCTGACTTCGACTCGGGTCATGATCCCGGGGTCCTGGGATCGAGCCCCGCATCGGGCTCCCTGCTCCGTGGGAAGCCTGCTTCTCCCTCTCCCACTCCCCCTGCTTGTGTTCCCTCTCTCGCTGTGTCTCTCTCTGTCAAATAAATAAAAAAATCTTAAAAAAAAAACCTCAAGCATCAAATATAAAGAAATGGAACTGCCTAAACGCATGAGCATCGGATACTAACCCAAATGCCATATATTACAATATGATTTTTAATTTACTTAGCCCATGAGACTATGATGGAAAAAAAAGACACAGATTTGGGGCATTTTGGACAACTCTCACGGACACTTCCTCAAAGTCGTGAGCGCTGCCAACTGAGTGCATTTTATCATGAATTGACGCCCATCATGGAGTGATTTTTATCTCTGTACAGCATGCTTAATTTTGGCATCTCTAACTTGCTGTTATGGACTGATTTGTGCCCCCCATTCCTGTGTTGGAGTTCTAACCCCCGCTACTTCAAACTGTGACTGTATTTGGAGATAAATTTTTCAAAAAGGTAATTAAAGCATGACCCTAATCTAACTTAGCAGCTGTCCCTACAGAAAGAGGCGGTTACGGTCCACCCGATACACAGACCGCATGAGGACCAGCGGGAAGGCGGCCATCCGAGATCTCAACACCTTGATGTGAGATGCCCAGCCCCCGGAGCCATGAGAAAATACTTCTCTGCTGGGCTAAGCCAGCCTGGGGCTGGGGTGCGTTGTGGTTGCCCCGCACTAGCTAAGACGGGAAGCAGATGCCTGCCATCGTTGTGCAGGTGGTTTCCATATGTCATCTCCATGAACAATTACACCGTCTACCATCCACATTCCCAGGGCATCACCTAGTTCTTCCCTGAGGCTGTTTAATCCTCACTTCCTGGGATGTGATTTCAAAAGTAGAGTCACCCTATCCCTTCCCGGCTGGGCCCCATCTGGGAAAAGCAAGAGAAAGGCTGTGCTCCGCTGATCTACTGTTTTTTGCTCCATTTTTGTCTTCCAAGTGTAACCCAAGCCTCTGAAAAGGGCCGAGTGCCTTGACTCTTAGAATGGTCTCAGCAGGACGGTTCCTGGTGTTGGCTTACATGTTCCCCAGCTCGACCGAGACCCAGAAACTAAGACGTCGGTCCCCCAGGCGGCACGGCTCAGGGTTCAGACGGTTCATTCTGGTCATGGGAAACTAAGCCCATGACGGTTTTCTCGCAAATGCTTGGCCCCCCGAGCCGTGCATTCCTC
Organism: Callorhinus ursinus; assembly: GCF_003265705.2. Lineage (NCBI taxonomy): Eukaryota > Metazoa > Chordata > Mammalia > Carnivora > Otariidae > Callorhinus > Callorhinus ursinus. Next base: position 2,407,800 of record NW_027397107.1, read on the forward strand.
GCATGTGGCTACCCTGTGTCCCTGAGCTTCAGAAGTCAGGCCAGACAGAGTCTGCATCCCTCTGCTAGAGCTGTAGCTCCCTGAAGCTGAAGGCAGAATGAATTCCTCGAGTGCTCTCGGGCTCCAAGCTGTGAGTTCAGTGAGGGACTAAAGGGCTTGTCTCTTCACCTCCCTGCTAGAAAGCTAACCTGGAAACATTGACTCAGATCCTTAAAAATCCTCCAAACTGGGGGTCGGTCTTTGCAGGCATTAGTTAAAAAAAATATCTGACCTGTTTTAGGTGGATAAAAATAGAGGTGTTGAGCTGCCACATTTCAAACCACGGGAGAACCTAGCAACACGCACATCGTCTTTTTTTGCTCATTCCACAAGGGACACCTCGAGTTCCTCATTTTTCTAACGAGCAGCTCTGGTCATGACACGATGAAACAATCAACAAATAAACTAGGATATAGATATAAAACGGTTTTTGACAGTTTAAGTGTTACGGAAATATCGTAGCAGTTGGTAACACGCCGACACCACAGTCTACATTTTAAATCCGAGATGAGCACCAGGTGATGCACAGAAGCGTAGAGTCACTATTGTGCACTAACACTAACACAACGCCGTATGCTAAAACTTTAAAAAAAAATGTAAAAAATATAGTTGGCGTATGTTGAATTTGGGTGTCACCCATATTCGCGGCTGTAATATGAAACCGTATTATGTCACCAAAATACCTAAGATCACAACATGTCACCACATTTTATCTTTGCGCAACATTTTTGTAGCACTGTGATCATTTCCTCGTTAAAAATTTTAAAATCAGATGCCTGTTTCCACAATAGCTAATCAAATATACTGTCCTGTGGCAATTCCTCTTAATTTGTGATGGAGTGATCTGAACCCATTGAACTATTGATTGAGGTTCACAATCACTACTAACAGAGCGCCCCCTATGTGTCAAGGACTGTGGTGGACCGTCGGTTAGAACAAGGTTGCAACAAACAGCCAACCCGGAATCAAACCGCCCTAAGGATATTTGTCATCTCCTACACCTGAGCTCAGAGAGGAAAGGGGGCTCGGTGTCGGCGGCATCGGGAGACTTCTCTTCTCACTTGCCCTTCTTGCAAGTGTGGAAACTTTCCAGGACCTCCCTGCAGACGGTTGCCCCCCACGGCGGTGGCCATCACCTCACCCATGCCCACTCCCCACCGAGTCCCTTGACTGGCATCAGCCCCCCAGGACCTTCCCCTGGAGATGGCAGCGGAGGTCCCATTCTCCGGTCTTGTGGAGGGGCAATGGGAAGCAGAACAAAGCCAGGGCCTCAAGAGAAGGAAAGGAACAGAGCTGTGCTGAGTTCGGAAAGCAGAGGCCAGTCAGATGGAGGGGGTTACAATGTCCGATGGAGGGGGTTACAATGTCCACAAAGAGAATACCTGTGTGGACACAGGAAGAGCTAGATGGTGACACTAAATCACTGTGTTGAAATCCTTCTTGGAACTAGGAGGGATGTACAAAACTACCTAAATAAAATATCAAATAGTGAATCATAATATAGTTTATCATTTATGAAGAATGAATGCTGGGCACGGAAGGAAGAGTCAGAGCACATCGGCAAACCTTCCACAGAAAATTTTATGGGAGCCACGAGCTGGAGGAAGAGTGCATGTGTAGATAACGCTGGAAGAGATAGTACTATTACTCTTCTGCCTTTCCTTGAAGCTTTGAATCTGCCGGCGTGGCCCAGGACCATCCAGTGAGGATGGGTGCTGACTCTCTTCTTTTGTTCTTGGAGGACATCTGGATCTGCTTTGCTTCCCGACGCTTCGTATGCTTGCACGGTTTCTGATACCGTTGACTCCAGGCTCCTTGGTCATCCATTCCTGTATTCATTGTTGATAATAAAGACTCCAGTCCCCTCTCTAGTACTATCCACTGGCTTCCCCTTCAGTTTCTTGGGTGACATGTTGTTCTAACTCTGTTGGCTCCCTGTTTCTATCTTGTCCCCAGCTCCTGCCTGGGGCCATGCTGGCCTGCGCCTCTGTCTCTACACCCGCCAAATAAGCATCGCCTTACCCACCCCGTGGGGTTACTGTGGGAGCTAGTAAGTTATAAAGTTATATCCAGCAAAATGTCTAGAAAAGTGTCTGGAACATAAATGCTCAGTAGGAATTAGCATCTCTTAATATATAATTATTGTTATTTTTTGTTTTTACATTCCTATCAGTCTCAAGAGCTTGAGTTTGATTGAGGAGATAATTATGAATATTTCAACTAGGTAATTTATATAATAAAAGTGACAGTTTAGGTGTTGAATAGATCGGTAGGTGGCGGAAGAGAGAGAGAGAGAGAGAGAGACACTGTGGTATTTCAGGCTTGTCCAAAAAAAGACCTCAAATTTGGTCTAGAAAACTGTGCAGAGCATCCAAAAAAAAAACAAAAAACAAAAAACCCAGACAGGATTTGAAAACCCTTTTTTTGCTGTAACTGGTGCATTTAGGGAGAAGGTGGGAGCTTGCACACCTGGAAGGATCAACAGAAGGCACTTTTTTATCCTATTGCTCTTCTTTGAAAATCCTAGCTACGTTTTACATGATCAGGTTTTGTGAAGAGGCTGTCGTGAGTTTATCAGCTTTACATTAAATCTTCTTTTTAATATGCAATCAAAATAAGTTCCTTTTGATGCCTGTATCTTTAAACTACAGCAGGAGTTTAATTTTTAGGAAAGAGAACTAAGTTTAGACTTTTTAAAAAGCTGAAATTGTATCACATCACATTGTTCTCCTTGTAAAATCACAAGTGTGTTGAGTTTAAGCAAATGCAATTAGGCCCGGAAATCAAATTAAAATATGGAAGACCCTTTTTCTGCCCCAAAACTTTTCCCTCTATGCAAATCAGAGAGCAAACATGGGTAATTTATGAGCTTGCTGATTAAATCACCCGTCAGCAACCACCTTTCCCCAGTACTGCCTCTCCCCCAAAACCGCACAACAACCACAAGGGACACAATACTCATGCAAGCAAAGTTTTTCATAAAGGACTTTAATAAAATGGAATTAAATAAAATTTGAGAATTGGTATAATGATGATCGGAGTCACTGAATGTGACAGCCTTTAGGAAAACTTCCTAACTTACTTTCACAATCCTGTAAGTCAGACTATGTATCCAAAATCATTTGAAAGTTCGGTCTTTGTTGTGTTTGGACACCAACTAGTCAGCGTACGTGTGCTTCTATAACTGGCCAGATATGGCCACTGTGACAGAAAAAAGTTTGCTAGCGTATCTTTGTTTTTATTCATTTCTTGGCTTTACACATATTTAGAGGAAAATGCACCCAGGTCTGGTGAGATAACCCAGAGAGAGAGGCAAAACCAAGTGTCCTGGATGCCCCTAAAATGGCGCCCTGTTGTTCTTGAGTCTCTGTAAACTGTAATTTTCCTCCTCCAGTCTCCTCCTGCTGGTGTGAGGGAATGTGGCAGATATGAGATGCTTGGCTACTAAGGGTTGTGTGTTCAAATGTGATCTGGGCTCGGCGAATTAGCTCCACCTCTCACGCAATCCCACTTAAATCACGAAAGGAACATGGCAGGAGGGAGGTATTGTACCAGCAGTTATGAGGGAGGCACGCCTCCAACCTTCAGACCTTTGAGCATGGTCTTCTGTCGTCAAGACCAGATGAAGGGCAAGTCCAACAAATCTGTAAGTCACGGGAGAAAGAAAATCCAACAGTAGGTGGAGGGGATTCCCCGGAGGACCCACCAGTGTTCCCAAGCTGTCCTCTCTTGCTGGGACCACAAATTGGAGCCCAGAAAGTTCCCTGGATTTCTTAGGGTTTGTATAATTTGTAATGATGGAAGTTCAATCATTTCACAATGTGTACATATATCAAGCATCACGTTGTACACCTTGAAATTGACAATTTTTTATTTGTCAACCATATCTCCATAAAGCTGGGGGAAAGAAGTAATACATGTTCATTGTGGAGATTTTGAAAATAATTAGCTATCATCTGGCCTCTGTGATAACACCATTATTAACCTTCACTTTCTCCTTCTTGTAATTTGCATGTATGTGCATATTTTTGCATGTGAAGTTTTTGATCATATCTTACAACTCAATATTGCTTACATCATGATTATTTTATAATTACCCAATTTACTCCAAAATATGATTTTAATGACAGCATAAACAGCTGTTACCATCATATACTTAACCATTTCTCTATCGTTGGACATTTATGTTGTTTCTAATTTCCCTTTACTGTTACTACAGTTAATGTTTTTGAATATAAATCTAGCTCATATTTGATTTCCTTAGACTATTTTCCAAGAGGTAGAATTGCTAGAGAAAGCTTGTACTATAAAGGTGATCGAAAATATATTTCAGGGGCACCTGGGTGGCTTAGTCGGTTAAGTGTCTGCCTTCAGCTCAGGTCATGGTCTCAGGGTCCTAGGTTCAAGCCCCACATCGGGCTCCCTGCTCAGCGGGGAGTCTGCTTCTCCCTCTCCTGCTGCCCCTCTCCCTGCTTGCGTTCTCTCTCTCTCTCTCTCTCTGTCAAATAAATAAATAAAAATAAAAAAATACATTTCAAATCTCTCTTTAGAGGGTTTGAATCATTTACATTCCTTGATAATCCTGATACGTATCTTTTAAAACTCTTTGCCAATTGGGAAAACCAAAATGACAGGTTTTTTTTTTTAATATAGAAATGTTCACTTGCTTGATTACTCATGATATTGAACATGTTTTGCACTGTCTTGGGACACTCGTTTGGCTAGTATGGTGAAGTTTTGATATCTCATACTCATTTTTCCATTATGGGAAAGGGGGTAAGAGAGGACAGAGGTTCTCTCCTGACTCAATATTCGTCTCTGATCCCTCCCAGACCTCACACCCTGTATTTCATCCAGCATTGAACTCTTATTAGCTCCTCTGCAAAAATATAAACAGAATCTGCCATTTCTTCCATGCACGCTGGTCAGAAAGATGACCACCCTCATATTTTGTCCGCACCAGCTCAACAGCCTCCTATTTCTTTACCATGTGTTCCCCACAGAGCAACCAGGGTGATCTGTGAAAAATGAATCAGAGACATTATTCTCCTACTTAAATCCTGAAATGCTCGCTTCATCGCTCCCCATCTTCATCTTCATCTAACACGACCACGGGTCTTTCTGAGTCTCTTGAACATGCCAAACTCCGTCCAACCTCAAAGGCTTTGTCTGCACTTGCGCTTTGCCCAGAAAGTTCTTCCCCAGGTCTTCTCATGGGGCCTCCTCAGAGACACCTTTGACCATCCGGCCAAAACAGCTTTCCCCCAGCCCACTCCAGGTACCGCTGTATTCTATTAGCCTGTTTTCTTTAAGCCACATTTCAGGTTCTAAAATTATATATGTAAATGAGTGTTGACAAGTGGGTGCACCAATATTCAAGGGCGCCCAGAATACCCAGTGCAGAAAGGACAGCCTCTTCAATAAATGGTGCTGGGAAGACTGGACAGCCACATACAAAAGAATGAAACTGGACCCTTACCTTACATCATGCACAGAAATTAACTTGAAATGGACTAGAGACTTAAATGCAAGACTGAAACAGTAAAATTCCTAGAAGAAAACATAGGAGAAAGGCTTCTTCCCGTTGGTTTTGGCAACGATTTCTTGGATATGACATCAAAAGCACACACAGCAAACGCAAAAATAGGCAAGTGGGACTACATCAAACTAAAAAGGGTTCTGCACAGAAGAAGAAGCAATCAACAAAATGAAAAGACAACCTTCAGGACAAGAGAAAATATTTGCAAACTATGCAAAAAAATCAGAGCAAAACTCTGATAGTTAATATCCAAAATATATGGGGAACTCTTATGACTCAATAGCAAGAATAAAATAAAATGAAATAACCCATTAAAATAATGGGTCAAGGACTTAAACAGACACTTTTCCAAAGAAGACATACAAATAGCCAACGTTTATATGAAAAGGTGCCCAATATCACTCATCATCAGGGAAATGCAAATCAAAAATTAGGAGGTAACACCTCATTTCCTTTAAGATGACCATTATCAAAACCCAAGAGATAACAAGTATTGGCGAGGATGTGGAGAAAAGAGAACCCTCGTGCACAGTTGATAGGAAAGCAAACTGGTACAGCAGTATGGAAAACAGTATGGAGGCTCTTCCGAAAACTAGACCTACCCTGTGCTCCAGCATTCCCCCTTCTGGGTGTATAGCCAAAGGGCTGAAATCAGGATCTCGAAGATTCTGCACTCCCAGGTTCACCTTCAGCACTGTTCACAATAGCCAAGACATGAAAACAACCTCAATGTCCGCTGATGGGCAAATGGAAGTAGAAAATGTGGCGTATTCATATAATGGAATATTACGACGCAGGCTGCATAAAGAAGGACATCCTGCCATTTGTGACAACATGGGTTGACCTTGAGGTATCACGCTGAGTGAAATAAACCAGACACAGAAGGACAAAAACACTGCTTGATCTCACTTACGTGAGAAATCCAAAATCATCAAACTCCTAGGAGCTGAGAGTAGAATGGTGGCTGCCAGGGGATTCGGGCAGGGGCCTCGGGCAGGGATTAGTCAAAGGGCAGGAATTTTCAGTTACAGAAGATGAATACATTTTAGAGATTTACCGTCTGGCACAGCACTCACAGTTAATAATACTGTATTATGTGCTTAAAAATTTGCCAAGAAGGTCGATCTTATGTGAAGTGCTCTTACTTGAACAAATATCTGTCAGGCTTACAGCGCGGGGACTGGCGCCTATTAAGCGCCTCTACTAGTACACTGTGAAATATTATTTACCCAGCATTGCAGGGAGGTTGAAAACCTTGCGTTTTGTCTTTCTTTTATCTTTCCTATCCCCTTTTTGTCCCCTACAATGTTGTCCCTCTTATTCAAATAAAGAAAAAAAAATTCTGGTAAAAATAGTATCTCGCGGTGTATTTAAATATAAAGCTTTTTATGGGGACAATGTTTTCTGCAACCAGGAGCCTTCATCTCTAATTGGAGTGAAATTTGTGAGTTGAAAGTGGCCTTTCATGGCTTCGCCTGAGGCATTGGCCTTGGACTGAACAAATGGCCACATGGTTTATTCTGTGACAGACACACCGAGGGCTTGGTCCTGCCGTGAGTCGGGGTTCGGAGTTTTATTTCACAGCTGACACGGGAGATCTAATTTTACCATCAACTCCTCTTGGTGTCTTGGAATAGCTTTATGTTAAACATATATTCACATAATGCAAATGATACGGGAGGGTGTGCTTGAATTCTTAATAAAGAAAGCCTGCAAATAAACTTCAGAGCAAAAGGAATTACATGAGCAATGAGCACTGCTTCATGAACAGCAAGACTTTTTGTCTGTTTGTTTTGCAAAATGTAATTGACAAGCACGAGACTCCTTTTTACGGCTCTGCCTTTTGGGCACTGGTACCCTGAGCATGTACGTATTAGTACTGTAAGGTAGTCCGGGCACCTTTTATGCGCCTGAGAAGGCCAAAGCTGCACACAGACTGGTGGGTGGGGGGGTTGTGACGAGCAGTGGAGTTTATAACCAGCGATTTTAAAGAAGGCAGTAGGACATTCATGAGGGAAAAGCGAAGGCACCTGCCACATGGTGGCTAGTTTCATGGAAGGACTTGCTGCAGAAACCCCACCTAACCCTCTGCGGTCATCAAAATTTATTTCCTTTTTTAGACAGAAGGCACACATGCACCTATACCGATCACCTGAGCACACATTTAGGGGACACGTGGGCATTCGCTCCCTCCACGGATACTTGGAGATGGGCTATTTCTTACATCTTGCAAAATAGCAACGGCTTCAAGCTAAAGAGAACTGATTTTTTTGTGTGAGTTTTCAGATGTAAGATAGAAATGAGTTGGCCTTAAAGGGGGAAAAAAGTCTTCTGTGTAGTGACTTGGATTTTACAGTGAAAGCTACTTAAGGTTTTCAGGATTTTCAAAATAGCAAAAGACAAAAACTCAGTGATTTTTTTTTTTCAGGGCCCCTGAAAAAGCGTGATGTCAGGAAACTTTATGCCACACTTGGAAACAAAACCAAAGGCTGACCAAATGTCCTTCCAATATCCTGCTGAGGCAGGGTTTTCACAATCCTTCTCCTGAAGGTTATTTACTATCTCGCGAACACACACGGAAGTTTGACATTGTTACCACTTGATTTAGAACGCACACAAGGTGAAGTTCCATGTTCACTTGTATATTACTATCTGGGAAAAAGACAATTCAAAGACTACTTTTTTTTTTTTTTCCATTATCCTGTGAGACACTATACAGGTTTTTTTATCTGTTAGCAAATTCATTTCAGCATTCCTTGGACCAAGTCCATCAATCTTCATTCCTGAAATTGTCCTTTGACCCACCATTACCATCCTACTGGTCGCTCGTTAATTGAGTTGCATAGAATGTTGGGTGCATGTTCATTTATATTTGTGTGAGAACGAGGAACATTGTGACTCGACAATGGGGATGCATTGCGTCATGGTTTTAGGAGTGTAGCGCAGAGCAGAGCCTGACAATCACAGGTTACAGATCTCCAGCCCAGGAACTCCTTGCTTCTCAGGAGGGCTCTCAGCACAGTGCCCAACACTGATGCAGGGAACCAGGAGGAGGCAGAGCCAAGCTCACGGCCCAAATCCGGGCTTGCAGAGAGATTGGTGAGCCGAACTGAGAGGAAGATGGCAACGTCTCTGAGGGACAGGAGATCGTGGACATATCTAAGGACTGGATCAGAATCCAGAAAGGCCATGGAAAACTGGAACGCTGGGTGGAAATACACCACATGTAACATCAAAAAAAACCAACTATACTTGATGGCTCACAGTATGAAATATTCTACAAAATACTAGAATCCTTTGCCTCTGTGGCCCCACATATGTAAACCTATCCTGAGTTTATAAAACTACGGAAAGAGATTTTTGCACAAAAATGTTAACTGCAATGTTGTTACAAATAATGAAAAATTGGAAGCATCAAAACGTCAACAATATGGGAATGATTACGTAAACTGTAGTCCGTCTAATTCGTGGGGTTTTCTTTCCTAGCAAAGTAGAAGAACACTTAGTGTGAAATATAGCATCTAATAGAAAAGGTGCACACTGCATAATGTACAACTTATTGAATCATCATAAAGTGACCAGCCAGATCACCCCCAGCCGCATCCAAAACAAAGTATTACCCACACCCCATTAGCTCTCTTGTGTGTTCCCTTCAAACGAAAAACCTTTAAATCCCTAAAGTAATCATTATCCTAGACTTTATAATCATCACTTAAAATTTTTTATTATAGCCTAAGCACGTATTCTTGAGCCCTGTGGTTTTGCTTGGTCTTTTAAAATTTATATAAATGGAATCTTTGTGTTTGTCTTTTTTTGCTCAACATCATTTTTTTTTCCTTTTTGAAAAAATTGAGAAATGATACATATGCCACAAAACTAACCCATTTAAAGTGTACAGTTCAGTGGTGTTTAGGATCATCCCAGAGTTGTGCACCATCATCACTGTCTAATTCTAGAACATTTTTATTACTCCGCAAAGAAACCCGGTACCCTTTGGCATCACTCCCTATTCCTTCCTCCCGTAGCCCCTGGTACTTACTGGTCAACTTTCCGTCCCCTACGCATTTGCCTCTTCCGGTTGTTTCAAGTGGAATCATACAATACCTGGATTTGTGTCCAGCTTCTTTCACATAACTTACTGTTTTCATTTTTAAAAAATATTTAATTTATTTATTTGAGAGAGAGAGCATGAGAGAGAGAGAGAGAGAGAGCACAAGCAGGGGGGAAGAGTAGAGGGAGAAGAAGCAGACTCCCCGCTGAGCAAGGAGCCTGATGTGGGACTCGATCCCAGGACCCGGGGATCATGACCTGAGCCGAAGGCAGACACTCAATCGGGTGTCTGAGCCACCCAGTTACCCCTAACATACTTTTTTCAAAGTCATCCACGCAGATGCATAACTTTGTTTCTTTTTATGACGGAGTAACATTCCAGTGTAAGGGTGAACCACATTTTACTTGTCCATTCATGAGGTGATGGGCATTTGGGGTGCTTCCAGTCTTTGGCTACTAAAAATAATCCTGCTGTGGATATTTGCATGTAAGCGTTTGTATACATATATGGTTACATTTCTCCTAGGTATAAACCAAAGTGTGCATTGCTGGGTCATATGGTAACGCTTGATTATAACCATCATCTTGATTATAACCATCCTAGTGGGTGTGAAGTGGTAGATCATTGTAGTAGTTAATTTGCAGTTCCTGGATGGCTAATGATGCTGAGCATCTTTTCATGTAATCGTTGGCCATTTGTATGTAATCTTTGGAGAAATGTCTATTTGAATTCTTTGTCCATTTTTTATTGTATTGTTTGTCTTTTTAGTGTTGCGTTGTAAGAGACATTTATGTATTTTGGATACTAGTCCCTTAGCAGATACATGGTTTGCAAAGACCTTTCTCCTATTCAATGGGTTGTCTTTTCATTTTGTTCATAATGCCTTTTGAAACACAAGTGCTTTGGTAATAGTTTTACCAACCAAGTATAAATCCCTGAACACTATAGTTTGGTTTTGCCTTTTGGAATTTATACCAATGGAAGTTTTGTGTTTGGCTTATTTTGTTCAGCGGTATAATTTTTTTATTAATTGAAAAATAATTCACATACCATATAATTAATCCTTGTAAAGTGCACAATTCAGTTTAAAAAAGAAGTCCAAGGATTCCGATTTATCTTTTTTTAAAACTTTTGTTGCCCATGCTTTTGGTGTCAGACCTCAAGAACCATTTGTTTAATCCGACGTCATGAAGATTTACACCTATGTTTTCTTTTAAGATTTTTGCAGTTTTACCTCTTACACTTTGGGTTTTTAAAAAATCTATTTTGAGTTAATTTTTGTACATGATGTGAGGTAGGGATCCAAGTCATGCACTTGCATGTTATCCTAGAACCATCTGTTGAAATTTTCCTCATTGGACTGTCTTGGCGTCCTTGTCAACAATCAGTTTATCATGAACGTAGGGGTATGTTTCTGGATTTTCAATCCTACTTCACTGATTTATATGTTTATCCTTATGCCGGTAGCACCCACTCTTGTTTAACTGTAACTTTGTAGTAAGTTTTGAAATATGGAACTGTAAGTCCTCCAAATTTATCCTCGTATTTATTTCAAGATTGTTTTGGCTCTTCCGAGTCCCTTAAATTTCCATGTAAGTTTTATCATCGACCTGTCAATGTTTGTAAGAAAGGCAGCTGGAATTCCGACAGGGATTGCCTTGAACCTATAGATCAATTTGGGGAGTGTTGTCATCTTAATGATAGTAAATCTTCAGATCCATGAATATGAGGAGCTTTCCATTTGCTTCGGTCTTCTTTAATTTTTTTCAATGATGTTTTATAGTTTTTGGAGTTCAAGTAATACACTTTTAAAAAATTCATTCTAAATTATTTTATTCTTGCGATGCTATTCTCAATGGAACTATTTTCCCTTTTATTTTTGAATGATTTATTGCTAGCATATAGAAGGACATTTGGTTTTTATATATTGATATTGTATCCTAAGCCTGCTGAATGTATTTATTAGCTCTAGCATACATTTTCTTGATTCTTTAGGATTTTCTATAAACAAGATCATGTCATCTGCAAATAGAGGTAGTCTTACTTCTGTTACAGCCTGAATGCCTTCTCTTTCTTTCTTCCTTGCCTAACTGTCCTGGCTAGAACCTCTGCCCAAAGTTGAATAGAAGTGGTGAGAACAGACATCCTTTGTCTTGTTCATGATCTTAATGAGAGCATGTTAGCTTTTCACCGTAAGTATGATATTAGTTGTGCAATGTTATCTCGGTGTTGTTTTAATTTGCAATTCCCTAATGACATATGTTTTTCATATGCATGTTTGTCATCTGTGTGTTTTCTTTGGTGAGATGTCTGTTCATATCTTTTAATTTTTTAGAAATTAAAAATTTTTTAATTTTAATTGAATGTTCTTGTTGTTGGGTTTTAAGAATCATTTTGTATTTTGGACACCAGTCCTTTATCAGGTATGTATTTGGCAAATATTTTTCCCAGTTCATGAATTGTCTTTTCTTTTTCTCAATAGTGTGTTTATAGTTTTAATTTTAACAAAGTCCAGTGTATCAATTTTTTTCCTTTTATAGATTATGCTTTTTTGTCTTCTAGTTTTTGAACGTATTTCAAATAAAAGATTTAAAGTAGGGAGTCCAATATGTTGGCTTCTTCGAGAACCGTTTCCATTGACTTTTTTCTTTTCCCTCTGTTTGGGTCTGACTTTTTTGTCTTTTGGCCCATCTCATATTTTTTATTGTTGAAAACCAAATGTTTTAAATAATATAATGTGGTGATTCTTGAAATCAGATTCTCCCCCTCTGTAGTATTTAATATTGTTGCTGTTCATTGTGTTGCGATTGTTGTGTGTATGTGTGTTTAAATCTCATTCCTGAACTAATTCTGTGAAGTCTGTGTGCTTTGTCATGTATGATCATTGCTTGGTTCGTTTAGTGTCCAGCTAGCGATTGGACAGATTTCCTTAAAATCCCTGAGTTAATAAGTCTCCTGGTCTTTGCTAAGAGCGTTGCATGTGTGGTAGGGCAGTCACATAGCTCACAATCCCGCCTCAGCCCCCTCTCCCTCTCTGCACAGAGCCTTGGTCCCTCTGCAGCCAGAGGTGAGAACTTAAACCTTCTTCCATTTTTCCTGAGCAGTTGCACACTGTGGGCCTGGGCGCAGCCCTACGTGTAGGAGTGGCTTTCCAGAGTCCCAGGGACGTGACACATCCTATGAAAATCTCTCACTCCCTAGTTTTTCCTTTCAAATTTTTGGCCTGCTTGTTGCTTGCTTCAGTTTTTATTACCACTGCAGGCAATAACAATGTTAAACATCAGCAGCAATGTGAAACAACTGTTGCTTTAAAAAAATGATAAATGCCACTGGGCACAAGGTTATTAGCAGTGGGTGACCTCGGAGCCAAAGTCAAATAAAGACAGGCCTTGTGTGTGCTATTTTCCAGATGGGCCAAAGAGTGATAATTCTCCGAGAATGGTGTTTTGAAAGAGATTCAACAGTATCTGGCCCTTCCAATGCCTGATTAGGCTGCTGGTTTTCCTGCGATTGTGGGCAGCTGATTTTCAAGGGTACCATGGAGTTTAGGAGAAGGTCATGGTGATAGGGTGAGTTAAAACGTCGTAAAGCTCACTATTTTTAATGATGATTCCACCATTTTTTTTTCCTTTTTAAGGTTTTATTTAAATTCCAGTTAGCTAACATACCAGGTAATATCCGCCATTTTTTCTTGAGTAAATAGGCTACTGCAAGCCTGGTTAATTTCTAGAGTTTTGAAGAAGTTGGTTTTGTCATTTTTTTCAATGTTGTCATTTCATTTATGGCGAGGGTTTTCGGAGGTCTTTCGTTCACCATTCTAACTCATGTCTTCGTATTATAATTCTAAGAGTCATCCATGTGTTTGATTGGTTTCAATGTTAATATTCTTGCCCAGTGAAGCCTCCTCCGCTATCCAGGACATACCTCTCTATTGTGCAACCAAGCACTTGGTTATACAGGAAAGTTCTACCTGTCTGGCCAATCACTGAATCAGTGCTGACAATGAAAGAGAAGGTGGGTACCCTCTCCCGGAAACTTCACATCTATAATCGTAATAAAGTTAACAGTGCTTTATAGCTACTAAAATAGGCCAAACAATATCAGGCTCGTATTGCTTTATCATAAGAGATAATGGTATACATCACTGAGAGCCTCTCTGACCACATGATGATTTGAAGACCTCCCAGTTTTGGGTATTTTTCTTTCCCCAAATTATGAGTTTGTTAAGGAAAAACTCAGTTTTCCCACCTATGTTTCTTTCCTATGTCTCCTTTAACTTTACATAGATACCTCACTTCCGATGTTTCTGGTCACCAAACGTGTGCAGGTTTTGGCCCACACCAAGCGATTCTCTGCAACACAAGCTGGGTGTCCTACAATTTAGCTTAATTCTGACACTGTCTACCCAGAGACAGTGTCAGATCCCATAGGTTTGGGGCTCAGTCCCCAGTTCAGATGCCAGCCACGAGCCCAGGTTGTCATCTGTCCTTCTGAGCAACCAGCTAGAGATCAGAGGTTCCAATGAGCCCCTCTGTTTGCTTAATTTGCTGGGATGGCCCAGAACTCAGGGAAACACTCAATTATATTTACTGGTTTATTAAAGGAGGTGATAAAGGATACAGATGATCATCAGATGGATGAGATGCATAGGGAGAGGAATGGGGAAGGGCGCACTGTACTTTGGGGATTTTTATGGAGGTTTGATGATGGATTTCTACATAGGCATGCTTAGTCATGAACTCCATTTTCAGGCCCTCTCCCTTCTAAAGAGAATGGTGAGTAGACCTGAACATTCCATGTTTCTGATCACGGCGGCCTCTTTCCCATGAGCAGTCCCTAGCCGGGAGCCCTCTGGGAGCCACCCAGAGTCACCTCCCTAGAATAAAAGATGTTGCTCTCTTCCAGGAAATTACAAGGTCTCAGGCACACCATGTCAGGACTGGGGGCAGAAATCAATATGCATTTTCTATTATCTCACAGGATGTGTGAGTCTATATGTTTCCTATATAATTTCCCTTACAATTCCTATTGTATGAGGAATTATAATCATACTAATAAATCAATACTCACTGCAAGCTATAGGACTCCCCTCAGAAGAGAAACAATAAGGACGTCAATGGTAACCCTCCCCAGTGCTGTTCAATTTTTGACAATATGGACCCAGACATCCTCTTCTGCCGGATTTCGCCAATGAGAGTTAAGTCACTGGGGAAACTGGTAGGGGGTCTAATCAGGAAGATGTAATTTTTCCTTGGATGCTGGTCATTGGGTTATACACTTGGGTCTGCCATTTACAGGTGCATTTGAACATTAATCTCCTCGTTTGTAAAATGGGGAGAAGGAAACCCAGCACACGGCTTATGGTGAGGATTAATTGAGATGATGCTTGTGAGAGAAGCGAAAGCTGTTTTTACATGAAGGGTAATTCTGATGACCTAGAAAATAGCCATGAATCTGGGTCCCAAGACAATGTTGCTGCCAGGAGGTATCCACTTCAGCCATGCCTGGTGCACACCTCACAAGGTTCACATTTAATTGGCCTTGGATGTATCCTGAGCATCTGGAGTTTTTGAAAAGCTCCCCAGGTGATCTATCATGCAGTCAGGATAGCTTCATCCTGTTAAGAATAGTTAAAAGAGAAGAAGACTTCAAAAAATTATGGCTTTCAGATCTCTGTTTATCTCCATAGCTGCAATCGACAGCTTGGGTTTTGCTTCCAGAAAGCTTAAAAAAAGAAACAAAATCCGTGGATGTGTGAAAACAGTTCTTGAAATAACCCTTAGAGATGGCTGAATCCACAGAAGGCAGAATAAAGATGAAAAGACCAGCATGATTCTTTCTCTGTTCTGAATTTTTTTGTGTGTGCTGAAAACTAAGTGATCACCTAACCTAGATATGGTGGGTTTGGTTCCCTTTTCATGCTTGTATTTCCTGCAGCAATTTTGTCCACTGTTGTCAAAAACTTCAGCAATAACAACGGTCCGAGCGTATTTCAAGGATGCAAAAGAGGGCTCTGTCTGTAGCGATTGCTAAAGGCGCTGTGTGTGTGTCCCCTACACAGACGATTCAGCTGCCTGCAAACCCCCTACCCTCCACCAACGAATCCCAGAGAACTCTTTGTTTTTTCTTCCTTTGACTCCTCTAGCCCATCTGAGTGCTGTCCTGACCAGCGGTGTCACGGCCGAGCTGCTGAAATGATTTGCAGATCCAGCCATCCTTCCTCATGACTTCCTTTCTTCCAACTCAGAATAAAATCATAGAGAGGCCATGGAGCCTGGGTTGACACTATCCAAAGAATGATTGATTGACTGATCAATCGATCCATTCCATGAAGGCAATGTCATTCTGGAAAAAAAACCGATATGCTTTACACCTGTTGTTAGTAACTGCAAGTGCAAAGGGGGGGTCCTCTCCAACATTTGGGCATGAACTACTGAAAGACACACACACACACACACACACACACACACACACACACACACACTGGACATTGCTAGTCAGCTGGGGCATCCAACCACAACCGCAGTCACGATGATTGGGGAGCAATCTCAAGGAGGGAGCACTTGAAAGTGAGTCTATTTAATGCAAAGATTTATAAATATCACATCTTCAAGTTTATCTCAGAAAATTAAATTCTCTTGAAATCTTTTTTTACATAGTGCCAGCCTTATTCATTTCTTTTCTTTGTATTTCCTTGTCATAACTGTCTCAGTTTCTTTAATTTAAAATTTCTACACTCTTTCTGTTGCCTTGTTAACAATCCTATGATTATTTTGCTTTTTGTAAATACTGTTGTATTTGACCTCACTACATTCTCTCTTTTATTCCCCCCCCACACACACATACATATCTCAAAGAAAGAGGATATGACTGGAGTTGCATTAATTGATAGATTTTTAAAAATGGGAATCAATTAAAAACATTGACTTATCCCCACAGAGGATTATGGTATGCCTTTCTATATCCGTATCAAAATCTTTCCTTTTTTCCCCCAGTTTTTTTCTTACATCCTCCAGTAAAAGGTTTAATTTTTCTCCCCTAAGTCTTGTATGATTCTTCAATTCTATGAAGTTTTGCATTTTGCATGTAATCTTTGATCATTTACATTTGTTACTTGAGCCGGGTCAGAGGACTCTGTGCTAAGGGCATAGAACTAGTCGAAGCCATAGCAGTGGTTCTTGAGAATGGTTTCCAAGGAGACTCGGGTTTGTTGTTTAAATTTCTAACAAGTTCCCAGTGATGCTGAGGCTGAGGGTCCCTGAGACCACACTCTGAGAAGCACTGGCTTATCGCAGGAATACTCAGCCCTGGCTGCACGTTAGATTCACCTGAGACCTTGTAAAAATCCCAATGTCCTGGCCACCCAAGGCCACCAATACATCAGCGGGTCTGGGAGAAGGACACAGGCAGTAAAAAAATCCCTCAGGCTTTCCCTGCCGATTCCAACGTGTTGCCCAGGCTGGGAACCAGAATCTGAACGTCTTAAACCCTGGGTTGATTATCAGAAACGTAGCATCTTCAGCTCCCATTTGAATCAGAATTGCTGGGGCTGGGCTTCCTTGTATTTTATTTTATTATGTTTTAAATTAAGGCACAGTTGACGTATGGCATTATATCAGTGTTGGGTGTAAGGCATCATGATTCAATACTTGTTTATATCGCACAACGATCACCACAGTAAGTCCCATTCACATTCATCACTATACAGAATTCTAAAAATTTCTTCTTGTGATAAAAACTTTTAAGATCTGCTCTCTTAGCAGCTTTCAAATCAACAATATGGTATTATTAACTCTCGTCTCCATGCTGTATGTTACATCCCCATGACTTACTTATTTTATAACTGGAAGTTTGTACCTTTTGATTCCCCCACTCATTTCACCCATCCCTGCCCCTGGCCTCCGAGAAACACCAGTCTGTTCTTCGTATCTATGAATTGGGTTTTTGTTTTTTCTAGATCTATACATAAGTGAGATCACAGGGAGTTTGTCTTTTTCTGCCTTAGCTCAGTGCCCTCAAGGTCCATCCATGTTGTGGCAAATGGCAAGATTTCCTTCTTTTTTTTATGGCTGAATAATATTTCAGTGCGTGTGCGTTTGCGTGTGTGTGTATCACATTTTCTTAATCCATTCATCTGTCATTGGACACTCAGGAGACTTCTTTGGTTGCAAAACTTAACTCGTGGTGGCCCAGGTCCAAGATAAAAGGGGACTATTCTTGCACCAAGGAGGCCTGGCCATTTCAGGGATAGTACAAAAGTGAGGGAAAACTGCCCAGAGGAATTCCTACCGCTGACATCTCCCCGTGCCCCAGCTCCATGTCCTCCCCTCGTGTTGGTCCGATGGCACAGGGCCTAGAGATCACCAGCTGTGCTCATGTGATGCACCTGGTTCTCGAGAACATACTGGGCCTGGAGCTAAGGCTGGACACATTGAAGAACCAAACATGGAAAAGACAGTGACGTTCCAGGGCATAAACATACACACATCATGCAAATGTCAGGAAAGAAACACAGTTTGGGGATTTTTTTTTTTTGAGGAAGAAAAGTAAAATCAAGACATCACATTTTGCAGTGAATTTTTTATAAGATGAAAAAATTTTTTTGCTTTTATTGAGGATGTATCCGTCATCACGTAAGGTTTTGTGACAATAGCTCCTCATGTCAATTGCTCCTTTTTTCAATATGTGACTTCATTTTATATCATTTGATATCATTTTTCACATTTATTGTCAAATGTAATACACACATGTCTAACTTAAATTGATTTCTTTTACTTGGCTTTAAATATTCATTTCTTAAATAGCATGAACTTAGGTGGGTTTTCTTTCCCACTCCGTGAGGTTTTGTCTTTTTTTGACAGAGAGAGAGAGACAGCGAGAGAGGGAACACAAGCAGGGGGAGTGGCAGAGGGAGAAGCAGGCTTCCCGCCGAGCAGGGAGCCCGATGTGGGGCTCGATCCCAGGACCCCGGGATCATGACCTGAGCCGAAGGCAGATGCCTAAGCAATTGAGCCACCCAGGCGCTCCAGGTTTTGTCTTTTACGTAAAACTTTTAATCTGTTTACATTTATTATTCTGATACTTTTTAAGAGGTTGGCTCTGTATGCATGTGTGTGTATTAGGTCTCACAATTACTCACTTATACTCAGGTCTACAGTGAAAAAATTTAACTGCTTTAATTTTTAATCTAGTCTTCCTATGATTCCCCCACTCTTAATAGCAGGGGGCAGGTCAAGAACGTAATAGAATTTTACTGATTTTCCTTTTCTTTTTTGGTTAAACATTCAGTCAGGGAGATTCCGTCCCCAGCTCCTGGTATGACGGGGCGAGGGGGGTTTGGGGGTGGGGTGGGGGGGTGCTGTGACCTCACCGACAGGTCTAGCCTCGGATTCCGGCGGTGGTTTCTGGGGGGCGGCGAGAGCACCTGAGGCTGGGGTGGAGGCTTGGGCCAGCCCTTGTGCTAAGGCTGGCGACGTCGGTAGACTGTTTTCACACCTTGTCCTCCCCGTGTTGGTGAGGGGGGACCCCGGCCGAGTGTTAAGGGCGTGGTTGAGTACGTGACACCCAACACTGGACAGAAGATAGTCAGTGTGGTCTATTAATCACATACACTCACAGCCCCGAAGGGACGATTCCACACACCACCCGGACCACCAGGCCGCGCTCAGGGAACCAAGTGAGCAATCGGGGTCTGTGGGGAACAGGCGTTGTAGGGTCAAGAGAATGAGGGGGCCCCCGGTTCTGGGGAGGCTGTGATGGACTTGTTTGAGGAATTCCATGAGCTGGCAGGGAAAGGAAACCCACGACTCAGGGGTGCGCAGGACTGGTGTCCCGTCCTCACGATGAGAGCGAGCCTAACGCGCCAGAGCAGAGCGGGGAAGGGGGCCTGCTGGGGGCGGGTCTGGCCCGGATGTGTAGGCTGCTCGCGACACTGGACCCTCGTCTTAGGCCTTGCACCACTCCGGCCGGTGTTCTTTCATCAAAGCCCTAACCCTGTGGCTTTTTTGTCCCCTTTGCAGAGCCCCCAAACCAGTGGACCGGGAAGCTCTTAGCTCCACCCACAGCAGGCCTGCTAGGCTCTGCCGACCATGCTCCTGAGCCGTCCGTGTGGATGCGACTCCGAGCCAAAGGACACTCGGAAAGGAGTGCTGTGTATGGGAATGAGGCATCGGTCTCGCTTCTCTTGGATTCCTTCGTTCCGCGGCAACAACCTGTGACCCACCGCGCAAGGTTCCTTCCCCCAAGAATGCCTCAGGGACCGCGTGGGCTGGAGTCTGACCTCGTTGCCCTTGGAAAAGAAAAGAGGGTTTTGCAGGCGGGTGTGAGTGTGTGCATGCACACCCGTGTTCCCTCTCCCCGGCTGTCTACTCCAGAAGGAGGTCAGATCGGTTGCGTTAATGACATTTAAAACAAAAATTCTTTCTCTCATGACAGACGCAAGCTTGCAAAACCCTTTATCTTGCTGCAGACCCCAAATCCCTACTCGGACTGCCATTCTTTTAGCGGGATACTTCCTCCTCGCTCCCTTCGTGAAAGCCTTGACTCTCCCCCGGGAAGGCCGGCAGTCACACAGGAGGAAATAAACAGGGGAATGCACGTCAGCACATGCCGGTGTGATCATATATGTGGTATACTTTCGTATGGATAAACAGAAAACGCAGAAGAATATCTGCCAACTTGTTAACAGTGCTTGTATCCTGCAAAAGAAGCCGAAGAGGGTCTGGGGCTTGAAGCTGCAGCTAACCCTAGAGCATCGGCGGTCGTCCAAAGCCATGCTTACATCTTTATGTTAAATAATTATTTAAAACAAAGGTTTGGTTTCGGTTTTATCTTGATTTTATTTGTTTTGAGTGCCTCGCTCCTTGGTTTATGACAATTGTTACAGGATTGCTAAGATCATTGTTTACTGCTGGCTTGCCTTTTAGTCTGCGGCTTTTGTTTTTGTTTTCTCCAATGATTACTTGCTTTCTATTCTTTAATTGTTTTATTTATGTATTTATTTTAAAGATTTTATTTATTTATTTGACAGAGAGAGAGAGAGCCCAAGCAGGGGGAGCGGCAGAGGGAGAGGCAGGCAACCCGCTGAGCAGGGAGCCCGATGCGGGGCTCGATCCCAGGACCCTGGGATCATGACCTGAGCCGAAGGCAGAAGCTCAATGACTGAGCCACCCAGGTGCCCCTCTTTAACTGTTTTAGATTCTTACTTGCCTTAATTCTGCAGGTGATTGCAGTGGAATCATATTTGAACAACTAACGCAGGCAAAGTCTACTATGAGATTGGAGACAGAGAGACACACACAGAGAAAGAAACAGAGACAGAGAGAGACAGACAGGCTTTTTACCTCCTCATTTGCCCTTCCCAAGGACTTTTTGTCAAATGCCAGAAGAAAAAAAAAAAGCCATCACTTTAAACATACAGAACAATGAAGGAAAAAAATCACATCTTTGGAATTTTAAGGCCCAAGGCCGGGTAATTTAAAAAAAAGACTTAATTTTTTCCCCCCAGGGCAGATTTAGCTATATACACACTTTTTCTTTTTCAAACCTTTGCACTGATTTTAGATTCTCATCCCAGCATCAGAGGCAATCCATTGTAGTCCAGAATTCCTCAGAAGCTTTTAAAAAAAAGCATGCTTCTGCAATTTTTGGAGCCAAGACTGAAATGTAGTCCTTACAACCCCGCCTAACGGACACAGACATTTACGAAGGGGCAGGTGACGAGAGCTGGGGCCAGAGGCCCGGGCCAGGGTGTGTGCATCCCCGCTCATCTGCCTCCGTCTGCCCGGACAAATGGGCTCCTTCTTCAAGGGCAGGGGGCACGCATGCTCTTCGCTAATGCTTTCCAATCTCCCCAGAAAAATACTAATTGTGTGATTTCCTCTATTCCTATAATATCTCCTGTGCACGTCTGATCTGGCGTACAAATATGGTATTGTAGTGGAGTTACACAGATCTACACCCCAGCCTTCCCGGAGGCAGAATCCATTCCTACCTTATCTTTACATGTCCGTTCTAAACAATACCTTGAATAGTAAGGGCTTGGAAAAATACTTCCGAATGAGGGAATTATGCACTAAGTAAATGGGTAAGTAAATACATTCATGGTAGGAAGTGAACAGCCAGACCCTCACTAAGGGTACAGTGCAGAAATTGCCACACTTTTGGTCTCGGAAATCAGGATGCACTTCAGTCTGTGGTATGTTCCAGCGTATCTGGAAGCTTCTCTTAACTTCTAAATGCTCCAGAGGTGGTATGGCCCAAAGGTTGCTGCCTGATAAGCTTGGCTTTGAGCATAGTTGATTTACTCTGTTTGTTTAAAGTTGATAGTGTCTCGGCTGAGGGAGGAGCGGCGAGGGGAGCATGCTTGCTGCATTCGGCGTGGACGTGTATGAGTGAGCTCAAAGGCAATGTGCGGACTCTTCAAACTTGTATCTTTTATTTCAGTACACCTGAACTACTTCCTAAAAAACGATCACTTAAACAAATCAACATACGAGGAAGTTTTATATGGCATTATTTATAATAGCAGCATAGTAGAAATAGAAATCAAAAATATAGCGAGTAAACGTAGTAAAAATTACTATATATAATATAAGAGAACCCTTTGAAGTCATTAAAATAATATTGTAGAGGACTATTTAAGGATATGCAAAATTCTTATGAGGTACTATTTATGTGCCAATTGCAGAATGAGAAACATAGGTATAGAATTGTCTCTTTTTAAAATAAAATTAGATAGGCATATATGTATATATTTGTACATACTCATAGAAAAGTACTGGCTCAAAAGTTACAAGTGGTGATTCCTCTGGATCTTGAAATTATAGGTGATTTAATAAAAAAATACTTTATTATGAAAATTCAAACCTAATAAGGAATAGAATAATGGACCCCTGGACCCACCATCCAGTTTCAATTATTAGCGCTTGATCAGTCGAGTTTCATCTATATGCTCACATAATCCCCCTTCCCCTGGTGTATTCTGAAGAAAACATAGACATCGCATAATCTTATTTGTAACGTTTCATCATGCATCCCTAAAAGGTAGAGGCCTTAAAAAACCAGCCACTTGACCACTATCAAACTCTTAAAAAACCAGCCACTTGACCACTATCAAAATCTTTATTTGTAACGTTTCATCATGCATCCCTAAAAGGTAGAGGTCTTAAAAAACCAGCCACTTGACCACTATCAAACAAATGTCAGTCCTCCTTAACATCCATTTTATTTTTTTATTTTATTTTTTATTTTTATTTTTTAAAGATTTTATTTATTTGACAGAGAGAGACAGCGAGAGCAGGAACACAAGCAGGGGGAGTGGAAGAGGGAGAAGCAGGCTTGCCGCTGAGCAGGGAGCCCGATGTGGGACTCGATCCCAGGACCCTGGGATCATGACCTGAGCCGAAGGCAGACGCTTAACGACTGAGCCACCCAGGCGCCCCAACATCCATTTTAAAGGTTCAAATTTTCTCAATTATCTCACGTATAGAATAGGTAGGTTTGGTGGACTCAAAAGCCAAATCAGGTCTACAAATGACATTTGGTTGATCGGCCATATATGTGCACTTTACTCTATGAATTACCAGCTCTCTGTCTCCATCTTTCCCTTGCTAGTTATCTGCTGGAGAAACTGGGAGGTTCATCCTGCAACATCCCCATAGTCTGGATTTTCCCGGCTGCCTCCCCAGGGTAGGCAGAGTATACCTCACTACCACATGTATTTCCTGAAACGCACAGTTGGAGCTAGAAACTTGCTCAGATTCGAGTTAAGTTTCTTAGCAAGAGTACTCCCACTGCTGATTATTCCCTAGATCTGTTGTTCCACTGGGGCTGGCCAGCTGCTGATACTCTTCCTTCATCTCTTAGTTGGAATAAGTCTATAAGGAAAAACTCCCTCATCAACAATTTGATAGTCTTGAGGTACAGTTGTGGATAGCAAAGGGAGGACAAGTGCTTGTCTTTCCTTTATTCACTGATTCTCAGAATAATGAGTTGTTCCCTAGTACCCTCCAAAGATGACCAATGCATCTTTAAAATATTATCGCGAACACACGGATTTAAATACATTTAACGTGCTTTGATCCATTGTAGTTATTATTCCCAGGGTTGCTCAAACTTGCCTGTCTTTGTCTGGTAAGGGCAACTTCTTACCAGTTGGCTTCTGAGTTTTTCTGACGTGACCGTGTTTTCAGGGAGGGTTTGAAAGGGTGAGAAGAAGACGCTGGGGAGACAAGATGTTATGCCGTGGTTAGCCACCTTGATATGCAGAGGGCGATGGGGAGCCACGGCAGGGATGTGAGCACGGGGTGAGCGGGAAGGGAAGCCGAGGGGAACCGGGGACGGATTTTGCAGAAGTTCAGATGAGGGCGTGATGGTGCTGGTTTAGACCAGCGATGGCAGCAGGGGGGGAGAGAAGCGGGCTGCCTGGGGAGATGTTCTTCAGGGACCCTAAGAGCACCCATCCTCAGGAAGCTATTTCCTAAGTTCTGGTTCTTTAACAGGGTCTTAAAGAGATTTTATTCACATGCTCAGATAGCTAACCAGATGTGATTGAGGAGAAAATCCTGGACTCATGCGTTCTCTGCTCCGAGCCAGCTCTTCAGAAATAGAATCCAACGCACATTATCAGGTCCCATAAACCCCTGCAGTTTAGACAAAGACAGGGTACACTTTCATTAACCTTCTGGGCTTCCTCGAACAAAGTGGAAACTCGGACGTTGCACAGGTACCTTTATCAATTGTCATCTAGGGCGGCAGCACTCAAGATGGGTCTGTGAAGAGCATCCCTCCTGAACTATTGGTCACTGGTCTGTGATGATATATACATTAGAATCGAGACTTAGGGGCTCCTGGGTGGCTCAGTTGGTTAAGCGACTGCCTTCGGCTCAGGTCATGATCCTGGAGTCCCGGGATCGAGTCCCGCATCGGGCTCCCTGCTCGGCGGGGAGTCTGCTTCTCCCTCTGACCCTCTTCCCTCTCGTGCTCTCTCTCTCTCATTCTCTCCTATCTCAAATAAATAAATAAAATCTTTAAAAAAAAAAGAATCGAGACTTAGAACTTTCGTAGTGATCTGACAACGTGAGCAATTTTCTGTTTGTTTAATCTAAAAATTTTAAGGAACCCTAGGGATTATATTTTGTATTTTTAAAAAGTTTCATTACTATAATAATTGACTTTTGCTGTATTTTCCAAAACGATCAGTGAGTGACAGGACTGAGGAGATGAATGAGAAACACCGGTTCTAGTATCAAAGTGGGAACAGCATCACAGTGCGAACTCAGAGTTCATGGTAAACGGTGACTTGTATTTACTCATTTGTAAGTCGTTTGGTCAGAAATCCACACATAAAGAAGTTTTATGCTAGCCAATAACAGATGAAATGTAAAAGCAATTATCTTTGCAACCTCACGTGCATTCCGTCATTGCTAAGTAGTTCTGCGCTTTAGGCGACAAACTTGAAATGGCAGGAGAGGAAAATGGCACATATGTGATGTCCTGGTTGTATCCATTCCACGGATACAATTCAACCTGCTTGTTTTTAAGTGCACTCGCAGAAATTGCATCCATTAGCATAAATTATGTATACAGATGAAAAACGTGCACTACTCTCCTTCATAGCCATTATCATTCTGACACACCCCTGCCGAAGTTTCCGAGAAATACACGTGGTAGAAACATAATTAATCAGGGTCCATTTTTGCCAGCCTTCAGGAGTCAGAGTGAAGAAAAGCCATTGATTTTACTGCTTTTGAAAGGCTTGTGTTTCGTAAGTCACCCTTGTTAATGAAGTTGAAAGTACGTATTAACAGGATGGATGCTTGGCTGGCTCCAGGAGAAGCCAGAAGATTGAGCGGTTTAGAGCTGTCAGGCCGCCTGTGAGGGGCAAGTTTACTTTGGAGAGTCTCCGTTTTACTTTGCCCCAATCTAGAACATGTTCAGTAACACACAGATGGGGCGGGCTTAGGAAAAAGTGGGCCCACGACACATTCTGATTTCCTTCCCCACCAGAGAGATTTCACTCTCCCTCAAAGGAAATCTCCTACAACTGTTTGAAGATCAACTCTGTCAGCGGAATTAAGCATGGCCATTTTTCTAAATCTGCAGGACAGTGTGTTCCTCCCAGGAAAGACCAAGCCTACGACCCTCACTTGGTGGGGATGAGATGCGGGTTGTCCTCCCCACCGAGAGCTCAGAGAGCATCTCTTAAAGGGACACTGGATCCCCTGGTCAGTTCCCTTATTTAGTTAGACTACATGATAACAAAATAATTTACATACGTACTGAGTATTATGATAAAAACTCAACGGAGTGGCTTCATTCTGTATACTGTGGGAAAGGATAGGTTATTTAATATGCACTAATGTTGGCATGATTTGCTATTCATCTGGAAAAAAAAAAAGAACTGAATCCCTGCCTCCTATCTCATAAAAGAGTAATTCCAAACATTGTAAAAATGTTAAGTGTAAAACAACAGCAACCGTTCTATAACCTAGATATTGGAGAAACCATTTAATTAATACAGAAAGCTCAACATCTTTAAAGAGAAATATAACCCTATTTGAAAATACAAAAAAACAATTTTTCGGCACAACAAGAAGATAGAAACAAAATCAGCATTCACTGAGAGCCCAGGAGATGTTTATAGTAAGTGTAACTGCCGTATCAGCTAGGATGATTCTAGCTGCAAACATCAGGCTTCCCCCGCCCCCAGGATGGGCTCATGCATCCCTGTCTCTGTTTTCCATGGAAGGCTTCCACTCTGATAAACTTTCACTTATATTTAGCCTCTGACCTAATGACCCAATCTGGGGATCAACAGTAGCAGCCGACAAGGGTATATGAATGAGAACGTCATTGAAAAGTTGTTCGTAGCAATCAAATAGCCTAACTTCTCAGCCAAAGGAGGATGGTTGAATTAACTGTGGTACAACTGGGACATGGGATATTATTAGCTAATAAAAAGGGTATGTCGGATCTACCGTTTGGAAGAAGTTAGGAGGTAGGTAGAAAAAGAAGAAAACAAATTAAGAAAATCATTGAAAAGGTGCATGGAAACATAGGTCACCAATTCTCTTTGTAAGGGTGAAAATCAGAATGGAGTTGCAATATCCAGGAAAGGCTCAGTTAGCCCGGAGATGGCAACACTCTAGGATCCCGCACTTGGAGACATATATTCAAGGAGAATGTGCCCAAGGGTTCGCTTCAAGTGTTCTTAACAGCAAAAATTGGAAACAGCCCCAATGGGCAACAATGATAGAATGGATAAATTAATTTGTAGCACGATGTCTGAATATACTATGGTTTCATGTGAATATTATGATAAAAATAAAAAGGAATACATTAGAATACGTACAAGAACATATATTAACTACAAAAGCATGTTGAGCAAACGAAGGCAAGCTACGGAGTATGTACAATATGGTAGAGTTTATATGAAATCTAAAAGCAAGGAAGCAATATTATGTATTGTCTATTTCTGCGAGGAGAAGCCTGGGTAACAAGGATCTGTACTAACTTCGGGATGGGGTTGTTCCCACTGGGGAAGAACAGTGGGATGGACGATGGGATTAGGGCTTCAACTCCATCAGAAATACTTGCTTCTTAAAAAAGTATGGGGAAAAACACGGAAAATTGTTGACATGTATCAAATCTGGGTATAGGTCCTTGAGCATATTATTCTCCACCTTTGGTCACTTGAATATTTGAACCCTATTTTCTCATAAAAATGTATTTTAAAGAAGTTTAGATTCACTTGGCTCGTGTATTAATCCATGAGATTTGTTCCCTCCACCACCCAATTTCCCACTTTCACTTTAAAAAAAAAGTGTCTTTATTAAAGGACCACGCAGCAAAGCCAATATGCGGACAGAAATTGAACTTAATATCTAATCAATTAGTCCCCGTCTAGGCACCGCTTCTTTCAGAAGCAAGATCGTCTGAAACACAAGTCAGCCTCAGGATGTTAAAATTCCCCAGCGTTTCTGAACCAAATAGACCCAGATTTAAACGACGGTCCCTGCATTTACTAACTGGATGATCATTGAAGAGATTAATTCACAAATTGAATCTCGTCCCCTGAATGTTAATTGGATTTGGCGTAATTCGGTAGCTGTTGTGAAGACTAACAAAAACGGGGGTTCAATGCCCAGCACAGTACTTGGGTGGTTGGTATCAAAGATATTAGCAAATAGAGTCATAGCTAATATTCACTGAGGTCTTAACTATATCCTGCATCTTTGTGTGCATTTAATCTCCTCAACAGCCCTAGAGAGGAGATACGTATTTATGATGCTCTTTGTTTTCCGAGGTGATTAAAGAATTTGCCAGTGGTTAGTCAGCATTTGGAACCTACGACCAATTTTGTCCGACGCCACGTTCTGCGGGCACCGTCACCGCTACGGGACGAACAAGCTGTAGATACTGACATGCGGCCGGACGGACAGAGCCTGAACCACGTGTGAGTCTGACCTGGATCTCAGGGACCCACGTTAACCCAGAGAGCACATGATCGCAATGCCATCCAACTCCTAACTGATGTTGAGCCAACCCTGGCTTCCGCACCCTGTTTCTTAAGGAGAGAGCAAAGCTTTTGAGAGTTCAAAGCCAGACGCAAATAATGAGAGAGTGCAGGATCCTGGGGTGTGAGGAGCTTGGAGGGAGACAACACCGGGGAGTCTTACCAGAGGGTCTGTCACTCCAGCTTCACAGGACCTCTTACCTGGGAGTGCTGGGCGGCATCTTCTGGGGCTGTAAGTTCTTCTCCAGTCCCGGGGTCCTAGCAGTCACTCTGCTTCCTACGGACCAGGTCTGCGAGTGGCGTGCTGCTCAGCCAGGCTGCTGGTCGCCCTCGCCTCTGCGGGGCATCTCCTCCCCGTCTGCTCCCCAGCAGTCTAATGGGCAGCTTCCGTTGTCTCTCTGCTTCCCCACACCTTTTCCTGAGGCTGCTTGTCTTCTCTCACAGCTATTACACTTCTCTTATTGTGCTCTAATGGCGAGCTTCCCGCAACAAGAAAGCAAAGCACATATTGAGTTTAATGTAGGCGTGGGGCTTAACTTTTAATGGTACCTGCTAGAATTCCAGCTCCCTCCTCCTTTTTCTCTTCTCTTTCCTTCTTTAGTCCTCAAAATTTCAAACATACACAAAAGTGCAGAGAGGAGTATAACCAGCCCTCAGGAAGAGCTCATCCCATGGCTTTAAACAATCTCCCCGGACTGTTTCATTTATGTTTCTGTTGTGTTTCCTTCCACTGCCTTTAGCCTCTAGTGCTGCATAGCATCTGTCTGGTTCTTCAAGGGCACTGCCTAACTTCCAGCTCTTTGCTCTGTGTCCAAGGAGACTTAGCTTAGTCTACATCGAAGGTGCCTGTCTTTTGGGCTTCCAACAGGGTTTGGCAAATGGGGACCATTAGCAAGAGACAGGAAGGAGGGCAAAAAAGTGAGGTTGGAAATTGACTTCCCTAGATGCATCTGTGGGTCCCAGTGGGTTGGCCACATCCCTTCACCAAAGTTACAGCTCCTGTAAGGTGGCCTTCACCATACACAGCTCTCCCTGGATTCACCAAATTAGCCAGTTCGTGTGTTCTCTTTTCCTACTGGGATCCTGAATGGCCCAACCCCCCCCCCACCCTCCTCCACCGCCCGCCACCGCCCGCCACCGCCCTGGCTCAGCCGCTGAGCCTGTCTTTATTTCCATACATCCATGTATTAGTCCCTTCTGGTTGCTGTCTCACAACTACTATAGACTGAGTGGTTTATAAACATCGGAAATTTATTTCCCACACTCTGAAGGCTGGGAAGTCCAAAATCAGAGTGTTGGTGGATTTGGCTTCCGATGAGCTAGGCGTCTGACTTCTCACTTTGTCCTCCCGGGACAGAGGGGGCAAGGGAGCTCTCTGGGGTCTCTTTGACAAGGCACAAAGCCCATTTGGCCTCACGGCCTAGCCACCTCCAAAGACCCCACTTCCAAACACCATCCCACTGGGGATTAGGTTTCAATATATGGACTTTGGAGGTGACATAAACATTCAGTCTGCCTATCTCAGTTACTAGTCACTAACCATGTACTCTACTAAGACCAAAACTGAACACTGACCCTAAACCCGTCCTGTGGCATCCCTCACACCCTATAACACCTAGCTAACCCCTCTTCTCGAATTCCTATGGTCAATGACATCATTCAGAATTCCATAATCTCACCTGCTTCAGCCAGAGTTGCATTTTTAAAATGTGGTCCTGACCATCAAAAGCTTGGATAGGTTTTGATAGTTCTCTGAGTTCTGAAGAATTGAAAGGTGTACCCCCTACACTTGTATGTGTGTGAAGACATGCCCCTTTATGTCCTCTAACAAATGACTATGGTGAAATTTGAAAAAAAATTTCCATTTATACATATGCCCATTTTTACCTAGATATGGTTAGCATTATCAGTGTTTATACCAGATAAGAAGAGAGATCAATGTAGTAGAAATAAAACATATAATAGAGAGGGTGAGCAAGGACAAAAGTTAGATCTTTCATAGATGAAGCCTTAGACGTGGAAGACAAGGCTATAAAACTTTTAGAGGAAAATATAGGAAAACGTGCTCATGACTTTGGCATATGGGGGGGGCGGATAGTTAAGCAAGACACATACAACATACTCCAGAGAACAAGACTGATACATTTCACTGCGTTAAATTAAGAATGTATATTTAACAAAAGGCCCATAAGTAAAATGAGACAATGTATAATATCCTGAATAGATAAATGATTTTAACTGATGCATCAGAAAAAGAAAATGGCTCGACAGAAAAAATAGGCAAAATTCTTGAAGAGGCATCGCATAGAAGAAGAAATGAATGAACAACAAATCACATGAAAAGTTGTGTGATATTATTTGTGAATCAGAAAAAGCAAAGCAGAACTCTGCTATCTCCTTTTCCCCCCATCATGTTGGCAAACATACTTAAATGTGTGAGATCAAATGTTGACAAGGCAATGGAAAAATAAGAACTCATAACTGTGCTGGGCGAAGTGTAAATTGGTGAGACACAATTTGAATACAATTTGGCATTCTGTTTCCTTTTCTAGTTGTTCAATTAGACAATCAGACGCTCTTGGAAATGGACATCAGGACGCAAGAATCAGCATGTTCATAGCTTAGCAAAAAAAAAAAAAAAACAACCCACAAAAAACCCCAAAAAACAATAACTGAGGAAAATCCATGTATACTTTACCAATAGACTGGACAAATACATTGTGGAGTATGTGCACGATGGGAAACAGGATACAGCAAGAAACGTGGATAAACTCAGCTGTGGACGGGAGCAAGGATGACGCTTCGTCTCGGTCGGTTAAAGGTCATCATAAACCAATGCATAGACTATAAAGCTATTTACAAAGAGTTGTTTCTAAAGCGGCAAATCTTAATCATATATTGTTTAAGAATGCACATGCATGTAGCAAACAGTCAGATTCCATGTCTGTGAGTGGCTGTCAGTACCCCCCGTCCCCCAGGGCAGCATGGTGCCGGAGTCTAGTCTGAAAGTTAATGTTTTAATAATCATTCTGATATGCATATATTATGTATATATTTGTTGTCTAGTTATTCTTTTGCTCTTAAAACTTCTCTTCCTCCCTTCTCTTTCTTTCTTTCCACCACTAGAATTCAGGGGACTGAGACAATCTACAAAAAAGAGCAAAAAGAGGTCTTATAGTCCATCTTCCACTCCCTCTAAAATGATAAGCTTTAAGGCCATAGTCAGAGTGAAACAATAAAAATCTCAGTGAAAGATGAATAAATAAAAAGATGAGATATAAGTATGGTAACCTGGAAAGAGAAAGAAACTGAAAGTTTAAGAAAACCGGAAATCTAAGAATTTAGGGGTTCAGTACAGGGAGATTAAAGGGAGCAAAATAAATATCCATCTGCACTTGGAAAGGTAAGGTGAAAAAATTTTAAACTTATTAACAATCAACAGGAACATTAAAATAATCATAATAGATCAACACATTAGCTCAGACCTTGCTGTGATCTAGTAAGTCAAGTTCAACCACAAAAAGGGCGATTAATAAGAATGAAAAGAAGATAAATAATTAAAAGGCCATTTATAAAGCAGATTAACAAATCAAAACAATGAAAGCTGGAAGGTCACTCATGATTCAAAAACCTGTTAATTTGGATCTTTCCGTGTGCCAGGAAAAATGCTTGCTACTGGTAATCAAAGCTCAGACGTTAAAGGACAGGAAACTCATGTCCGTGTTAAATAATTCAAGGGTAAATAATAAGACATTAAATATTTAAGGAACAAATAGACACAAATTTTAAATGACTGTAAAAATGAGAGATAAAAAGGAGTTGAAATCCTGAAAGCGTAAAAGGTTAGTAGGAGAGAAAACCAGTTAAGGTGCCTTTAAAGCGGCGTCTGAGGGCCACGTCGAGAAGCCAGGAGGCTTCGAGGTGAAGAGCCGATTCCATGTTCTCTCCTCCCCAGGGTGGCCCTCAGCCCCGCAGACCTGCCTCCCATGGGCCCGATTTGTCAAACGGGAATCATGAAAGTTCCTGGGGGTGCGGGCTTTGTGAGAATCCAATGAGATCATGAATGGAAGCAGTTTGCACAGCACCTGATTGAGGTCAGCTCTCAACAATAGCTAACTTCCCCTAAAATAAGTCCAAAGTGATGAAGTTTGGAAACTATAGGACTGAGGAAAAGAAAACGAGTCCACGGGAAGGCAGCCAAGGCTTATGTTTTTTGCTCAGTAGGGTCTGTGGCTGAGCCCACCTAGGACTGGGTGGGGGTCCTGGGGGACAAAGAGCTGGCCCCAGTGGGAGGGTCATAACCTCTGACCTCTTGCTCTTGCCTGTGAGCTTTTCCAGGTTTGGGCCTCTGGGGTCTGCCCCAGATTCTGAGATACTCAGAGGTGGGCATGAGGTCCTGCCCGGTGTCCCCATCCCCCACACCCTCATAATGGCGGTCAGCCCTATTTAGGTTCCCAATTCCCCAACCCCTCAAGCCCGCTAAGAGTCTCTTTGAGTCTCCTTTGGGGCCTCTTCTTGTCAGGGTGTAGGAAAGAACACAGGCCCCGACAACTGAACTCAGGATCAGGCCCCCGTGGCATCTCAGCCACTCATGCCAACATTTCCAAGTGTTCCTCCAAATGTCCTGCTCAGGGTCAGCTTGCTTGTCTCACCGTTTAATCAAGGTGGCTGGTGTGCTTGGCAGGGCACGCTACGAAATCACCACTGAGACCACAGAGCCATTGGAGACAAATGAAAACAATCTGTCTGGGTGTGGGTTTTTTTCTGTTCCTCCTAAACTTTGCGCTCAGCTTTACAATCTCGTGGAGAGAGGGGTGGGGGAGGAATTTTATTTTAGGCTGCGAATAATCCTGGATGATTTGCACACTGGCATTTGTAGACTGCATGGGTATATGTGAAAAGTGAAAAAAAGAGAGAGCAAATTGGCAATGGTCTGTATCAAATCACAGAGGAGAACAACTTTCAGGGATTGCTAAGGCGGAAAGTAGTATCTTAAGTGATCTTACAGTCAGGAATATTGGCAATGTCAAGAGTGTTCCATTTTATCCTCCAGCGGGAGCAACATTTGCAAGCAAATTTGGCAGAGTAAAAGATCCTAAAGTGCATTCTTAACTCTCTACATTTTCTTTCATGTAAACTGCCAATAAAGAAAATTAAAGAACTGAAGGGGATTCAGAGGGAGAAAAAATGCTGGTTTGCTGTCTACTCAGCGCTGGAGAAAATTAAGAAGGCAGTTGTGTGCATTCGCATACTTTCATTGTTTCTTTCTTTCTTTCTTTCTTTCTTTCTTTCTTTCTTTCTTTTTCTTTCTTTCTTTCTTTCTCTTTCTGTTAAGGTCAAAATCCTCCAGAGAGCATCTATGAGCTCTGCCTAAAACAGCAGAAATAATCCCAGAACAGAGATTTTGTACTTTGTAAACTTGGAGCTGGAATTAAAAAAAAAAAAAATCTATTGGTCTGGTAAAAACATGGCAATCTGAGGCCATATATGCACACATATATTCTTCTCACACATTCCTCTTAAAATGACCATAGAAGAGGAAAGGTTTGTACCATCATTGGAATTCCAGAAACTTCAAAACCTTTTTTACTAGCAGTGAAGTTAAGATGACACTGGGGAAAGATAATGCATAGAATTTCGAGAGAGGTAATTTTGTCCGTCTGGGTAAAACCTCTCCCTTCCAAATTTCCGTTGAAATGCCCAAAGAAATATGAAAATAGGAGGGGAAAAATCGATCTAAGTACTTAAAAGGGGAAACTGTCATCCATGTGCCAGAAACTGTAGGGAGATTCCATAGGACCGACACACAGAAGATCGGGTTGAGAAGAGAAGCAACCACCTTGTCACCGGAGCAGCCTGGAGTCACAGCAGCTTAGCCGAGGAGTGATGGAGGCAGTCAGCCACGGAGCGGGGGAGGGCAAGGGAGTAGCTTCCAGGGTCCTAGCAAGATGCTGACAAGAAGCAGGAGGTTATTCCAAGCTGGGCTTCTAGTCTCCATAAAGCCCAGACAGCAGGCTACGAGTGGCCGTCGTGACCTCTAGAAGGAGTGTTGCCTCCTCCTTCTTGCCTGGGTTGGGTTGGGTAGCCAGCCCAAACCTCACTGAATGGGGGGCCAGAGTCATGGGCTTTGGTAGACCCGTAAGTGTCCTGGGAAGCTGCTAGGGGTTTTGAAGGGCCAGGTGTAGAAGGGCATCCTACTTGCTTGATAACCAAAGAACCAAGGGTTGGCTGCCATCAGAGGGACACTTTTTGCAAAGGCAATGGGCATTGCCTCGGGATGCACACTGTGGCAATTTGTAAAGTGACCCCATTTCTATAATTAGTGTGTCCCTTGTCCCAGGCCCTACTGCCTCCTCCTGCCTCCTCCTGCCTCCGGGCTCGCTCCCATGTGCTCGGCCGTGTAGAGGGTGTGCGCAGACGACAGAGAGTTGCCTTTCCTGTATGACCTTGCTCTTCCTGAAGCCTTTGTCTCATCCTTCATTCTTTCTCTGGTCTCCCACGACCTGTGTTTTTGATATCACAGCCAGACAGCAGCTACTTTTACCTCTTTCTTTCCGTGGTCACATTCTTGTTCAGAAATAATAAGGAGAGAATAATCCAGCTCTTGCCTAGAAACAGTTGGGAGCGAAACATAAAGATGGAGTGACTATTGGCAGGGCAGGGACATAGGGGTCAACATTTCAGAGATACTATTCTGCCACAAACGTGGTCTAGTCTGTCCCTTACCTTGCTCTTTGTGGGTAAGCTCCAGTCCTATCTACCTCTAGTTCTCCAGAGAAACCGAAGCGGTAGCCAATTACTTATGGTAAATCCCTTTATTATATATATCAATATATAAGATAGTTACTATATATTATTATTAATTACATAATATATATAATAACTATCTCGTCTCGTGGGTCTCCAGCTTGACAACTAACGATCCTAGGGCCGCTCAACTTCCATAATCTATTATATATATACATTACATATATAATAGATAATTACATAATAATATATTACAATATATAATATTTATAACATACCAAATATTACAATATTTATATAACAATATAAAATAAATATTATACTATATTTTATATATGAATATTCGATATTATGCTTACTTAATATGTTATATATAATAATAGACTTATTATCTATGTGTATATATGTGTTTATGGTATAGATACATATAATAAAAAGATTATGGAGGCTGAAAAGTCCCAAGACCTGCGGTTGGTAAGCTGGAGACGCAGGAGAAAAAGTAGTGTAATTCCAGTTCAGGGCAGAAGGTTTGAGAAGCACGACGCTTCTGGTAGAAGTTCCACCTCGAGTCAGGGTCTGAAGGCAGGTGTGGCTGACGGCCGAGCTCGGGGACAGTCAGGAAGAGAGCTTTTCTGTACTTGTGGGCGAGCCTTTTTGTTCTATTCAGGTCTTCAAGTGATTGAATGGGGCCCACCCTCGTCGAGGGGGGTGCTCTCCTTTACTCAGCTAGAAACCCCCTCACAGGCACACCCAGAATAATGTTGGACCGAATGTCTGGGCACCTGGTGATCTAGCCAAGTTGACACAAAAAATTAACATCACACCGATCCTGTGTCAATGAAATGAAATATTGTTGGTTTCTACCACATGAACACTTGCCACAGTAAGAAGAACAGCCAGAGAGGGCCCTCACCCTGGCTCCTCTGGCTATTCCTGTAGTTGTGTGTTAGCGGATGCAAGGTTTCTAAGGGTGCTGCCAAGAAAGAGAAGCTGCCCAGGCCTCCTGGATGTGCGCACCAGGGTCTCTGACTCAGGCCACATCAGAAGATTCTTGGTATGGGTCAGTTTTATAGTTTCTCTTAAAATGGAAGATTACCAGCCCAAATTCATTGGCTCGTCCAAGCATGTGCTACAATTGTCCCCCAGCTGCGGGTAAGTAAAGAAGGAGAAATAAAGTCAACCGTTGGCCATGGGGCAAAAGTTCCATTAACATTGGCACCCCCCACCGGGATCACAGACCCGTGTAGACGAATACCGTGACCTTGAAGGGAAAGAAGAAAACACTCCAGTACAGCCATTCTCAACCAGGGGCGGCTTGGTCCCCAAGGGCTATTTGGAACTATTTGGAGATAATTTGGAGTTGTCATAACTAGAGGGGTGCTACTGGAATCTGGAGGGTAGAGGCAAAACATCCCAAAATGCACACGACATTCCCTTCCACCAACAAAGAATCATCTGGCTCAAAACACTCACAGTTCAAGTTTGAGAAACTGCGATCTACCGAGAACAAACAATATTCTTCACTTTTCACTGCTGCCAGGATGGCATCTCTCTTAAGACACTCCTCGACACCTGTTTGGTCGTAAGGACGCGTGCCTTCCTCTGCGTCCTGGAGCCCTTGAGCCCATTCACGGTCTGACACTTTGCCCCGCTGCTCCGTCTCCCTCATGTGTTTGCTCAGCTAGGTTCCTTCCTCCTTCTGGTCTCCAGGAAATGCCGTGGGCTCAGAAGGGCTTTTTTCAACCACCCAGCCTAAAGTAGAATCCCTTCCCAGGGGCGTTCTGTGAGACTTGCCATATTTCTTCATCAGGGCCAGCTTTCACTGGTAACCTTTGCATGGAGAATCCCACGAGAGCAAGACCTCGGGTGGGCATCACTCCCTTCAAGGACTGCCTGGCACAAGAGAATAAATAGCCTCTGAATGAATGACATCTCCCACGTGTTTTCTGGTCACGGGAGCTGAGACCATTTCCATGGTGATATAGGCTCTTATGAGAGGAAAGGTCAAGATGTCTTTTAGTCTAAGATGTTATCATGATACACTCGACCGTGTATAAGTATTTTCATAGTTAAGAAAAGTATGTGATCAACTATGCCCAGTGTTCTTTGTTCACTCTGGATTTCTTATCTGGGTCAGAATGGTCTCTCCTAGCTTTCAAAGTCATGTTATTTATGTTAAAGCACTTCTTTTTCAGTATAAACCTCAAGATGATTAATCCAAACTGAAGGGGTTCTATATGAAACTTTATAAAATTCATATAGGAATTTTATCCACTGAATAAGAACTTGACCCATACTCTTCCTCCCGGCTTCCAAGACCCAGTGTGGCTGGCTGCCTGTCTCCTCTGTTCTCACGGGGTTCGAGCCCCTCTGGACGTTGTGGATTCCCCAACAGCTAGCACTTCTTATCTCTCGGAGCCCTTCACACTTTCCAGTCCCTCTGCCCAGAGAAGTCCCCTGTAGCCCCACACCTGTTGACACCTCATCACCACTCATGTTTCATTGGAAATATCACTGCAGGGAGAAGCTCCCTTCCTGCCCCAGACTGGGAGAGATCCCCTCATCCTATACATTGAGTCTGCATCTGCTGACCCTTCGTTAACTTTCATCGCATTTAATTGCTATCTAAAATTACTCTGTCATCGGTCTGTCTGCTGCCTGTTTCCTCTCAGGAGAATATAGGCATCAAACAGAGAGGCCTTTCTTTTCTGGACTAGTTCACTACCTGGTCCAGGTGCTCAGAAAAAGACCTCAAATTAGCAGGAACGCAAATATTTGTCATGAGTGAATGAATCAATACAGGCATACACGGGAACTCAGCCAATATACTCTAAAGACACAAAGCAAAACTTCAGAAATTCTCTGTTTTTTTCTGAATTGAAAATGATATTCAGAAGACATTGTACATCTGAAAACGAATCCCTTGTTCTGACCACCATCCCCCTCCCCAGGTCCGCGGCACTGATACTGTCTAGGTAGAGCGCTGCCTAATTCTCCAGTAGAATGCTTTGCCATCAGGGAATGTCTTAGCTCTGAGCTGTCCAGTGGTTAGTGAGCACTTGATAGGTGCCTAGTGTGACTGAGGAACTGCATTTAAAATGTAATGTTTTGGGAATTTAAAATTTCATTTTATTTAAATTTAAATAACTGTATGTGGTTAATTTCCATTCCAAGTTAATATGGATGTACTTCTTTATTTTCGTTTTCCTTCACCTTTTTTTTTTTAGATGACAATAAACATTATGATGCTATTTGTTCAAACTTACTTCTTATGTCTCCTATAGTAACTTTTTAGATTTATTGAAATGGAAAGCTCTTGATAACTGATGTTGATTTTAAAAATAAGGAACACAGTAGATCTACAAGCTAATACCATTTATGTAAATTAATTAGAAGCACGTTTATATGTAATTAATCTCTCATTTTATAAGGATATGAGGTGTCTTTTATAAACATACACACATATCAGAGATGTGTAGTGTCTTTGATACATACATGTTTACATATCTTTGATACACAACAAACACGTAGACAATAATGTATGCAAAACTGGTAATGTTTCCATCTCTTAAATATTTTATCTCTTACTCATTTTCCTTGTCTAATCACAGGGGCTGAAATTCCAAACCAATGTTAAATAATGATAGTAAGAGATATTTGTATTAAAAAAGAATACACATCAGAGAAATTAGTCAAACACATTAGCTCGTGTGTCTTTAGGACTGGGGAAATGGCACCAAATTAAGAAAAGATGAAGATCAGAGTCACCATGCACAGACCGATGACAATGTGTCACGAACTGAGGAGTCTGGTTAACTCACTTCTCCGTGTCTTGGATTGAAATATTGTATTATCACCTCATCGCTATGGACTGAATTATGTCCCATCAAAATTCCTATGTTGAGGGTGCCTGGGTGTCTCAGTCGGTTAAGCGACTGCCTTCGGCTCAGGTCACGGTCCTGGAGTCCCGGGATGGAGTCCCGCGTCGGGCTCCCTGCTCAGCAGGGAGTCTGCTTCTCCCTCTGACCCTCTTCCCTCTCGTGCTCTCTCTCTCTCATTCTCTCTCTCAAATTAATAAATAAAATCTTTTAAAAAAACTCCTATGTTGAAGCCCTAGTCCCCATTGTGACTGGCTATCTGGAGATAGCCATTAGGGTTAAATGAGGTCGTAAGGGTGGAGCCCTAATCTAAGAGAACTGTGGCCTTGTAGGAAGTGGAGGAGAGATTTCTTGCCCACGTGAGGACATAGTGAGAAGGTGGCCATCTACGTGCCAGAAGGAGGGCTCTCACCAGGAACCCAATCATGTTGGCACTTCCATCCTAGATTTCTGCTCTCCAGAACTGTGAGAAAATAAATCTCTGTTTTCTCAGCCCCCAAGGCATAGTATTTTATCATGGTAGCCCAAACTGACTAAGACAATCATATCCTTATTCCATGAAAATTTGGCATTTCAAAAGTTTGAATTATTCAGTACCTGGTATTTGGACAGTTGACTAAACATTTTTATAAAAAAAGAAACACAAAATTTTCTTCTACTACATATCTTACACCAAATTCCAAATGGATCAAAGATTGAAATATGTAAAAAAAAAAAAAAGCAATGTACAATGTAGGAATATCCTAAATGAAATATTATCACATAGAATTCAGAGTTCATTAAAAAAAAAAAAAGGAAACCATGATAGAGTAGGTTTTATTTTATGAAGATAGGAGCATTTTTTAAAAAAGATTTATCTATTTACTTGAGAGAGAGGGGGAGAGAGAATCTTAAGCAGACTCCACGCTGAGCATGGAGCCTGATGTGGAGCTTGATCGCACAACCCTGAGATCATGACCTGAGCCAAAACCAAGAGTCAGATGCTTAACGGACTGTGCCACCAAGATGCCCCAAGATAGGAACATTTAAACATGCTTCACTGGGTTAATAGAATGGGTCAGATTAGAAGGTCACAGATGTACAATAATACAATTAACCTGATAGGTATACCACCTCACCTCCCAGAACACTGAATAAAATTCAGCATTTGTTTTGATTAAAAGCTCCTGATAAAGTAGGAATGGAAGGAAACTCCCATTATGACATAAATGAGGCCTGTCTTAAATTGAATCAGCTCCAAATCTGATGGTAAGAACCATGAAGGGTTACCATTGAAATTAGGAACAAATATCTCCTGTTGTCATTATCACTTAACATTGGTTTGGGATTTCAGTCCCTTGTGATCAGACAAGGAAAGTGAATAATATAAAATGTTTAATAAATGGAAAATTACATTTTTGTAGATGGTGTTATTATTGGCATAGAAAACTAGAAATAATTAATACGAAATTGATTGAGTCTGATGAAAAATTTCAAAAAAGGGGAAGTTGTAAAAGAAACAAAAACAAATGTACAAAAAGAATATACTCGCTATATGTCAGGAATATGTAATTGAAAAGTATAATGGAATAATGATTTCATTCACAGAAGCATAAAAAAAAAATCTCATCTTGTAGTCACATTGACAGAAAACTGTAGGGCTTTTATGAAAAAAAAAATTCACTGAGGGATGTGAAAGAAGATCAGAATAAATGGAAATTTTGCCTAAGAAGATTATATAAAGGTCTCAATCTACTCCAAAGAAATCTGTAACTTAAACAGAATTTCAGAGATGTCTGGGTGGCTCAGCTGGTTAAACATCTGACTCTTGACTTCCACTCAGGTCATGATCTCAGGGTCATGGAATTGTGCCCCATTGTCAGGCTCTGTGCTGGGTGTGGATCCTGCTTAAGAGTCTCTCTCTCCTTCTCCCTCTGCCCCTCCCTTCTCTCCCCCATCCCGCTCACGCACTCAGTCTCTCTAAATAATAAATAAATAAATAAATATATAATTTTAACAATTTATTATAATTATTTCAGAAATCAAAAATAAAGGAAAACAAAACATTATCGCAAATAATAAATGGTTGAAAGCAGCCAAAATTAGAAGAGTACTGTCTTTTTTTTTTATAATATTCAAATAGAAGGTAAAGTTATAATGAAAATATTAGGTAAAAATAAAGCCTACTCAGGAAAGTTCTTTTTACAAATGACATCAATGGTGGAGATCACAATAAAAATAGGTTAGATTAACTGCACAAAAAATTTCTTTGTTGTTGAGAAACATCATGAATAGAAATTAAAGGGCAATGACAAACTGGGGAAAATATTTGAAAAAAAGGGGTTACTATCTTTAACATGTCAAGAGCTCTTCCAGATCAATAACCATATAAAAACACAATAGGCAAAGATTTCAAAAAGAAATTTCTCAGAAGTGGACATAAAAATAAACATATAAATAAACGTTACTTCACCTGAACAAAAATCAAGGAAACTAAAGTATGAAATATAACATTTACCCCCATCACACTGAGAATAAGGTCAATGTTTTCACCGCACTAAGGGAAATGGGCAATCGGGTTCATTCCCAGAGGCGATGCAAACAGCTGTAAACTGTCTCCAATTCAGTTTCTCATTGTATGCCAACAGCCTTAAACTTGTGAATTTTCTTTGATCTAGCAATTCTTCCTCTAGGATTTTTTGCCTCTCACAAAAGATCGTTAAGTCAAAAGTTACCTATAAGGCTATTCTACACAAAGTCTTTCATACATCGTGAGGGAGACAATAATCAAAAGCAAAAGCAGATTATTCATACAAAGCAAATTTGTTAAATAATTTATAGAGCAATTGTTAAATGTAGGAGTATACTTCAGTAAACTAACTTATGTAGCCATATATAGAATAGAATCTTGTCCCACATATTAGTGTTCATGGACATGCAACTGTTTTTACATTAATGGATACAACACTAGAAGGATACATACCACAATATCATTCTTAGCTTTTCACTGTGGTATTAATTCTACCTGTTCCAACCACGACAAATTATCCCAATTGTAAGGATTGTAAGCTCGATAAGAACGCTGCTGAGGACCACAGACAAAAATCTCCCAGCCAGTGATATCCCTGGTCCCCAAACCAACAGGGTGTCACATTGCCATTCTTAAGCATCTTTACAGCACTTAGGGATATCTGGAATTATATCATTTTTATTCATTTGTTAATATTACCTGCCTCATTTCTTTTTTTAAAAAAGATCTATTTACTTATTTGAGAGAGAGGGAGAGAGAGAGAGAGTGAGCATGAGTGGGAGGGGCAGAGGGAGAGAGAATCTCAAGTGGACTCTCCCTGCTGAGCGTGGAGCCCAAAACGGGGCTCAATCTCACGACCCTGAGATCATGACCTGAGCCTGACCTGAATGGCTGGGAAGACTTGTCCCAATTTATTGCTCACATTTTTGACTTGGGCCAAATCCCAATTTCTTCTTCTTCTTCTTCTTTTTTTTTTTTTTTTAAAGATTTTATTTATTTATTTGAGAGCTAGAGAGAGAGAGAAAGTGGGAGTGGGAAGGGTGGGAAGAGGGAGAAGCAGGGTCCCGGCTGAATGGGGAGCCCAACGCAGGGCTCCATCCCCGGACCTGGAGATCATGACTGAGCCAAAAGCAATGCTACCCAGGACCCCCAAGACATTTTCTATTTTTGTGTAGTCATTGGCATCACACTTTTCCTTTAATTTTGCTTTCTTGAGAGTTTTTCACAGAAGTCTCTCCCTATTCCAGCCAATATAACTATTCTCTGAATTATGAATGCATTCGAATATATTGAATTTTCACCCTTTTGGCCTTTGATTTTACCCTCCAAGAACACACATTTCACATGTAAACTTTTTTCCTGTGCAAACGATCTGTGCATAAACATCTTACTGCTGGGGTGTTCTTCACAAGGCTTTGCTGTAAAGGCCACTTTAAAAAATAATCGTACCGTCTAATCATTTGGAATGGGGTATATTATCAATACGAATACAAACAAATGATATAAAGTCATGAAGACAATTTTATAGCATATGTAATGACCAGGAAATGTGTCCACAATATGTGGAGCAAACAAATAAAATCAGATCACAAAAGAGTACCTTCAGTTTACTTCTTGCAAACAATACAAGCACCTATACGATGCTCAGTGACAAGGCGTTGAACACGTGAGTGAATACATGGGAAAATCAGAGAAAAAATAGTTTTCTTTTTGACGGTACAGCGGCAGGCCTAAAATGCTGGAATGAAAACCAAACAAAAAATAAACAACACATTCTTTTTTTCTAAAGCATGGCGTGCTTTATGGGACAGGAAGCCGCATGAGAATGGGGTTGCACTGGGATAAGCATAGATGAGGCTGGGTGTGCCTGATAAAGCCTCGACTCCCCTGTCTTGCTCTGGGTGGAGCAAGCTGCCAGGCTGTGTGTCCAGCCCCCTTGCCTGGGGTGAGGGGGGGGGAGGGTGGAGCTCTGGGCTGGGCGTGGGGTGGCCCAGAGACGACATCTCCATCTCTAGGCTGCTCATGAAGGACTGAACAAGTGTGCAAATGGGAGTCTGAACGTGAGGGCTTTAGCTTCTCTGAATGTTCATTTCCCAGCGTTTGGAACAGAAATGCTGACATCCTTCCCAGTGTGCTCCGAACCTCAGCCTCGAGCTGGGGGAGCAGAGGGAAGCAGGGGCAGATGGGGCTGGCTGGAATCTCAGGCCTCCCACGTACTTGTGATGTGGCTTTGGCCACCTCCTAGCCCCCGGTACCCTGTAAAAGGGGCTGATGACACTACCTTATGGATGGGACCTCGAGAAGGCTCTGTAGACGTGACTTCTCCAGAGCAAACGGGGAAAGGAGTCTTGGCTGGTCGCATGTGAATGTGTTTTGTAAACTATAAAATGCTAATCAAACACGGGAAACAGTAATTGGCAAATAATACTAACATTATGATTACAAGCTGACCTTGCCCTACAACTTCCAAAGGGTATGGAAGAGTTTTTGTTGGTTTTCTGAAGCAAAATCAACTGGATTTAGATTTTCTGCTCTTCTGCATTTATTTACTGAGTGATTTGTTAGTCCTGAAGGGAAAGCCAAGGTATGGTTTCGTGGGGGGAGTGGGTGGGAAGAGAACATTCTGAAGAGCAAGAATGAGAGCATAGGATCAAACATGCTAGCAAGATCTGGGGATAAGGTTCAGGACAGGGATTTTTTTCCTTTGCTGTGTGGTTTGAAGCTGGTGGTTGAGTTCTGCTGACCTGCGGAAGGGAAACCAGAGCTGGGACTGGAGCCCTCCAGCCTGGGGCAAAGGGACAGAGACCCAACCAGCTCTCCCCTTCCTTCTCTGGAACCCACTGGCCCCAGTCTAGGCAGTTCCTTCCGCTCCCAGGGCTTCCATGGAGCAGGAGGAGAGATGAG
This sequence comes from Callorhinus ursinus, assembly GCF_003265705.2. Classification (NCBI taxonomy): domain Eukaryota; kingdom Metazoa; phylum Chordata; class Mammalia; order Carnivora; family Otariidae; genus Callorhinus; species Callorhinus ursinus. The sequence goes on from NW_027397107.1 coordinate 2,451,984, forward strand.
TCACAACAACAGAATCGGCCTTGTCTTCATTTTTCTTTACATGGAATGGGAAGTAAAGGAGAAAGTTAAAGAAAAGGGTCAACGTGATAGTGACTTTTTCCCCCCTGCTTCAGATGACGCTAGCCGAATCCCAAACTTTAGGCACTAAGGAACGGTGATGGTCACAAATTAAATGTTTTCAGTGATACGGATTTCTTTTTTGCTTGCTCTGCCTTAGTCTTTGAAAACTGCTCATGGCTCTTGTGAAGACGAGAGATTATCATTGTGAAAAACTGAGCATATCGATGAACACAGCCCAAAGCACATGGCGTTCACATACAGAATTTGCACCTGAAGGTACTTATGCCCAGAAACAAACGCACAGAGAAAACAAAAGCAAAAAACCCCGAAGGCTTCCCTCGGAGACTGAGCAAAACAAAGGCGGTAGCCTTTTCTAGAGTGTTTTTCTTCCAAGAAATGTGCAGTTTTCTCAGAAGAACATTTTCGTTCACCGTGACCAAGGGCGGTATAGATCACGAGGCAGCAATTAAGTGCTCTGCTGTTGTCCCCAGGGGGCCACTCAGTGTGTGAGCCTGGGACGGTCACTCTTGTTCTCTGGGTCTCAGTTCCCTCAACTGTGCAGTAAAAGGGGGGGGACCGGGTTCCAAGAATAAACACCGCGGTCGGAGGTTTCAGAGATTGTGCCATGGGTTGTGTGTGGTTGTAAGTCCCCACCAGGGGACAGCATTTGCAAAGTCAAATGGAAGCTCAGCCACACGCAGAACTGGGCCGGACTTGGCGAAATTGGTCATTGGAAGCCTGAACCCGTCTCTGCAGAGGACGACAGTGTCAGCAGGTGGAGACAGCGGCCTGCACGGAGGGGCTGGTCGTTGGGCTCACAGCGGCACAGGAGGGGACACCCGCCCCACCGCTGGAGCCTCCAGCCCCCTCTGACCCTGGCATTCACTTCCCAGGGTCCTTTACATTAGATTTGCCTTGATTGCTGAACGCTTCCTGGCTGCAGTTTGATTGATGCCTTTGGTGAGGAGGCAGTGTGTTTTGCCTCACTCACTAATTGTTTTTCTCTTCCTGTCCCTTAAATAAGGGCAGAGATGTCTGCAGGCATTTACCTCTGCCCTGGAGTGCTTATCTTCATTGGCGGTTTTCAGTAAGGTGCCTGGAAATCGAGTAGGTGCTACACCGGGGCGGTGGGGGGGACTTGGCAAGCCCCGCTCCTGGGAAGCCGTCCCGGACTCAGTGCTATTGGTCAGGTGGTTCCAGAAGCCCTGGGCATACCCCAGACCAAACCCAAACCAAATCTCTGGGTTGCACGGAGGATCCATCCACCCCAGACTCTGGGGATTTGGTGAGTTATTTATGTGGTGGTGGCAAAGGGAAGAAGGTCAGAACAGGGCTCCACTCTCCCGAGAGTGTGCTTAGTTGTACCCTCCCCAGCCCGAGCCCGCCATCTCTTCCCACCAGAAATGCCGCTCACCCTGCCGAGGACCCCTCAAATGCCTGCATGGGCTGCTGGGGACAGGCGTCCATCAGGACAAATTGTTGAATGTTTGTTGGTTCCCCGGCCCTGGGAGGAGCTGCTGCAGAGCATCTGGATCCATGAGACAAGTTTCTGCCCTTGGGGAGTTTTCAGGACGAGGCTGTCAACCCAGGACCCAAATATTATGAAATGAAGAGAGAGCGTGTTGGAGGACCCAGGAGAGAACACGCCCATGCCATTGAGACAAGGAGACATCCTGTGAGCCTTCCTTGACCTGGGGGCCCTGGAAGTGGGGAGCAGATCTTGAAGAGGTGAGAACAGCAAAGACGGGCCAAGGGGACCAACCAGTCACATTTGGGGTGGATGAACGGGGCATGCATGGTCCACAGGGTATGATGCATGGTCAACGGGCGTGCATGGTCCGCAGGGTATGATGCATGGTCAACGGGCGTGCATGGTCCGCAGGGTATGATGCATGGTCAACGGGCGTGCATGGTCCGCAGGGTATGAGGCGATGCAGCCCGGAGCAAGGGTGGGCGGTGCATGGTGGTGGGCAGGGAGGCGACCACGCAGCAATATTGGAACAAGTTATGGGCTTTACTTGGTTTATCGTAGTTATCCAGTGTTAGAAAGTATGTGGGCAATTAGGCGTTCTGTACTGTTTGTGGATGTGGACGCCATCACATTTGTTTTTGTTTTTTATGTGGGCAGCTTGGCACCAAGCATCAAAATAAAAAAGTGTATACACTTGCGATGTGACCGTCAGTCCACGTCAGGGAATTTCCCCTAAGCAGATAAGCACACACATGTGAGAGGCATATGTGAAAAGTTGGTCATCACAGAACTGGGTTTTAATAGTTAAAAAATTATAAAAGGAAATCTATGTGTTCTTTAAAATGGAACTCAAATAAATAGTGATACAAGAACCATTTGGTAAAAAGTAGTATGTATCATGGCGAGGGGCTTGTATGTTGTTCAATGCAACAGACAACTTCTGGAACAGCAGTACATAGTGAGACCTCTTACAAGTTGTCTACGTGTATGTGAGCGAGAGCGTATACCCACGCGGAGTGGTCTGAAACAGTGCTCACCAAAAATTAACACACACATATGATGTTTTCCTTCGTCCTTCATGTGCTGTCTTAACTCTTTTACAACAAATGTGCATGCCATTTTTATAAAAACTTTCCAGAGAAACAGAACCACTTGGATACTGGCAGACGGGGGTGGGGGGGTAGAGTTTTAGAGATCTGATTGACATGAGTATAGAGGCACAAATCTAGAATCTGCAGGGTCAGCCAGCCGGTTGGTGGCCCCAGGGAAGAGCTGATGTAACAGAACAAGTCCAGGGGCCATCTGCTGGCAGAATTCCTTCTTCCTCAGACGATGTCGTGTTTGTTTTATTCAGACCTTCAACTGATTGGGTGAGGCCCACCCACATTCAGGAGGGCAATCTGCTTTGCTCAAAGTCCACTGAATTCAAACGTTAATCTCATCCAAAGAACACTTGCACAGAAATAGGCAGAATAATAGTGGGCCAAGTATCTGGCACTGTGGCCCAGCTCACTTGACACATAAAATTAACCATCCCAGGGAGTGCCCAGGATACACTGGTGTTGGGGCTGGTCGTGGACTCCCTGAGAGTTGCAAAAGGATCATTCCAGTAGGTGCTCATGACATAGGGTGCAGGGGACATGGAGGGGTCACAAGTAACAGCAGGTGCTGTGTGGGATTTGTTTTACTTGGCTGGCTAGAGACAACTGGAATCTCACACAGAGTTCCTGAATTGAAGAAAAATCTATAAAGAAAACTGAGGAATGTGAGTTCTTTTCCTACCTTGGACAGAATTTGAGCTTTAGTGAACAGGGGCAGGCCGGCCAGGAAAACAGCAAGAAACCTCCCGAGTCTCTGCGGCTCTGTTTCCGTGTCCTTCCAGACACCCCTGCATGTCCTTCCCTGCGACCAACACACCTGGCTAGAAGCCAGGGCTACCTGTGGGTTTTAAAGGTACAACATGCAAACATGCTCCCTGTGTTCAAAAGATAATTTTGTGCTTTCTTGGTGTTTTTTTGTCTCCTTCTTGGGCCTCGCTGCAGGAAAAGTGGACACAATTGCTGGTTTAGGTGAAATAGACCCGGCGTTTATTTCTGTCAAACTGGGGGGCTGCTCTGCTCACCTCTGTGGAGTAGAGCCCCTTGCCCCCACTCCGGTCCTGCTACTATCTTTTCTCAGCAGCCTTCCGAAGAGGGGCCCAGCCTTTCGCCCCGTGGCATTTGGGGTCCTGAGGGTGTCCTGAGCTCCCCGCAGCCTGAGGCTCTCCATACAGTGGAACCAGCTGGGGTGTGGGGCTCCGGGGGCTCCTCGAGCTTTGCGGACACGGTGTCAAGTGTTCCCAGTACGATGCCTGAGGGAGCCCCTCTGTCGCCCCCCTCCCCCCGCCACTTCCACTGGCAGGGGTGTGCGCTGATGAAAGCAGAGGCCGGGGAGAGCGCCGTGAGCACGGCTCAGCGCAAGGCAGCCCCTCCTCGGAGCCCCTCCAGGTGCAGCCAGGCTCCCCTCCCTCTAGCTGTGAGTCTCAACGACAAACGGCAGAGGCTCTAAAGCTAGGATCTGAGTGTGAGTTGTAAAAATAATGGTAAATAAACCCAAGCTAGCAAAGCACAGCGGCAGGGGCAAGTCCTCTTAGTATCAGAAGCTGAGCGCGCTCCGGCGGAGCTGCGCTCCAGTCGCCGGGGGTCTCCCTCTTCCCGCGCACCCTGGGCTTTGCACACTCCGTGAGCGCAGCGGGGAGGTCATGGGCGGTCTCTGCTCTGGCTCTCTTCTTGCTTCCTCCTGCAGTGTTCGGTCAGCGGCCCCCCTGGGCAGGGAACCTTCAGTCTTTGCACTTCTGGTGAAGATCTCTTCTCAAAGTGGGATTTGTAGACCAAGTGCCTTCGAGTTGCCTACCCGGGCCCGGAAGCCGTGGTCTCCTAACAATTTCCAAGTTACATGTGTAGCTTGGGTGCGTGCAAAAGCAGAGACTCACTCACGGCGTGTCAACTGGGGTCAGGAGGCGTAGGGAGCCGGTGAACGTGAATTTGCCATGGCCGGCTGCCCGAGCTGTGCGGAAGGTTTGCATACAACCTGCGGGAAACTCTGCCTCTCCAAGCAGACCTTTCCATTGTCGCCCTCCCACCCTCCCATCTAAATCTGCAATGCTCTTCCCCTTCCCTGACATTTATGTTGTTTGCACTTGTGTCCATCTAACACAGTGTGGATGCTTAGCTTACTTACCTGTTCATTGTCTCTCTGCATCGGCGCCCCCCCCCCCGTGACGCCTTCCTGAAGGTGGGGGTTTTCGTTTGCTTCTTCGGTGTCCTAACCCCAGAGGTTGGTCCAGCAGCTCTCAATAAATACTGGCTGAGTCATGAATGAATGAACAAATTTCAGTACCTTGGTCCTAGGTCTGTCTTTTGTACCTCACATAATAAATCTCATCGAATCCTCTCTACATTGGAGATAACTTGCTAGCTCTTTGTTATTTATGAGGTAGTAGCAAACACCCATTCTCACCGACCTAAGGCAAGCTAGGTTATCAGTCTCTACAAGAAGGGAGGATTTATTGAACAAAACACTAATATAGAGGAGCATGCAAGCCCTGTGCTAAGGGCTGTACAGATAGAAGCCCACGAAATCCTCTTTTCAGCCCCTGAGGTAAGTACTATAGTGATCAGCCCATTTTACAGATGAGGAAGGGAGGCTTGGAGTAGGTAAGCACAGTGCTCAGGAGCATACAACTGGGATGTGGCAGAGGAGCATCAGACCAGGAAAGGGGATATACTGAGGGTGAATATTAAACTCTAAATTTCTTTTTTTTAATTTTTTAAAAAATGTTTTATTTATTTATTTATTTATTCATTTATTCATGAGAGTCAGAGAGAGAGAGAGAGAGAGACAGAGGGAGAAGCAGGCTCCCCGCAGAGCAGGGAGCCCGATGCGGGACTCCATCCCAGGACCCTGGGACCATGACCCGAGCCGAAGGCAGACGCTTAACCATCTGAGCCACCCAGGCGCCCTAAACTCTAAATTTCCAGAAGCTCACTTTTCAATTAGTCTTTTCCCCTCAAAATTGTGTCAGGGCCCTTGCTTGAGTCTTCCAACTCAACTGATGGTCCCATTCAGGTCTTCTGCCCACAGCAGGCAAGCTCGGCTGGTGGAAGGGGAGAGAGAGTGAAGACAGAACCAGGGATGGCTCTGCAAGCCTCTGCTCACGAGTTTGCTCCCGTTGCACTGGGTGAAGCCAGGCGGCCAAGACGAGCCCAATGCCGAGGACAACTCCAGAAAGTCGAGCCAGTTCTATACTCACAGGCAGCATATAAACACGTCCCATTCTCTTTGATTCTGCCCCAACTTAATCCATTAATTCAGCATAATCCCATTCAAAATCCTAAAGGAATCTTTGGAGGAATTTTACACAATGAGCCTGAATTTCCTAAGTAAGCAAGGACGAATGTTCAGGATAAAGTAGAACTTTCCCTGAGGGGTGTGAAAATTTATTACCAAGCTTCAAACAACCCGAGCAACTGCACCAGCACCAGAATCAAGTGATTGGAACGGAAATCCTAAGACTCAGCCTTGTCTGAGTGTTTATGTGCATGTGTCTGCTAAAATCTAGCATGTGCTAGAGATGGAATTTCATATCAGTGAGGCAAAGCTGGATTAGTCAGAGATAAATATCAGGACAATAATGTCAGGGGAGGGGTGAAGCCAAGTGTCTCTTTAGCATTACAACAAAAGAAAATACAATATAATATATTAAAAAATTAAAAGTAAAATTTAGATAAAATCACAAAACATAAGTGAATTTACAGAATAATGAGGTAGGGCAGGCCTTTCTAAGCATGGTACTAAAGGCAGAAATCATAAACAAAATGCTTGATAGATTTGTATTTCTTTTTTTTTTTTAAGATTTTATTTATCTATTTGAAAGAGAGAGACACAGCGAGAGAGGGAACACAAGCTGGGGGAGTGGGAGAGGGAGAAGCAGACTCCCTGCTGAGCAGGGAGCCCCATGCGGGGCTCGATCCCAGGACCCCGGGATCATGACCTGAGCCGGAGGTAGACGCTTAATGACTGAGCCACCCAGGTGACCCATAGATTTGTATTTCATAAAAATGTAAAGAACCATGAATTAAGTTTTTTAAAAATTGAAAAAAGAAAACATATATTTGTAAAATATATGGCAGACAATGATTCAGTGTACATATTAAAAGCACCTACAAATTAACGAGGAAAATATAAAAACATTTTGGTGAATAATGTAGCAATCAGCTTACAGGGCATACAAAATAACTCCTCTCAGATACAAAGAACAAAAATTGTTCATGACATGTACAATGATTCTCTTTGTCTTGTTATATGTCTTATATTCAGTTACTTTAATTTCTTTTTGTTTTTCATTGTTTCTAATAGAAAATAGTTTAGTTTTACTTAAGCATAACTCATAGAGCTCTAGCTTTGTGACTTCTCTATTGTTTCTAGAAATGCGATGGTCAATTTGATTTTTTCAGAAGTTCTGAAGTACTCCGTTTTCTATAGTTTTATAATTTCATTCTGAGAATTTACCCCTTCAACACATTTAGAATTTATTTTGTATGCAATCAGATGTGGAACTGGCTCTCTCCAGCAGCCTTAATAGTTATACATACGCATTCGACATTTATTCTTCTTCTAATTTGTCATATTAATGGGCACCCATTTGTCCATTCAACACAATTCATTGGAACTTTGGGTGGGCTGTATGGTTGTCTTGTTAGACGTCGTTACTGCTTTAGAACACGTGTTTATATCTAGTGGTGTGATCAACCCCACATGTACCTCCTTTTCAATGTTTTAATACATCTTCACACCGTTTTCCGAAATCAACTTTGTAAATTTCCAGAAGTTCCTGATATAGGCATAGATGTGGGAACAGTGCAAGTGCAGATGCATGTGCATATTTGTAGCTTGCTTGTAAGCCGAATGGATGATTCAGTGGGGAGGGATAGGGTTCAGATTCCAAGAACATAGGACACAATATATTTGGTGATGTTCCAGTTAGAATCAAAGGCGCAACCAGATGGGTAGCTTTGGAGAAAATGAATAAGACGGCTTGGGTGTCGGGAGAGACGGCAGTGACAGAAGAGGGAAACAGAGGCGCGAGGTTGCCAGAGGCGGGAGTGGAGGGAACCCTCCCCGAGAACTGGGAAATGGGGGGCAGAATGAGCAAGAAGCTTGTTCCAATGGAGAGATTTTTCAGGAAGTGGTGTCACGAGGGGACATTGTGCGGAGCAGTAGAAGTATTGGGAGAAGATGGGAGGAAAGAGCATTCATTTTGCAAAGAACCCACGCCTGAGACCACAGGGTGGTACCAGGGATGTCCTCTAAGGGCAAAAATTCCCTGTCTCAGTGCAAACACACGCGTGCTCGTTCCTGCACTCCAGCTGGGGTGCATCTTTGCTTTTACAGTGAACAAATCCCGGGGAACGATGCAGGGTAGATGCCCAGTGGGAGACTTCTGAGATGGCCTCAGGTATTGTCTGCTCACTAGGAATGGACTTCTGTGAGCACAAGTGGGAAAAACACCTCAGGAGAGAGTGGAGAAGAAGGGGAGGCAAAAACAGGCTCTGAGTTTCACTTCTGGGGCTCCATTCAGAGGCATGACCTCATATGTGTTTATAGCATCCTCATAAGATGAGTAGGACGTGGCTATCATCATCTGAACTTGACGGAGAGACGAAGAGTCCACAGAGGTCCCTGGAGGTCAGAAGCCCTCTCCTGAGAGGTAGGGATTTATTACAGTAATCAGGAACACAGCAAGGTGGGTGAGGGGCCTCAGAGGTCTACAGAGTCTTAAAGAGAGGGATCATTATTCTTAAATGCAAGAGACTATCATCACTGAGACACGAATGTAAGATGTTTAACCAATGCGATCACTTTTATGGCTCTCCCTGAATTTAATCATCTCATTTGCATGTGTTGACAGAGACTCAGAAGAGAGCTCTCACCATCAGTGGGCACAGCCCCATCTCAGGATGAAAGGTTTCGACTCATGGCTTTGTGCCCGGAGAGGAAATACAAGTCCCCACTTAGAGGAAGGTGTGCTTCATCCAGCAACAGGAGCTGCTTTGGCACTGGTGACTTGAACTTGGCTGGACAGTGGATGGAACCGGTGCGGGGGCCAGGTGTGCAGATGAAGGAGCCGGTGGTGCAGTGACTGGAGGTGGAAGAATTTGATGTGCTTTGGGCGGAAGCCCTGGCTGGCTTCAGCCTCCTTGCGGCGAGTCGCCCTGTGGGGCTCTGCCCGTCCTAACAATGATGGAAAGCTGCCCAGAGCCCCGCAGCAGACGGGCTCGCTCATGCAGTCTGGCTTCTGTGTGTGCTCCACAGAACGTTCACCCTGAGCACTCCTAAAAATTTCGGCTTGGAGATTTAACCTTTCCTTGTGGAGGACAATGTGGGCCTCCTCATCACCACCCCCGAACTCCAAGGGCTCCAGGGTCAGAGACTGGCAGCATTCCCCAAGCGCTGGGACTGCCCCCCCCCCGCCCGTCCCCCCCGCCCCCGAGAACGCCCAGCTGCGGTTTTCACTATGCAGTAGCTGGGGAAAACTACAATAAGAAATTGATAAGGTTTCGTTTTTTGGATGGAAGCTCAAGTTTCCCTTGATTTTCTTTTTCCTTTGTTTTATCCCCAGCAGCCCTGGCGTGACTCTCCAGCAGTAGAGCAAGGGGAACTGGGAACTGCATCCCTGACGTGGCAGGTACTGAGGTGCCTCGCCTGTAACTCGTGCCCGAGAAGGTGTTGACGGGTGGATCACTTACATCCTTTGTATTCATTTCTTTCATGCATGAAGCAGCCGTAGAGCAGACCCAGAATCCCAGTGGGTCAGTGTTAAGAACCCATCAACTCTCATGTTTGTGCTCTGTGTTCCTTTCATAAGACACGTGAATTCTCACCTTGCTCGTGCACACGACAGCCCTGCCAAGGCTGTACTGAGCAGGGGTTGACAAACTCTTTGTGTAGAGGTTTAGATCCTAACTATTTTAGGCTCTGTGGGTCGAATGGTCTCTGCTTCAACTACTCAGCTCTATCATGTAGTGTGAAAGCGACCCTGGGCACTATGTACATGAATGCATGTGCTGTGTTCTGATTAAACTTTATTTATAAAAACAGGTAGCAGGCGGCACTTGGCTGATCCCTGGATAACGATGACCTGACATTGCCCAACAGGAAAGTAAGACTCAAAGAGCTTATGTCTTGTTTCTTTGTGTAGTCTTCTTACACTTAAACTCATTTTTAAAAGGATTTTTATGCTAATTTCTGATGCTAATTATCATGGACTCAAACTTAAGTGTTCACAATAATCAACATTTGGTAATGACAGTTACCCCCGAGCCCACCCCATCTAGATCTAGTTATCCTACTAAATTATCCTACTAAAGCCACTGCCCATTGTGGTAGGACAAGTGATTCATGCAAGAAATAAGCTAAGCCGGGGCAGGGGGAGGGGCTCAGCATTGCTCATAACCCGGAGCCAAATGATGCCAGTAAGGACCGCAACAATGGAAGGGTAGCTCTGCTTTACGAGCGTCTGTTTGTGCCAAGGCCTATGCTATGCCCACGGGCCCTGCCAGTCACTCTCCTTTCATTTACAAGGTCCAGAGCACCTAAATGAACTCCTCAAAGTCATGCACAAGGTCACGTGTAGGCGCACAGGACCCCACACTCAGAAGAGCCCCATTTCTGCTCCGTTGTCATCATTTTGAAGAGCTTACCAAATTCTGAACAAAGGGCTGGTCCTGCTTACACGGCCCATAAGACGGGAGCTGGGACTCAAACACAGCTCCTTTCACAAATGTGTACTCAGAGCTGACATCGGCCCCCAAGTAATAAATTGAGTGGGTGAGGATGTGGGCTCAGCTTCTCTGGGATCATGTATTTGCCGGGGAAAGACAGAAATGTGCTCAAGGGACCAAATCCACGTGATCTGAATCAAAGAGGCAAAACCCAACATGAAAATATTTTTTAAATCGTATGGTCCAAGAGATCACAAATGTGGAAGTTAGTTTTCACTGTGCACGTGTCCACTCCAATTACCTGACGTAATCCTTCTAGTTTCCCTTGAAGTGGACATTGTTAGCTCATGCTTTGATGAGGGGACCGAGGGCAGTGAAGGAAGGTGGCGAGGCAGACCATAGATCCGTCCAGTGTTTCTTGGGCAAAATGGAAAGGACCGGGTTGCAGGTCTCATGTCAACATCTGAGTTTATGTGTGGTTCCTGCTTGTCCACCCTCCTGTCCACCCACAAACAGTTAAAGAGAAAAAAAAAAAAAAAGCCTCTTTCCTCCAAAAGAGCCCCTCCTCCCTTTCATCTGTTGGAGTAGATGATGTGGCTTTTGGTCCGCTTGGTTTCTCTGGGAAAGATTCAACCAGAAAAGCTTTGCATGCTCTCCAAAGGAGACCCCCATAAAACTTAAGTAGACGCCAACATTTTTCCTGGAAAATACCCACTCTGATGTGGCCGTTCGCGATGGTTCACATTGCTGCCTCAGCAGCAAGAAAAGCTGGCTGCCCCCAGATTCATGGCAGGGATTTCAGGCCCATCAGTCACAGGGAAAACATTATTTCAATGAAGCCCTTTCCAGAATTTGAAGCAAGGTGAGAGTGCCCTTGGGATGGGCTCTGGTCCGGAAGCCATAGTGAGCCAGCTTGTGAGAAGTACCTTGTAAGTGCTAGGTATGATGCTGTGCCTGCCCTGGGGCCCTGGGAATTCAGCACCAGGCCATGCTGAGCCTGGAGGAACAGCCGGGGCCGTGGGGGCAGCCGGCTCCCCCACAGACTTGCCCTGCGACCTGCAGCAAGAGACCTTCCTTCGGTGGCACTCCCGTGTCTTCCTGCTGCCACTAACGATCTCAACAGTTGCTGTCGGGGGAGGGCGGACTGTAGCAATACGAGAAAGCAGAGCAGACGTGTGAGTTTAAAAAAAAAAAAAAATCCACGGAGAGTGAACTGTATTAACCAAACCTGAATGCTGGAGATTCGTGTGCATTTCTTGCCCCGGAAGGCGATCCCGTTAGGACTGTGGGATTGCCTGCAAGGAGGTTACCCTATAGGCTGAAGGTACTCAGGGTCCCAGCAGGAATGATGGCACCATCCGGAGGAGGCAGGTGCACCGAGACCAGAGAAGGGTCTGTTGACAAAGGGGCCCGTAGGTCGTGGAGACCGATGGAGGGGTGGTGAGGTTCCCCGAGGCGTTCAGCTGCCGACAGGGGCAAGGAAAGGTGTGTTTTCCAGAACCTGCCGAGAGCTCCAGCTGGAGGAGGACTGAATTGGAGGCACAGGAGGGACCAGGCGGGGGCGGGGCAGGGAGGTGAAGGCTCGTTTCCCCCCCCTGAGACACACACACTGTCTGTCCACTGCTTGCCGGAGCCTACGTGGACCCAACCAGACCTCCGAGGGCAAGAGAGCCCACTCATGCAGTTGCTAAGAGTCTGCCTTTGAAATGCTAAGCAGGGTGGAAAAGGGGGGCCGGTGGGGGTCTGCAGGTGCCAGTGGAGAATATTGACACCAGTGACACTAAAAAGCAGTGGTTCCCAAGTGTGGCTGATTCTGGCGTGCCCCTGGCGCTGCGCGTATGTCCAGCTGGCTCTTAAGTGTGCTGATTTAGGAGCTCGGCTCTAGGATGAGCTTCCCCAGGTGCACCTGACGGTCATACAGATGTGGAGACCACAAAGATATTCTTTGAAAACATTCCCTTCCCCGGCCTGCCATGCATCTGCCGCAACACATGGGCCCCTAAGATGGTCGAGGGCCATAAGCATGGTGCTCAATGTGCCTACAGGAGAAGTCGGCCCCGAGCGTTAAGCGGGGCGCACCTTCAAGCACACGGCTGGTAAGCAAAATTCCAATCAGATGGCAGGCTCTGGAGCTGTGGGTCCCAACCTGACCGCGCCTGAGGATGAACCAGGGGCTTCCAAAAGTCTCCGACGTCAGCTTGCATCCCAGACCAGTGAATTTCTGGGGCTGGAGACCGTGCACCCGCAGGTCCCAGCTAGCAGGCAATGCCAGGGTGTGACGCAGTCAAGAACCACACGTGGAAGTCCCGGGTCTCTCCTCTTCTGTGTGCTGCCTCCTCATGGGCATACAGAGGACGTGGCTTATGTCCACGCCACGCCTCCGTGGTCCAGGGTGAGGATGTGTGTTTAGATGAACGCACAGACTCCCATCATCTGCCCCTGCTGCTCCCGCCAGCCAGTTTCCTCCCTCACGACCCCTCACTACAGCTGAAATGGGGCTCCTCCCAGTCCTGGAGGCAATTTCCCAAGCTGGTATTCTCGTCTTCAGCCTTACGGCATGGTGGTCCTCCACGGCTGAGCCAGCTGATGGACACCCTTGAACCTACCTGCCTGTGGCTGTCCGTCCACAGAGCCGGGCCCGGGGAGGCCAGCCAGCAGAGCACCGTGGGCTCTCTAGGGAGCCGGGGCTGGGCCCCCCTGGGTAGTGTCCCTGCCCACACCCCGACACCCCAACAGACACTCTGTGCAGAGGATGTGTGCTCGCTGCTGTGTCCCTTCTTGTCACGTCCACGTTCGCTCCAGTATTGCTTTTGGGATCACTTACAACTCATTTCGCCTGGACGCAGATGCTCAGGAGAGGGAGACGGCCCAGGCGTGAAAAACCAGTAGCCTGTGTTTAGGCAAGAGAACATATAAAGTCAGAATGAAGAGTCTCCCTACAAGATCTTCTTGTAATAAAAGGAAACCCGCAGAGCACATCACCTGGGCCTAACAGCACCTGTTTACTCAGTTCCTGTGTCAAGTGTTTCTTTTATGTGCTAATAAGATTGTTGGAACAAATTCCTAGCAGCCAGCTCATCAACCGGGCTCATGTCCCAGCTTATGGCACATTTTTCTAAGCTTTATACTCAGTTCCAGTGGTAGAGTTCCTCTCTTGTGTTTTCCTGCTATTTGAAGTGAAGAAAAAAGGACTCTTGTCATTCAAACACAGTCTAGGGAACATTGCCATGGATGATGAAGCCATCTGTGAGCGAGCTGTCTACCGCTGTTTCTGTGATTCATCCGCTACCTCGCATCCACTTCTCGCTTGGTGCCAGACTCCCGACCCACTGATTCTTCTCTTGGTGTCTTTCTGACCACTCCTGCCCCAGGACCTTTGCACATACAGTTCCCTGTGTCTACAGTGTTCTCCCCAGGTATATCCACAGGGCTGACTTCTGTTAGAGTCTACTCAGCTCGAGTCTCCTCTTCTCGGGAGGACTTCTCTGACTACTCCATACAAAACAGCACCCTGCCCCTGCCCACATTCTCCATTCACCCTCATTTATATTTCTTCCCAGCCTTGTAAGTGTGTTGAGATGGGTTTCTCCCCTCTCATTTTTCACTGAGGTGATACATTGGCCACCACCAAAGTGAATGTGAGACACATGCCTGATGTAGGAAAGAACGTTATGTTTCGAGGCCGGTGGCCAAGAAAGACTTCTTGAGATGTCTTTGGTGCAAAGAGGTGATTTTATTAAAGCGCCGGGACAGGACCTGTGGGCCGAAGGGCTGCACTGGGGTTTTGAGGAGTGGTCCATTATATACTTTCAAGCTGGGAGGGGGTTAGGGATCGTGTAAGTCTCTAGGGGATTTTGGAAGCAAGATTTCCAGGACTTTGAGGGGGCTACATATTGTTGGGAAAAGGTCACTTGTTACCATCTAATAAAACCTTAGTCTTGAGACCCCTCAGATGGATATCGGTGGGCCGTATGCTTGGGGGGTGACTGCCTACGCATATCTGGGGGCATTTGGAGATAAAGGAAATTTCTAAAGGAATTTTTATGTGTTAAAGTAGACTTGCAGGGGGCGCCTGGGTGGCTCAGTTGGTTAAGCGTCTGCCTTCGGCTCGGGTCATGATCCCGGGGTCCTGGGATCGAGCCCCACATTGGGCTCCCTGCTCAGCGGGGAGCCTGCTTCTCCCTCTGCCTCTGCCTGCCTGCCTGCCTACTTGTGCTCTCTCTCTCTCTCTGTGTCAAATAAATAAATAAAATCTTAAAAAAAAAAAAAGTAGACTTGCAGGATCCTGGGGGTCGGGCTAAGGTTGTCTTTTGCCCTTTGTCAAGTATTAACTTTGAGGCAGTTGAGTCCCTAGAGGACGGCCACTTCAAGGCCTTGTCAGTGGGCCGTAGGTAGTAAGGAAATTTCATGATGTTTTTTCTGCCTTCATTTTCCACATCAGTGCCCTTGGCCTCACACTACAGGCAGAGTCAAGGAGCATGTAGGGAAACGGCTCCGTGACGCAGCTACATCAAAGAATGTGCAAAGGTCCTCCCTGCTATTCCTTAGGTTCTACATATGCGTGAAACTATAGGTTGGCTAACCGAACGTAAACAAACAAAGAAACAAAAAGAATGGGCCAAGGTGTCTCAGACTAATCCACAGTGTGCCCTGGAGAGGCAGACTCTCAGGTGAAGCCATCCAGCCACCAGGCCCGGGATGTGTGACGTGGTCAGCTCTCTCCAGGTCTGAGGGCCTGAAGCCGAAGTGAGGATCTAGGGAAGGCTGTGGATAAAATGGGGATGACTCTACCCCATGCCCCACCGCACGGGCCAGTGCAATGCCCCTGGGTCGGGGGGCGGGGGTCAGAGGAGGTTCCACTCTGGTTCAAGTTTGGAGTTTTGATTCTTGCGTCAGAATAGGCATTGTAACTACTAAACTGAGAATATGTTTGGGATCATAAGGAATCACAAGATTTTGTTTGTTTTTATTGCTGGTTTGATTTTTATCTTAGTGTGAGCAGAAAAGTCTCGAGATGGCTGGAATGTTCGTCTAGGGGTAGAGAAAGGAGTGTGCCTCTGTAAATATGCTTTTAAAGGTGGGGGTGGGGAGAGAGGGAGAAAGAGAGAAAAGGAGGAGGAAGAAGGGGAAAGGGGGAAAAGAAAAGCACATTGAAGCCAAGCTGGCTGGCCTCGCGACTGCACTCATCCGCCCGTTGCAAAAGAGACCGCCAAATGTGCATGAAAGCAAGGCTGCAAGAAGTCTCTGCTCTGACATGAAACATTGTATCCTGAGTTTTTTCTCAGCTATGCCAAGCACAGTAGCTAAACAAAGCTTGCCCGACGTTTTTTTCTATCTTAAACACCCTATTTATTCTGCATCTCTGGAGTCTCAATTGAAAAATAAATGGTACAATAAATATATATATATATATATATATTTTTTTTTTCTGATCTGCGAAGTTATTTGAACAGAGTACCTCCACAGTATACACTTTAAATCTGGTATAATGATGCACTTGGTGAATTGTCTTCTTAAAGACAACAGAATCTATGAAATATTTAAAATCTTCTCAATTAAAAAAAAGATCCCTATTTGAGCCAAAATATTAAGGTATTGATTAAACAGTTTAAGCTCTATTCATGTAAGTAATACTATGCAGCAGTTAAGATTGAATAGATGAGTTTTGGACGGTGTGGAAGGGTGGCCGGGGTACGTTGATTGCCCAGAGAGCGGAAGTGGCTCCAAGGCAGAGGTCGTGTGATGGATGGGAGCAGTGTTTCTGGAACTTTGCTGGCTGGGACCCACCCTGAGAATTACATTGGTAACACGGTGCACAGTTCCACATCCCAAACACATACACACTACATCTCTGACTGTCACCTATTATTTCATATTTCTCCACTGAACAAGAGTTTTACAAAATCCCTACTATCTTGTCTCATCTCTTCCCTTTTAATGCCGGTCACAACACCTAAATCACGGTCATGGCAAGTTAGGATGGCTCAAAACCGGCAGGTGGAAAACCACTGATAGAGAAAGAGAAACAAGGAGCACGACCGAGCGCCCAGCCACACAGGGAGCACAGAATTCTAAGCCCTTGGCATGAATTAAAACAGTTTGGCGACAACTCTATTGTGCAGTTATGACTTAATCCCCCTTTTATAGAGAAAGTAAGTGTGGCAGAGAAAGGTAAAACCCCTGGGACAGATGTGTGAGACAGGAGGCCAGTGGAGTGACACCTGTCCTTGGGGACCCATTTCATCCGCCTTTAACAAACACAGGTGAACAAATCTGGAGAGCTTTAATCAATACCTTAATATTTTGGCTCAAATGTAACAGGGCTTATCTCTTAGTGTAGAATATTAGGGGGAGTTTCATTTTCTTCTTTCTGTTGGACTGCATTCCCAATTTTTTTAAATTAAAACATTGCTTTGGTAACAAGGAGAAAGTTCATTGCATTTACTTCATCGACCTATTTCTGAACTTGAAGACAATGTTGGGAAAATTCCTCTTGTTCAACAAATCTTCATTCCCCCAAATTTCTCTAAACATCCTTTTAAGTGACTGTGAGCAATTTATTTGAATTGCCGAGAGAGGTTTTACAAAATCATTCCTGTGGTCGCTGATGGGCCGTCTGACTTTCGAGAGCCCTTAATCAACACAAATCACTTGTCAGGCCCAGACCCTATTCGCTGGTGAGTGGGGGAATTTGCATAAGCCCCATATTTTTAGCAGATTGATGTCATCATCATAAAAACGTGGAGGGCCTTTCTGTAGTCTCTAATGCTCACCTGCCCTTGCCTATCTCCCTGGGAAGTTCTAACGGAAACAGGATTGAAGGACAAGTACCATCCTTCGAGCGGCGGCTTACTCAGGGCTCCTCCGGTGAGGTCTTCCTCCCTTATCCAGGAGGACGTCAGACTGGACTCTCGCCCGGCAGTCCCCTTTCTGAGAAGCCCCGCGATGACCGCCCTTTGGTTATGGCCTCCCTTCCGGCGAGTCCGTCTGCAGCACGAGGGGGAGGGTGGGGGCTTGGGCCGTCGGGTCTCAGCTGGGTCCCCAGCCGCAGCTCCTCGCCCGGCACCCGGGAGTGGCTCAGTGACCACGCACTGAACGCAGAAGGATGTGTGAGTCACAACTGTATTTATGGATGAATGAGTAAATAAGTAACAGATAGGAAGCACATTTTTAAAATTCCTTTTTTCCTCAGGCAAAGTGTACTCAAGGCCTTATTTTTTTTTTTTAAAAGATTTTATTTATTTATTTGAGAGAGATAGAGAGAGCAAGCACTAGGAAGGGGAGGGGAAGGGCAGAGGGAGAGGGAGAAGCAGGCTCTCCGCTGAGCAGGGAGCCCAAGGTGGGGCTCGATCCCAGGGATCTGAGATCATGACCTGAGCCGAAGGCAGACGCTGAACCCGCTGAACCACCCAGGTGCCCCTCAAGGTCTTATTTTGAACTGAATCCTAAAAAAAAATGAAGAGAGGTTTATCAAATTTGCCTTTAAGTACCACAGCAGCATATTAGAAAGCATATTCAAACTTGAATAAAAAAGACCATTTTTGACATAAGAAATGTACTGGTACCACCAATAAGGCAGGAAAGAACTTCCGACGTCAGTGGATAAAAAGCATTCCAAGATGTGCGTACAGATTCTCAAACAGAGCACCTTGGCCCCTCAGGGATCTGTGGCTATAGGATTGAATCCACAAGACTCAAAAATCTAACTTTCGTTTACCTGTTGAAGCTGATTCCAAATGCAATAAATCCCCCCCCCCTGCCTCAATTTTCTTCCTTACTTGGAGAACACCAAGTCAGGAAAGCATAGATCTTTTTGGTCTATATTCCGAATATTGGAGTAAGCGTAAGTATTTATACAAGGCACTGGGACTAATAAGTTGTACCCCTCCATTTGGGGAAAAAGGAAGATGACAACATTGAGTAATAAACTTAATTTAAAACTAAAACTATTAAAATCATAAAAAACTTAATGTTATGAAAATTATACCAACATTAAATTTTACAAAGTCAGATGTGTTATTGACACATGGTTATTAACCTAGCAGCGTTTAAGATCTTCCGTATGAACATTTTAAACTAACATATTGACTTTTGTGGCCAGGTAGATATTTCATAATTGTTAAAGATGAAATGTCATCCAGTTCCTAATATAAAATATCTTGATCTTATTGAGCAAGAACATATTTCACAATAATTCAGGGTTTCGTTTGTCATGCTGCAATGTGAAAATGTATCTAGGATTAATGGTGTGTTGGAACCCCTCCAGCTCACAAGAGCCAAATGTGCCCGTGTCTCTTCCGGTGACCTCAAGCTGGTCACTTAGAATCAACCACGTTTAGAGTATTTACACCAGGCACATTGGCACATTCTATAGATCAAAAACTTTTTTGGAAAGCTAGTTAACACACATTTACCAATACAGCACTGAATACAATAGAAAGATCTGTGGCGGAATGGGTCTTGCAGGGTGGTGTACAATTACCCACCTTGTTTGTAACAAATCTTGTTTTGCATGCGTTTTATCCTAAGAAATGTATCCACTGAAGCACTAGACACAACAGAATCAGCAGTTAACCTAGCCCCTTGGATTGAAAATGTTCTCTCATTTCTGCCTTGAGTCAGGCTTATCCCACCAGTGAAAAGATGAATTGTCATGTCTCTTCTAACAAATGTGGTTCTTTTGGCAAAACTTTTAAAAAGTAAATCTTTTTTTAAAGTTATCACTTATAGTCATTTTGACATGAAAAGTGAATATGTGGTGATATATTTTCGAACCTTTTGAATACTTTTGAGCTCTGGCAAAGTACTTTTGAATAGAGCATGTGGAAATGCTCCTTGTTGGTATCACCTGGCGCCCACATCTTTCCTTCCCTAAGGCCACAATTTCTTGGATCCATGCACCGACTGATAAGTCTCACGGACTTTAGCTATTGAAATAGCATATCTAGGGTTGTCTGGGTGGCTCAGTCAGTTAAGCGTCTGCCTTTGGCTCAGGTCATGATCCCAGGGTCCTGGGATCGAGCCCCATGTCGAGCTCCCTGCTCAGCGGGGAGCCTGCCTCTCCCTCCGCCACTCCCCCTGCTTGTGCTCTCTCTCTCTGTCAAATAAATGAATAAAATCTTAAAAAAAAATAGAAATAGCACATCCAACCCTGATCATTGTGCATATATTAATTTTAGTAATCGTGCAGTCACCTTAACTTATGAATTGTCACTTATTAATGAGTCCCAATGTCTAATGACTTTATGCATATAATTACTACATGTATTTACACATTAAAATCTAGCTACTTTTAATTACAATCTATCAAAATCTAACTGCTTCTAGAAAACTCAGATTAACTCTGGAAAAAAGAACTATTTTCGAAACTCAGAATGCATGGTCATTTTATTTAGAAGAGAGGTACTGAGTTGGAGTTCAAAGAGCTGAATAATATAGCAACCTGATTCTCAAAGGAATGTTTACGTGGGACAGGTGGCTGTTTGTGCAGTGGAGATGTTCTCCATCACCCCAACCACAGCCTCTGCAGGGGGTAGAAGTGGCTTTCTAACACCTGCACAATTCTCCTGTGAAGATATTTGTATTGGGGGCTTTTTCTTAGGAAGATTTTTCTACTTCTTCACTGGTAATTGATTGTGGTATTCTTTCTTTCTTTTTCTTTCTTTCTTTCTTTCTTTCTTTCTTTCTTTCTTTCTTTCTTTCTTTCTTTCTTTCTTTCTTTCATTTTATTTATTTATTTGAGAGAGAGCATGAGCCAGGGGGAGGAGGGGGAAAGGAAGAGGGTCAGAGGGAGAAGCAGGCTTCCTGCTGAGCAGGGAGCCCGATGCGGGACTCGATCCCAGGACCCCAAGATCATGACCTGAGCCGAAGGCAGATGCTCAACCAACTGAGCCACCCAGACGCCCTGACTGTGGTGTAATTTCTCTTTTAGGGTAGGTTTTTATCATTTAGATTTTATTAGGAAATCACCATAGAGATTCCCGTTTCGTTGCACAGAATTACAAATAGGTTCTTTAATTTTTTTTTTTTTTAACATGCCTGTATCTCTCCTTCCTTCTGCCTTCTTTGGGTTTGTTTTATCATCTTTGGTATGTGTGTGTGTATAGAACACAGTGTCGCATTACTTTCAGGCATAAAACATAGAGGTTTGACGCCTCTATACCTTATGCTGAGCTCCCCATAAGTGGAGCTACTCCCTGTCGACATGTGAGGCTATACCATCGACGGTATCCCTCCTTCTTGACCTGAATGCTTCAATCATATTTTAATAGAAGTGCTCTTCATTTATTAACAAAGGCTTTGAAGATCATGAACCTTTCTCGGACAACAGCTGTATGTAGGTGGACAGTAATGACATGGTAGGGGGTTCGGCTCAGTTAAGGGATGGAGGGACTGTGTCGCGAAGGAAGTGGTGTTGAGTTTGGATTTGGAGAACACGGCAGGGCGCAGGGTAGGGAGTGTTCCCAGCACACAGCGGAAGAGACCGAGTCCCTGGGGTGATGGCAGGGAAAGAGTGGGCCACTCCGGGAACTGACTTGATTGGGGAGGCCCGAGGGGGAGTCAGGCCCCGGGGAAGGATGGGGAGGCGGGACTCTTTGAGGCAATGGTGAGAGCCGGAAGAAGATTAGGGGGCTAACTACCAGGGTGGTGCAGGCTGGAGGAGGCAGGAGCCTGGGGACCGTATGGAGGCACAGAGAAGCGGATGGATTGAAGACCTATCTAGGAAAAAAATCAGAAATAGTCCCTAGTGTTACATTATTAATGGTTGGGGTAAAGGAGATGGGGAAGTACACATAAATCCCCTGTCTTACACAACCGCACCGGAGGCTGGTTCCTCTGTCTGATTTCCAGTGTGGCACTTCCTTATCCCAAGGGTCTTACTTCCCAGGACTCCCCGGACACCTCCGCCTGGAAGCCCCATTCTCTTCTATGCCCTAATTTACACCCAGTCCGGCACCTGTGTCCACACGTTCCTCCCTATCTGGAAAGCCTCGTCCTCTGGTCACCCACCCCAATCCTGGACAGGTGAGAAAGCATGTTTATATACATGGATGTGTTTTTTTCTTCTCTTCTCACAGCTTCTTTTTGCTTTGTGACCCTTTCCCCTACATAGTTAGCGTTACTGTCACTTCATGGACAGGACCTTCCAACAGAGAATAGGCTATTGCCTTTCAAAATCTTAGGCCTTAAAGGGTTCTCATGGTGGAGAACAGTGATCTCTAAGGAAGAGAGTACAAGTCAGACCCTGAGAAGAAAATATTAGCTTTGCTCGTACGAAGGGACTGACGTTGATGAGCACATGATCAGTCAGTGGGGTCACCTGAGGGAAGGGGGTCTGACAACCTCATTCTTTCACTGTATGTCTGCATTATCATTTCTGTGTTCCTGGTTTAGTGGTCATTTAAATTATATGTCTTAAATTTAACTGAATCAACCTTCAAAAAAATGGACAGGTGGCTTTAAAAGATTTTTGGACGAAACTTTGATTCCAAAATAGTACTATAATATATGCACAGAACAGAAACAAAATACCAGAGCTGACACATCTCCTACTCCCAAAATGAGTTGTCAGCTACCTCATGAATTTAAAAATGATAATGTAATACGACCTGGAAAAAAAAAAGTGGGACTATTTTGAAATTATTAAAACAATTAGAAATACAGATTTAAACCCACCACATGAACAATAAACCTCACACTGAATATATATAATTTCTTGAGATCACAGCCAGTAATGGTGGTGGGAATATAAACGAACATACATATTTTGGCAGAGCATGCTTTCGGTTGGTAAGTGTTCGCATTCATGTAAAAAGCAGTTTACAAATCACTGGCATTTGGAATATTTGATGGGTCATGGCACAACTCCCCACTCAGTGAGACCAGAAGACAGTCTTCACATTGCTGCGGTGAGAGCAGAGTTTCCAGAGGACTTAGGGTTTGGATTCTGGTGCCCTTCAGAGAAGGAAGCCCTGTGTCCCGGCTCTGGCTGGTCCATCTCTGTGATGAGTGCCCTGGTCCAGTACTGAGAAATTTGTGACAGAGTACGCCTAAAGAGCTTCAGAGGGTTCTCTGATTCTCAAAGGGCTGTTGGAAGAGCAGAACTACCTCTGAGCACTTGAGAGGGGCCTGGAGATATTGAAAAGACTTGTTGAATCTGAAGGCCTTTTTAGGTGGGAATGAGAGCTGCAACAGCAGGAACCTGCAGGAAATAAGACTGGAGAACTTGACAATGAGCATCATGTTACGTGGCTCCAAATCCCGTGCGCCATATTTGTCCCTAGTTGTGGGCTATTTCTTCCTGGCTAGATTGGGACCTTCTTGAGAGTAAAGTGGCCTCTTATGAACATTTGGGCTCTTCAAAGTACCTATGAGGACACACAGGGGCTAGTTGAGGGCTTACTGATTTATTGACACATTGACCTTAGGAGAAACAAAGGTTTATCCATTCCCTCCACATCCTATGGATGGTTATCAGTTCAAAGAAGAGACTGACTAGCCACAGCCCCTGGATCTGGTAGCTGTACCCATTATTTATTCATTCCTTGCTTGTAACGAGTACTCTCAAATGGAACAACATCCCCCCAGGAATAATTCTTGATCCATAGAAATAAATCTGAATGAAATCCTTTCAAATAAAATTTATTTTATCTTAACCGTGCAACTATTGGCATAGAGAACCACAGGAATTTGTTTAAGGTCACCCAAGGGAAGTAGTGACAGAAAACCAGATGTTTCATCTTTACCATTTCTAGGCAGATATTAGGCATTGGTCGAATGGTCGGATTTTGCATTTGCATGCCAATTGGTAATTATTAGTAATTAGTAATTAGATTGGTAATTGGTAGTTATCTTTTAAAAGGTAAAAAAGTATTATTTTCAGTGTTCATTACCTTCTCAAGAAATAGACAAGTTTATGCCTACACCTTGCGACTTTATATATTTGCTTCAAACACACCTTTTGTTTTATTTCTGATTTGTCTCTATTGTACTAATTGCTTGTGATTTTACATAATCCCCTAAAAGCATCATTAGCAGAGTTAATGCATCACAGTCTTAAACTATGGCTTTCCTTTTATTAAAACACACACACTTTGGAGAAGCTTTGGAGAAGATACCAGTTTGAATGAAAAAGGTTCAAATTCCATTTTAAAGTTGCCATTGAATTACCTAGAAAAATACCAAAGAGGGAAAGCCCCACAAAAACACTAGAAACTCTTGGGGTAAAAAAAATCTGTACATACCAGAAGGAAGTCAAGATGTATATTTTGTATTGACCATGTCCTGATGGTGAGCTTGCGTGGCTATATATAAAGGGGTGTGTGCACTTGCTGAGACTAGTAGATGATCACCCCTCAATCAAGAGAAGTTCTTTCTTACAAGTATACAGCAAGGGACGTGTACTCATTTGAGTTCCTCTAAGAGAAAGTGCCTCTAAGAGAAACTCCTACTTTTGAGAGAAGGAAAGGGAATGACTCCCATTCAGCAAGACACCCTTCTAGAACTTCAAGGCTGCCTAGGCATAGAAGTGGAAACAGGATTCTAGTTCTTGAGTCTATGAAAGAGAACATGGCTTTGAACCACACCAGTAACATTCTTCATTGGGATTCTCCTAGTGCTGCTTGCAAGAGACTCCAAAGGACATTCATTTTTTGCTTGAGGTACTTTGAGTAACTTCACTGAGGTGACAGGCATCTGAATATTTACGGTTTCGTCTTCCCCACCCTCTGGCCTGCATACATTAGACATCTAAAGCACTTGCTAATTGTTTTCATCAAGTACAATCAGTGTGGTGCCATCCTATCGGTGGGCCAGGGTGATAATTGTGGGACAGGAAGTGGATTAGGATTTCTGAGGACTTATCAGGACAGCTTTGGAAATTTGAGAATCATTTGAGGCAAGACTGTGAATATACACTCTCGTTCCTACCAGATGAAAGAAAACTTCTGGTAGTTCTTGCAGACTGACATTGGACAGAAATTATTCTCCAAAACAGTAGCTGCCAACCAGCGTTTCACCCTTGAAGATCCGTTTCCTAGGACTTTTACTAGTATTGTATCTTTTAGGGTTCAGTCATGAAAGTCAGAACCGTAATAGGTATTTCAACTGAAGAGATTTAATATAGGAATTGGTTATACCATACTTGGTGTGGTTGAAAGAAGAGAGAAGAAACAAGTAGCGAGCCCAGAAAATACACACACACACACACACACACACACACAGAGAGAGAGAAAAGAAGTAGTTATCATCCATAAGCGTGGGGGAGAAAAGGAAGGAAATCATTTGGGGTTATCAGAATATATAATTTTGGAGGCAGGACCCCACTGAACTTGAACTTAAGCCCCTGAGAAGAGGATTTTTTTTTTTTTTTTTGCTGTAGCTGAAATAACTCTGAAGGTCCATGATGATAAAGGTTTGGGAGTATTGAAAGTATTGAACGAAATTGGAATCTAGAACTAATTTCTGCTGTTGGGAAAAAGTGCCACTGTCAAGGTGACAAGGGACAGCCTGCAGGAAAGAAAAAAGAAGCTCTCTCCTTCTTCTGGCCTGCCCAGGCTCCCCAGGGCCCCTGCTGGCAGAACCTAACATGAAGTCACTTGGCAAAGAAATAGACCCCTATACCCCCATCTCAAGATTCTGCAAAGAAAGGTGGATTTGGGTAAAAGACAATAGGTAAATGCCTGCCACAGCCAATTTTTTTTTTTTTTGAGGATCTTGAAGAATTTAATTTATTCATTCAAGGAGGAAAAGAGAAATTTATGAATAAGCTTTCTGCAGTGAAGTCACCTGGGGACTGTTTGGGTTTTCTAAATTAAGATCTCAGTGAGTATTATGAATTTGAGTTTAGCATTGAATTAGTGCAATTGTATTAAGGACTGGAGATTTGCAAACACAGACCTACGGTGAACATTTGCACTAAGTTAGGGAAATTTACATTTCACAAGTGACAAAGCAGAGCCAAATGTGAAGGGACCACGAGCGGAGATTAACAAATAGAAATTCACATTAAATTCAACCCCCCGATTCCAGGATATTAATTTCATTCAAGGTTCTCCAATTTCCAAATTAATGTTAGAATTATGAGGCTGTCCAGTCACATTTAGACTTCTGTTATGCTGTTCCCATTTCCCAGCCTCTAAAATGTACTCATTTGGCCCGTTATGCTTAGATAAACACCTGGAAACTCTCTTGGGAAAGATCCCAAGTCTAGACATAGTTTAAAAAAAATTCTCACATGTGTTTCTTGTTATAAGAAATGATTACTCTGCACACAAGAGAAAGTTCCCATGTCTTCAATGAGTTGCCAATTATGTCACATTTTGTGATGAAGCCCTTATGACTAATATACAAATACTTGCCTTCGAAAAGTAGAATATAACACGGAAGATAGAGAAGAAAAATGATTTTATCTAAACGACAGAAGACCTATTTTTTAAAAAACAAGCCTGAGATTATGGAAAGGAGAGGTGACTCACAACAATCTGCCAAGTAAACTGTTGCTGTAGTTTATAATTTTGGCCATACCACTCCTGAGAAATCTGATCACAGTATTTCGGGTTTAAGACAGGAATCTATGCAAATACATTTAGCTACTATAGTTTTCTAGACTTTCAATTGAGATGTTTCTCCCCTTCTTCCCTTTCTTCTTCCTCCCCCTCCTCTTCTTCTTCTCTTTCTTCTTCTTCTTCTTCTTCTTCTTCTTCTTCTTCTTCTTCTTCTTCTTCTTCTTCTTTCTTCTTCTTCTTCTTCTTCTTCTTCTTCTTCTTCTTCTTCTTCTTCTTCAACTTCTTTCTCCTTCTCCTTCTTCTCCTTCTTCTCCTTCTTCTCCTTCTTCTCCTTCTCCTTCTCCTTCTCCTTCTCCTTCTCCTTCTCCTTCTTCTTCTTCTTCTTCTTCTTCTTCTTTTCTTTTCTCTTCTCTTCCTACCCTCTCCTCTCCCTCCTTCTTTTTCTTCTCTTTCTTCTGCTAATGATGATGATAATGATGATGAAGAAATAGGAAACCATCTATAATAATACTCAATTCTAAGAACAGCTCCAATTAGCAATAATCGCGCCTCGGATAAACCTCATTGGCTACGATACTGCCATTGCGCAAAGCTCTAAGAACAGCTCCAATGTATAAATCAGAAAAAAAAATTCATCATACATGCAATGCTATCAAGAATGGACTCAAGGAGGACCAACCGAGAACATTTATAATCTTACAGGTATGAACTATGGATAAATGGCAAGTCTCAGTAGCTACCCACTAATGTGCCTTTCTTAGGGCGGCCAGGACCGGCAATAATGACAGCCTCTAAACAGGGGCATAGAGAGAACACAGATCTAATACCTAGAACCAAACTCCACGAAAACAGGAGTACATCAATAGTACCCGGTTTTAGCTGAAAGTTTGTATAGAAAACATCTTGAATAAGACTGGAGAATAATCAGTTGCTAGGCAGGGATTTTGATAGCTTGAAGAGTCAGAGTAGTGACTCAGGTAACTCTGGGCTACCAAAATAAACACATCAAAGTAAAAACTTGAGAAGATAATCAGAACATGACTTCTGTGTTAGGAACTCTCTTCTTGATTCTACCAGCCACTGGATCCCTGATCTTACAAACTAAAAGTTTCATTAGATTGATTTACCCCAAAATTTCTCTCCTCGATCTCTAAAACATCAAAATAGGAATGCGAACAAACTGCAGTCAATCCGTCAATCAATAAAACACCCTGCATTAACCCTGATATACAATATTCACTATTTTTGAATGAGCAGTCACAACAAAACATATTTATGAACAAACATTTGAAAAGATTCAGCAATAGAGAAAAGAACCATCTGATATCTCAGGGATATACTTTTTCTTTGAAAGACTATAACCTGAAAGAAAATGCTCAAGAATCTCTCATTTCATTTATGAAACTATAGCATAGAGTCATGGAGAAGGAAGAATATAGGACCAGTACAGTGCTCACTATACAGATGGAAAATGTATCATTAAATTGACTATAAGAGGCAATGGTGCCACATTTAATGGAATAATTAACATTCTTGATTTCATGAAACAGAGCAGATTAACCCGAAGCATTTATTGACTGAATATCTGGAATGAGTTTCATTTCAGGCGTGGCCTGATTCTGAAACTCAGATGACATCATCCACTTTATCTATTCTGCAACTTTACTTGTCTCAGCTTTTCTTTTACTTGGGCCCCAGATCTTTCTTTCTCTACACAGATTTTCAAAGTATATGGCAAGACACTCTTCAGAAGTCCCAGGCCTATATGCTTTTCAGCTCATAATCCTAAAAGAGAAGAAAAAAACTCAAGTTCCCCCAAAATATCCCAGGCAAAACTCTGGCCTGGGAAAATGTCACATACCCCTATCTGAAAATATCACTAAGTCCTTTGGGATGCAGTACTATGATTGTCAAATGCACATCTGGGATTGGAGTTTGGTACTATAATTCACAGCCTACCGGCCCTCCATGGGACCAAGAAGTTTCTAAGAGGCCCTGAATAGGTGCAATAGTTTCTAATGCTTGCCTTGAGCTATATTCACCACAACGTGCTACTTCGTGAAACCCAAAGAAACAAGTCAATGAATTAAAACACATCGTTATTAAATTTTGCAGAACTCAAGGAGTGGGGGACATAAAGAGATGAAAATAACCAGAAGATAAGACATGTGGAATTTAACGTGAAAGATCAGTGTCCATAAAAGAGGAATCCAGAAAGAGAGAGGAGCACATATGGAGAAGGGGCAGTCAGCTAAGCCAGAGCTGGATCCCACAACTCAGAATGCCATGTGGATTGTCAGCCCTGGGGCCGCTTTCTGTGGCTTCTCACCGATATCTGGGGAAACTGGACACCAACAGCACAACATATGGAGTTGAAATGAGAGAACTCTCTCATTTTTTTTAATAGTACAATTTGCTTTTGTTCTTGAAACTGAAAAAGTGTATTTTTCTAAAAAG